>NC_142360.1:29470129-29825129 GCF_059441175.1 Urocampus carinirostris
TTTTTGTCGAGCGTTTCAAAATAATTTTCTTTTGGGGTGGCCTTTCGAGGCAAAATGGCGGACAACCACGTTTTGTAAACTATATCCCAAATTTTCGACTGACGAGTATTTATTGCTCGTTTGGATGAAAGTTAATGTAATTTTGATGATTCAAAACGGAATAGTTTTTTTAATGAACAAAGATTTGTTTTACCACTGGGAGGTGCTAAATAATACACAATGTCCCTTTGAAGAATCACATTCTGTTAAATTTGTGGATAATATTGCCTTCTTCTTGAATCAATTGTACATTTTCTGAGCAACTCAATATAAAATTACAGCATCTTTGTTCATTGTATGATAGTTTGTGTGTTTTTGAATAATTAAAAATTATATTGTATGTTTTGGGGGATTGAATTGAGTTTTTCTGGTTATCAGATATTCTAGGTCAGTGTTTATAAAAGAAAAACAATAATGATATATATTTAAAGGAAAATGCACTCTAAACGAGTTCCTAAATGGGCTTTGACATTGTGCAATGTAAAAAACAGATCACATTTAATAACAGAAACCTTTTTGCTGATAAATCGTTGTTATATTTAGAACTTTTTCATTGATAAAATAGCTAAGCAATCTGAAATGAAGGAAAACGTCCTAATTTCGAGTTATTTTTGTAAAAAGTAACTCACGAAATGACCAAGTCTGTATGTCATATCCAATCACTAATTTGTTTTTTCCATTACTTCAAATCAATTTTAAGATAAACTTTAATAAATCCTTGAATGTAGTTTAGGTTATTATGAGGTTTATTTTCTTCTTTATTTTTCCAATAAGAAGATTAAATGAACAACAGGGAACTTCTTTCTGATAAAAGGGGAACAAGCGATTTGATTTTGAATTTAAGATGTTTTTTTAAATGCAGTGCAGTGGGATTTACTGTCTACTTAGCAGCGCTCCAGCTGAAATTAGTAAAGTGTGTACTATAACCATTTATTGTAATACAAATGTGAAACATTTTCATATTTAAGTACACAAGACATCAAATGTGTTTCAATCACTTGAACGTTCTTGTTTATTAGTGGGAAGCTTTCTAGACGTGTCATGATTACTCATTACACCCACCTGTGACCGCTCGTTTGGCGCCAGCTGCTGCTGGTGATTGGTTTTCTGTCCTTTTTAAGCCCAGTCCTTTCACTCGCCTGTTGTCGGTCCGTCAGCGAACCTCTGTTTCTACAAGGCAAGCACTTTGACTTTGACTCCCGTCGGTCCCGCTTTTTTTGCACCCGTTTTCCACCTGTCCGTTCCCGATTTCCCCATTTGTCTCCGGCTACAAACTGTTTTTTTTTTACCCCGACCACGTTTTGCTGTCCCGGCTTACGACTCGTCTTCGATCCCGACCATGTTTTGCTCTCCTGTCCCGGCTATCGACCTGTTTCTTCAGTCTTCAACACCACGGTCTCCCGCTCCGGAAGATCCGCTTCCGCATTTGGAACACGTTCCGATTCTGTGAGCGGCTTGCTTCCCGTGTCCAGCTGGCCAGTGAGTGAGTGGGTGAGTGAGAGCACTGAGCTTCAATAGGAGGCAAGCCAATCAGTCAACGAGCCGCAGCTGGAGCTAAACGGGCACCTGTATGATGTGGCAGGGGTAAACCAGTGAAAGCTGTTGAACAAAATAGTGTGTTGGGTCACCCTGACCGGAGTGACATGGCCACTTTCTTGTGTCCCGTTTCATCTGGAAGGACGAAAGAATGACCAACTTGGGTGTCAAGGTGCTTAACTTGTTTGGGTGTTTGGGCATTCGGGTTGGCCATGTTCCACAAAATTTTGTGTGTTTTTTTTATTTTATTTTTTTGTATATGTTTGTCTTGCTTTAGGTCACCCCTCTCGAGGGATATGACCAAGGTAGATAGATAGATAGGTGCCGCAGTGTGTTTGTAAAGTTGATTATCACTTAACCCTGTAAGGCCCAGATATAAAAAAATCACTTGCAACATTCTTTAGGACCTTTCACACATTCTTGTAGGAGACCTCCGATGTCACTCTGGATGCTTAGTTTGAGCTGGAAGTGGTGGAATAATAGTCATTTAAGAAACGAAAAAGCCACAAATGAAGAAACAGTGGAACCTCGGTTCTCGACCATAATCCCTTCCAGAACCCTGTTCGAAAACCGATTTGTTTGATCACCGAAATTATTTTTCCCATTAAAAATAATGTAAATCGTTTTAATCCGTTCCAACACCCTGAATGTTTACCTTGAATGTTTAACGTAAACTTAAAGCTAATCCAGGCTAATCGTACGTTCGCGTTATCATAATCTTCCGTACGAAAGATTACGCTAACATGAACAAAAATTAGGTCGTTTACAAGGCATTTAGAACCCGGGTCTCCACAACAAGTGGTGAGCGGTTCATGGAAAGGGGGCTCCGTTCCAACACCCTGAATATTGGGCTCCGTTCCAACACCCTGAATGTTTACCTTGAATGTTTAACGTAAACATAAAGCTAACCCAGGCTAATCCTACGTTCGCGTTATCGTAATCTTCCGTACGAAAGATGACGCTAACATGAACGTGTAAAAATAAAAAAAAAAGGATAAAGAAAAGAATTATGAATAGGATTTCTTACCTTTGTGGTGGTCAGCAGAAGGCGCAGGTGGACGACCTCCTTCATATTTTGCTCTTATTTCTTTGTTGTGCGTAGTTATACGCACTACTTTTCTTTTTTCACCTGTAGCAACTTTGCTGCTTGCACTGACTTTCTTTGGAGGCATAATTAGGGGCTAAAACACTTCCTACACCTATATTAAAAGCGAAAGCAAAACGAAGCACGTCCGCACGCGATAACAGTCGGTCACGAAAAGAGCGATCTACACCCGTATGCCGCTCAGCATCGCACCTTAGCGTACGCAGTCACGCATTACCGGCGTTGGAACTCTTGACCGAACAGCGAAGCAAGAATTTCTCGAAATTTTTGGTCGGACTCCGATTTGTTCGAACTGAGAGGCGTTCGAAAACCGAGGTTCCACCGTATACAATGACGACTAAACATAGGCAGTGAAATGTCAATATTTTTTCCAAAAATGTCAATCAAACCACAGAGAAATCTAGCCTAATGACACTAGCCCCAAAAAGCACAGCCTGTTGCGTTTGGCACAGACCTTCGGTTTTGCCCTGAGTGGAAACGCAGCATGCGGCTAATTCCATCGCATTTCCTGCCCTAAGCTGCGTTTAATGAACGCATTAATGTGAAGCGCGCAGTGCAAAGAATGCGAAGCGGGTCGCCCTCGCCCAACAACCTTAGCTTAATTACGCGTTTTTTTTCCAAAAGGTCAGATGTCGCCGACTTTGCAGGAAGGCGACAAATTGCGCAAGCGTACCGTGCACACGACATGTGGAGTTTGCAGCAATAAAAGCAGGCTAATTGACCGTTTCATAATGTTTGGAAACAATCGGCGACATGTTGCTAGGTCACAGGCAGGGTTGGGTAGGGTTACTTTAACTGGATTACTTTCAATTACTTTTGGATTACGGTACTGCAATACCAAATATGCTAATAAAAGACAAAAGAAACTAAATATGAATCAAATGACTACATTTTGTGCAGGCTCGGGGAGTAACGGAATACATGGAACGGCAAAAATGATGTTGGCAAGCTGTTTGGATTTATTTTCATTTCGTTTCTGTCGCATTTTATGTTCGTTTTGCCGGAGATCAAAGAGATCAAAGCCAGGAGATAAAGCTTACCACGTGTTGTGAGTCATCATTTTATTCATATTTAGTTTCTTTTGTCTTTTATTAGCATATTTGGTATTGGAGTCATCCAAAAGTATTTGAAAGTAATCCAGTTAAATTAACCCTACCCAACCCTGGTCAAAGGTGTCAAACAGGCGGCCCACGGGCCAGATCAGGCCCGCGAGACAACACTCAGAGAAGCGCAAGAGAAAAACAGGCTGCAGGTTGAAATATGTCAACTTGATGTTGCCAAAGCCAGGTGCCTCGAACAAAGACACTGTACTTGTATTTATTTCTCTCTCTTTCACTCTCTTCCTTTGTTGCTCTTTGTCTCTTTCTCTGTGTCTTTTAACCTCTTTTGCTCTAACTTCCTTTTCCTTTTCTCTCTTTTCTCTTTCTCCCTTCATACCCTTCGCACTTTCTTTTCTCTTCTTCTGTCTTTCTATTTCTCTTTGGATTTATTTCTTCCTCTCCCTTTCTTTTCCACCTCTCTCGCGACTTTTTATCTTTTGTTTCTCCCGCTGTCTCCCTCTCTCTCTTTTTCTTTCATTGTTCCGCCCTCTCTCCTTTCCCTCCCTCTTGCTCTTATTTCTTTATCTCTCTTTTACTCTTTAATCTACTAGTCCGGCCCCCGACAGAATGTTTGTTCTATCGTGTGGGCCCCGAGTTAAAATGAGTTTGACACCCCTTTGCTACCGGGTGGCGAAAAATTAGCAACTATATCATTGATTTCATTTGCAACCCTGACATGAACGCTGCACCATGTACTACCCTAAAATGTTTTGTTATTCTTCCAATTGTTTTCCAAAAGATTACAATTTTATCAGTAAAATAGTTGCTTGTAAAAACAAATCAAGAAGTTGTTAAAGGGTTAGTGTGTATTATTAACCGCCTCCTGGTGGTAAACTTAAAAAAAACAACAACAATATTGTCAACAACCGGAACTGGATGAGAACCCAAATGTGTGACGTTTCTAACACAAGCTTTAATTTTACAGGGCAGTCATGCACGTTAACCCAAACGCCAGTGATTCGGCGATTGTTGGGCGGAAAATGTAAGGCAGCAGTCTGGCGAGGAATGACAGGAAGCCAGAGTCCGACGAGATCGATACCAATTGCTGGAGTGATACCAGACAGGACGGGACAGACATAATTGATATCAAAAATGGATATCAAAATTAAAAAGGACAAAATAGACGGGAACAATACCGGACAGGAAACACAGGCAGGGAACCGGACAGAGTCAAAACCCACGTCTTGCAGGGCAGAGGTTCGTTGACGGACTGTCAAAGGGTGAGTAAGAGCACTGAGCATAAATAGAAGGTAAACCAATCTGTCAACGAGCCGCAGCTGGCGCCAATTGGGCGCCATGGCCACCGTGACGAATATTGATTTAAAAATATGTAAAAATACATAAACTTGGCAACCAGTTCAGGGTGTCCCCTGCCCACTGCCTGAAGATAGCTGGGATGGGCTCCAGCTCCCCCGTGATCCTACTGAGGATAAACGGTGTTGATAATGGATGGATGGATTGACAACTTAGTGGACATATGTGCAGAAAAACAGGGATTTTGAGAGTTTTGTTGAGCATATTAGCTAGCTTAAAAGCTAACCTTCATTAGCCTGCCATTGCATACACGCAGAACAGTCAAATTATAGCTCAAAAGGTTTTTCTATGATTTTTTTTTTTACCTTTTATAAAAACTTAAGTGGATAAAGTTTTAGGTTTTGTTTTCAGATTTGTTCTCCTTGTATAAAGAAATCAACTCAGTTGACTCTTGTGCAAAAAAAGTGGATGTCAACTACTTTGTCAAACACAATAGCTAGCCTACAAGCTAACGTTTGTTAGCATGATAACTATATATGTAAGCAGATAAACAGAAGTAAAAACCCAAAAAGGCTATGTTTCCTTTTTGAAATATTTGGATAAATACAGTGGACACTTGACGTGAATAAATTAAGTGGATGTCAAGAGTTCTTGACTCGCATAATGGTTAGGCTAGAAGATAAGCATACTTTTGATTTAACCTTAACTAAAATTAAAATGTCTATACATATAAAACCACATATCTTTTTTAACATTTCTTGTTTGCTTCCCAAAAAAATTAACTTAGTGAATTATTGAAGGAAGAAAAATTAAGCTTTCAAAAGCTACGAGCCAATGTTACGCTAGCATGCTATTCATTTAACATAATCGCCAAGAGTCAATTAACTGAAAGTATACTGTTATTTCTAACTAGGATTGAATCAGTGTTCTCGTTTGCCCGCGCCTCTGCGTCCTAGACGCATCATTTTTGCTGGGGACGCAACTTTTTTGACACAAAATTGTCATTATTACCCGATTATTATTTTTTTCAAACGAATATTTACCGCACTCCAAACTTTTCGTCAAGCAGATCCGCCATTGTTGTTTTGGTCTCGCGGTTCGAGTTTTCGTCTGCACGCCGATCTCGGCCAACGAGATCTCGTTGCTTCGAGATGACGTCATTGTTGTGTTGGTTGTCGTCAAGTTAAGATGAAAATCAACACAAAATTAGTAATTTCTTCAGTGTCAGTAATAAGTCGAAACATAATGCAGAAAGTGATAACAACGGCAATAATTCCGGCACGAAAAAACTGTGGAGAAATTCTTCAGAAGATAGCGAAGGCAAGGAAAACACGTGCGTTGAAGCGGACGATTCGACGAAAGAAAATAAAAGAATACTCCTAGCAAGAAAAGGACTTTTCTGCCAAAATGGACTAAATTATATTCCTGGTTACGCTATGAGGAGGATGATAATGGAAGCTACATGTTCCGTGATGCGTGTACCCAGCGTGACAAAAAAACTGGACTGCATAAATCATTTTGCAATACGAACTTTCAGAAAAGCACATTGGATCGGCACAACGACAATGAAAACCACAAATTAGCTATGGAAATTCTGTCGCTGCAGGAAGAGAGAGGCAAGTATGAACGGATACGACATCAAAAAGAAGACTTGGCCATGCTTTCACTGCTAAAGATAGTTAAGTGGATGGCAGTATTTTCAGTATTTTGTATAATGTACAATATTGTGAACTGAAAAATCTGAAGCGATAACTGCTTTGTATTACCAATTAACAGTGATGATTAAAACTGAATGAAAATATGGATTTATATAATAATTTCAGCAATATTATTTTGTATAATTTACAATATTGTTGGGAACTGAAAAATCTTGAAGAGATAACTGATTTGTATTACCAATAAACTGTGAAGATTAAAACTGAATGACAATAAACTCATGTAGCCTTAACACTAGGTACCTGTACATGCATTTGTCATTTACTGGGAAATTTGGAGTCGTCCATAAAATCCAAAAGTTGCTGACTTTATTACTACAGTATAACATAAGTATAGTAGTCCTTAGCATTGTTGATTGGAAACAGAAGTGGATCAGCAGACCTTTTACCCGCTGAGTTTTGGATTGTTAACATGTTGTCGGGGATTATTGGACCCCCGCAGTGTCCGAAAATGGAACCCTGCTAACTTGAACAGGAACACCAACAAATAAAAACTGCTGGAAGATTTGAGCCCTCTAATAAAAGTTGAACAAAAAACTGTTACACCTAGATTTATGTACGGATCAGAAGAATGATTATTATGAAATATTAAGGTATGTGTTATTGTTCGATTTGATGGAGTTACATTTTCTGACAGAGGTGGCGACAGTGAGAGACAGATATATAACTCGCCAAGCCATGTCCAAATTGTAGCCCAGGGGCCAGTTACTGCCGTGATTAAATTTTTACTGGCCTGCAGCCTCTGTCATCAAATAATTAATATGTGGTCCGCCAGTAATGTTGACAGCAGAAAAAATACATTTGTAGGGGGGAAAAAAATGTTTCACCAGATGAGGGCTGTGGCCTTTTAGCCACCATGCCCTTGGCTTTCTGGGAAAATTCTATCCCACCCCATGTCCAACATGGCGACTGAATAAAAAAAAGAAAAAAGGAAAGTTGACTGTGAGGGCCGCCACTTCTGGGACAGGTGGAAATTGGATATTACCATCTATTGTGTAATTGACCCTCCGTTTTTTTATTCTTCTTAGCATTGTTCGCACGGCAAAGGCCCAAGATCCACGGCCCACTTTTAGGTCCCGACCCACTAGTTGAGAAACACCGTACTAGAGTATTGTACATCTAGAGCTAGGGAGAAAACCGAGCATTATCAGAAACTTTGATCTTTGCATGGATGGTAAAACAACCTGTTTATGATGCAAGATGAAAGTTTTGATAAGATACTCCAGAGGACATTTTAAAGTACACGTAGAAGATCATAATCAGCATATTATGCAATACGTATAAATCTTAACTATGTTGTTTACAAAAAACAGGTTTTCAATAATTAAATTCAAAAGGGTTTCACCAAATAGTACATTAAATGAAAACAATACTAATATTAAATGTAGGGCGCAAAATATTTGAGGCTTTTTTTAATTGAAGGGTTTTCACGTTTATTTGCAGCAGCTCGTTAACAGATTGGCTTTCTGTCTATTTTAAGCTCAGCGCTCTCTTGCTTCCTTTGTCAGCCCGTCAACAAAATTCTACCCAGCAAGAGGTGGGTTTCGACTCAGTCCCGTCCCTGTTGGCATTTCCTGTGCGGTATTGTTCCCGTTTATTTTGTCCTGTTTAATATCAGTTTCTAGTTTTGTTACCATCTATTTTTGTCCTGTTTATTTTCGATATCCTGATTCCTTATCTATCCAGCCTGTCCGGTATCGACCCCATATGTCCAGGGTTGGGTAGGGTTACTTTAACTTGATTACTTTCAATTACTTTTGGATTACCCCAATACCAAATATGCTAATAAAAGACAAAAGAAACTAAATATGAAAAAAATTATGAATCACAACACATGGTAAGCTTTCTCTCCTGCCTTTGATCTCTTTGATCTCCGGCAAAACTAACATAAAATGAGACAGAAACAAAATGAAAATAAATCCAAACAGCTTGCCAAAATCATTTTTGCCGTTCCGTGTATTCCGTTACTCCCAAGCCTGCACAAAATTTTGTAATTTTATTCATATTTAGTTTCTTTTGTCTTTTATTAGCATATTTAGTATTGGAGTAATCCAAAAGTAATTGAAAGTAATCAAGTTAAAGTAACCCTACCCAACCCTGCATATGTCATATATCAACTCGGGCTATTGGAATCGATCGGTCTCTGGCTTCCTGTCTTTCCATGCCAGACGCTGCCTAACGTGCATAACTCCCCATTTCCCGTAAAATAAAAGGCTTGTGTGAGAACGTCACGCGTTTGGGTCCTGACCCTGTTCTGGTTCTTGACAAGCCGGAATCTAGAAAGTACAGTTTTGTATTGATTTAGTAGAAGGCAGTAGGGCGGTAGAGAGTAGGTTAGGGTAAGATTTCAGGTCCCTAACAGCCTATTGGAAGTAGCCGTCCTTGAGCCTGCTGGTTTTGGCTCTAAGACTCTGTAGTCTTTTCCCTGACGGCAGTAAAAACTGTCTGTGGAACAAGTTAGAAGGTATTAACTACATTGTTTCTTGTAACATCCCCTAGGCTCTAATGTCAACTTTCATTATTAAATAAGAATAAATGAAAATAATGCAAAATTGATCCCAACATGAATGTGTACACACCTAGTGGAGACTGAGCTGCATTCAAAATGTACCCGTTATAACTATTTTTATGCTAATTTGGGGCAGCATATGAAAGTGCCTGGTATATATTCGTTATATTTTAGCAGGGTTGGGTAGGGTTACTTTTACTTGACTACTTTCAATGACTTTTGGATTACTCCAATACCAAATATGCAAATAAAAGACAAAAGAAACTGAATATGAATAAAATGACTAAATTTTGTGCAGGCTTGGGAGTAACGGAATTCATGAAACGGCAAAAATGATGTTGGCAAGCTGTTTGGATTTATTTTCATTGTTTCTGTCGCATTTTATGTTAGTTTTGCCGGAGATCAAAGCCAGGAGAGAAAGCTTACCACGTGTTGTGAGTCATCATTTTATTGATATTTAGTTTTATTTGTCTTTTATTAGCATATTTGGTATTGGAGTAATCCAAAAGTAATTGAAAGTAATCAAGTTAAAGTAACCCTACCCAATCCTGTATTTTAGTAAGCTTTGAAGATAAAGATTTTACTTAACCCTCCTTTTTAAAACAAAGAGCAAAATAGTCTTTGTTTTGTTCTTTTGTTGGTTAGTCGCTCGCATTTAAGAGTGGATAGTTACCCTCCTAGTAAATGACACAGCAGATAAGATAAGAAGGACAAGTCATTCTTATCTGCAAATAGTGCAAGGAACGTTGTGCTTCTTCACTTTTGGGAATTTGCCTTCCTCCAGCCCTACGAGGGCCACTCGTGCTGCACTCTGGCTCCACCGGTGCCTGACTTTCCTTTCTGAAAGCGGCTCAAGAGCCTTTTGTTTTGCTGCGAGTGGGACGCTTTTCTTTCCTTTGCTGGCTAGGGCACCCTCCCCTTTTCCAAAGCTCACGTGTTAGCCTCCCACATGGGAGTTTGCATGGGAAAGATGACCCGACTGCATGCCTCCTACGTCACATACATGAGTATTATGACACTGTATCGTGAGATCAATCAGTGCAAAGGGGTATCGAGGATCAGGATCAATTCATCAGAAATTCTCCCACCGTGTGATGTCTAAAACTACAGCCCATATTCAGCCTGCCCACCATTATTTCAGCATTTCGTAGTAAAAATAATATTTTCTTGAGAAGAAGTGTTCTCTCCCTACAACCTTTTAAAAATATCATACATGTTGTTAGGAATTAAATATTAAAATGTACCGTTTACCAAATTGTTCGAATTAGTAATCTGACTCCGTTAACCAAACGTAACCTTCATTTACTTAACAATGCATGCTCGTTTCTTTTAGTGAAAAGACGGACAAGAGACCGGCATTTCCACACGAGGGCAGATTTAATTTCTTAAACAAATTAACTAAGTGAACTCCATTGAATTAGCCGAATTAGTGTCGCTCGAGTCTTCGTCGAGCCTCTTCTCTCGTTCTATCTTCTTCCTTTCTCGATCTTCTCAAGTTCTTCTCTCCACCCACGTCTCTCTCCCAAGCTGGTGTGTCGGCTCCCCCCATGGGCAGGCCAGGGAATCCCCATGTGGGCTCCACCTCGTCGCCTCAATGTCTGGACCCCTGCGTCACGAAGGCCCCTCTTGCGCCGGGAAGCGCTGATTATCATATCAGCCCTTCGTCCCAGTTCCTGCTGGTTTCTGTAAATATCGTCCACTAGGTTGCAATGACCTTCCCCACAGCTCAGCCAGTGAATATCTTTCGCATTTAAATGTAATTTGTATTTGATCGTACAAAATCCCTTATAGTCAAATATATAAAATCCTTCAATGTCAAGCTCAGCCGAAAGCTCCCCTTATTAATGTTTGCAATTCCCCTTATTAAGTAACAATAAACCTTACAAACACAACATGGAACATATTTACTCATAGCAAGAAAGAATATTGAATGAAAAAGGTAATATGTGTAAACAGGTTTATTTACAGAATAAACAATTCTTTAAGCATATTTCTTAGGTCTTTTCCCGATGTTAGGAAGACAATCCGGATTAGAGTCAAAAAGCGCAAGACAAGATCAGTCTAATAAAATGATGTCACCTCTTTTTTTTATATTTGTATTTTGGATCATATTCATGTATGATTACAATAAATGCAATAGCCTAGATGGTAAGGCGCCCGCTTTGAGACTGGGAGGTCGGTGGTTCGCGCCCCGGCCGAGTCATTCCTAAGACTTAAAAAGTGGTCGGCGGCGCCCTCTGTTGGCTGCGGCTGCATCGGCTCGCTACAACGGGTCAGGTGCAATCGACATTTCGTTCTGTGTACATTGTTACACAGAATGACAATACAAGGAAATTATTATTATTATTATTATTATGTTGTGTTATACGGAGATATATTTTTTTCTGACACATGCAAGGCATTGACTACCTTTATTGCCCCCCATGCTAAGTTAACTTTAGCTTTCAGCCATAAAAAATGATGACTCACGACACGTGGTAAGCTTTCTCTCCTGGCTTTGATCTCTTTGATCTCCGGCAAAACTAACATAAAATGCGACAGAAACAAAATGAAAATCAATCCAAACAGCTTGCCAACATCATTTTTGCCGTTCCATGTATTCCGTTACTACCCAAGCCTGCACAAAATGTAGTCATTTTATTCCTATTTAGTTTCTTTGGTCTTTTATTAGCATATTTTTATTATCATCCAAAAGTAGTTGAAAGTAATCCAGTTAAAGTAACCCTACCCAACCCTGATTGACAGTTATAAACGTCAAAGATCCATTTTTACTTGGTAAGCAGCAAATAAGTTAAAGGGACAGTGTGTATTGTGTAGTACAACACAAAACGAGTGATAAAAAGCACAAGGATGAATACAAGCCACGGAGACTCAAATTTCACCAGTTCTCTACTATATATTTTGCCCAGACTTTCGGTTTTTGGTAGCCGTAGCAACAAGACTGCGGATAATAATGTCAACTCCCTCTAGGTGAGACTCATGTTGTGTCAATAAGGTAGAGGGAGGAAAATTTACTGGACGACTTGTTTGAGAATGGTAAAAAAAATAGAAATACCAGGGCCAAAATTTGAACAGAAGAAGGCAATTTAATATACATTGGTCAAGACAACAGATATTAAACATCAATTATAGTTAAAAAACCAATAACTCTGACTTGTTTTAAGCCGGGTGTAGGATCAGAAATTCTATGTTTAGTCAATCTTTAATAACCCTGTTTTGTTTCTATTTCAGTTTAATGACCTGCCATCTATTCTAATTTCGGTTGATAAACTTGTTAGTGGGCAAAATTTACTTTTATGTGCACGGATTTTAGAATAAACCTCAATTTATGTTCGTATCAGAATTTAAAGTTAGACAATAATCTACTTTGAAGTTTCATGACAATTGAAACGAATGACTAGAGGATTCATCAAATAAGCATAGAAATGCAATTTTGATGTTCTCCAGTTTAGGAAATCCCAAATGTATGGCCATTTGCTATGAGCTCACGCAGGTTCTGAATGTAAAGTCCAGTGAAGAGAAATGGAATAATCCAATTCCCTACTGCGACCTTGATGTGTGGCCCAATGATGAGTCCGATCCTTGTTGGAGACCTGGTCTGGGGTGGCTCGCTGTTTGTATCACAGTGCTTCAAATCATCAAGGAATTTTCCCATGAGGGAAAAACATTTTTTTACCACTAAGAGAAGCTAAATAATACACATTGTCCCTTTAAAAGACAACTTATGTTATGAATCGTGTTAATGTCTTAACCATGGAGAACCCTCACGTCATGATTTCCCAAAGAAGTGTTCTTTGGTTCTCTCAGGTTAATATTAATATTTAAATGTTGTCATCAAGACACTCCATCCGCATGAAAAGTGGGGTTATCCCTGCCTTGCTTTTCCTCCCCTGCTACCGCTTGTCCTTGTGGCTCGGGTCGGAGGGTCCTCCAAACGTGCCGGTGGGCCAGAAACAGTAGGCCGCTGACGAGCATGAGGACGGTGGCCAAGAAGCCCACCGCGATGCCTGTACCCACCCTCTGGCTGGCGGGAGCAACGGGAAGCCTGAAGTGGGGCGGGAAGAGGATGCTAGCATTGTTCGTCACCGAGTTAGCATTGCAAACCAGCGGCACAGAGACGAGCAACCCCGTCAAAAGATAGAGCGCCCCCGCCAGGACAAAAACCCCACGCAAGTTGCCACAATGCTCCACCGAGAAGTAGACCTGCCTCACTGCCTGAACTGCTGCTGCATTTCCTGCCAGGCCACCGAGAATGGCCAGGACCATAAGAACCTGTGCCGCTCGGATCTCCGGCGGGATGAAGTCATCAGAAATGGTCATACTTTGGCAGTTTTCCATCTTGGGCAGGGCGTGGCTGTGGAAACATGCCCGCCAAATGCCCACCCAGGCCATGCCCGAAGTAATAACGGACGTGTAGTTGCTGGGGTTCAGGCGCCACAAGCGCCACTCGTCCATGCCTGTCGCAGCCATCGTGAGGATCCATGCCAGACAGCCAGACAGCAGCCCAAAAAATTGCCAGTGGCCTGTGTGCGCCAGGAACAACATGATGATGATGTCAAGATTCCATCTCAGGACAGCTGCATATTTGAACACATACCAAATATCAACAATTAGGTGAGAAACAGTGCCTGTAAAATCCTAGGTTAGATAAAGTAAACATAATACCAGGCTCACACAACGGTGTAATAACCCAATTGCTTGATAAATCAATATAATTAGAACAGTTTAAAATTTCAAGACAACAAAACAAAGAGGAATCATACTTCTCAGCCTCCCTGGTAAGGTCTATTCGGGGGTACTTAAGAGAAGGGGTTCCTCAGGAAGTCAAATCTAAGATCCAAGAGGAGCAATGTGGTTTTTGTCTGGGCCAGGGAACAGTGGACCAGCGTTACACACCCTGAAGGGTCATCGAGTTTGCCTATCCGGTCTGCATGTGTTTTGTAGACTGGGTGAAGGCATTCGATTATGTTCCTCGGGGAAACTTGTGGGGGGTGCTTAGGAGTATGGGGTATAGTACAGTCTTATCCAGACTGATCTGTCCCTGTATGCCTGGTGCCAGAGTTTGGTCCGCTTTTCCGGCAGTAGGTTGGATTTGTTTCCAGTGGGAGATGGACTCCGAAAAGGCTGCCCTTTGTCACCGATTCTGTTCTAACTTTTATGGACAGACTTTCAAGGACAGTCTTTGCGGAAAGGGCGTCAGGTTTGCAAGCCTCAGCATTGCATCTCTACTTTTTGCATACGATGTGGTGATGTTGGCTCCTCAATCCATGATCTTCAGCCCTCACTGGAGCAGTTCGCAGCAGAGTTTGAAGCGGGCCGGATGAAAATCAGCACCTCCAAGTCCGAGACCATGGTTCTCAGCCGGTAAAGGGTGGCATACCCCGTACGGGTTGGGGATGAGGTCCTGCCCCAAGTGGAAGGGTCTTGCTGTCTTGTTCACAAGTGAGGGTAGAATGGAATGGGAGATCGACAGCAGGATCGGTGAACTGTCGGCCGCTATGCGGACCCTGTACCGGTAAGTTGTGGTGAAAAAGGAGCGGAGACGACACCAGACCCTCACGTATGGTCTTGAACCGAAAGAACAATATCCCGGATACAAAAAACTGGGCTTTCCCTTAGAGATTGAGCCTTTCACCCTCAGTCACCCGGATGGGACTCAGTGTAGAGCCACTGCTCCTCCGCATTGAGAGGAGCCACTTGAGGTGGCCTGGGCATCTGATAAGGATGCCTCCTGGACGCCCCCCTGGAGAGGTATTCCAGACATGTCCCACCAGCGTAAGGCCCCTGGGATGACCCAGGATACGCTAGAAAGACCACATCTTCGGTCTGGCCTGGGAACACCTTGGAATCTCAGCGAGTAAGCTGGATGAACTAGCTGGGAAAAGGGAGGTCTGGGCTTCCCTGCTGAGGCTGCTGCCCCGGATAATTGGGAAAAACATGTTTGGATGGACCAAAGAAAAATTGAGGTTTGAGTGGCACTTTTTTCACATTCAGATGTCCATATCACTAAAGGAGGGGTGGGAAAACTATTTGAGCCGCAATCTACATTGGGTTAAGAAATTTGGCAAAGGGGGGTCCAGGAAGAAAATGGGGACACAAAAGGACACTGGGGATTGTGGCACCAAAACTACAAGATTTCATTTGTAGTACTACCTTTTGCCGGAGTGCCGAGCAACTGTAGGGTCCTGCCCTGCCATCCCAGTTAGTTTATCTCTATAAGTAAAGCTACTGATAAAAAGCTATTTTATTAACACAATTTACTACATGTTGTATGTGAAGGTATAAAATATTTTTTAAAACATTCAATTATTTTTAAAATAATTGTTTTGAATTGAAATTGTGTTAATCACATTGGATTGGTCTTGTTTTTCTTTTGTAATTGCACTGAGATATGATTACTGTATGTTCACTCTGTATACATCGGACTTTAAGTACAACTCTGAGTCCTGCCATGTGCAAAAGTTTGCAGTTGACACTGCGATCGTGGGATGTATCAGAAATGGGTAGGAGGAGGAGTACAGGAAATTGATTCAGGACTTTGTCCGATGGAGCGAAGCAAACCACCTGCACCTGAACACCACCAAGACCAGGGAGATGGTGGTGGACTTCAGGAGAACTAGAACTCACCCGGTTCCTGTAACCACCAAAGGAGAAGGTGTAGAATTTGTCCAGACCTACAAATACCTGGGTGTGCAGCTGGACAACAAACTGGACTAGACTGCCAACACAGAAGCTCTATGTAGGAAAGGGCAAAGCCGACTTTACTTCCTCAGAAGGCTGGCCTCCTTCAAAATCTACAAAAAGCTCCTGAAAATATTCTATGAGACAGTTGTGGCAAGCACACTCTTCTATGCGGCAGCGTGTTGGGGAGGCAGCGTCATGAATCTCAATAAACTGGCGAGGAAAGCAAGCTCTGTTGTGGGCACAGAGCTGGACAGCCTGACAACAGTAGCTGAGAGACGGGCACTGGAAAAGCTGTGGTCAAGCATGGACAATCCATCGCATCCACTACACAGCATTATCTCCAGACAGAAGAGCAGTTTCAGCGACAGACTGCTGTCACTGTCTTGTACCACGGACAGACTGAAGAGATCTTTTCTTCCTCATGCCATGAGGCTCTTTAACTCTACCCGGCAGAGTAAAAGCTCACATTAAACCCCACCCCCTACATTGCATATTACCGAATTTTATTGCAATATGTATTCTGTGTAGCACTACTTAGATATTCTATATAACACGCTACAGTGGGCATTTGCACGTCACATTGGGTATTTGATATTGTATTCTCTTTGCTTTATTATTGTATTGTTCTCAGCGAAGGGATGCTGCTGGAAATGTGAATTTCCCTGTGGGGAGGAATAAAGTATCTATCTATCTATCTCTATCTAATGCAGCCAAGTGTGTACAGTTTGCTGTCACTTGCATCTGTGCTGTCAACAACATTAAGTCTTTGAGTAATAGCATAGCAACCGACAATAATTGAGCACTCCGACAGGGACAATAATACTCTTTCCTAAGACAATCCAAAACAATGTGCATTTTTTAAAGATAAGCAAGCGACATACCATTGACTTAGAAACTGACATTCGGCTTGTTGACTTGGGTGAATGGGTGGTGCTGATGATTATGACGACGATGGGTGGAGGGCATTCTATTTCAACTCCAAGATACCACATCTTCACATGTTTAAAGATGACTGCTGTGAACAGGGAGAATTACTTTAAACTACTACAAGAGTTATTTCCCTAAAACATTTGGCAATTGATAAGATGATGGTATGTTACTTTAAATTGTAATTATATTTACTTTTAATGTGAATGATACTAAGTAATTAATGCAAAACCAGTAGATGTTTGTCATAATTCTATTTTCCACTTATTTGTCAGTGCAGTTCAAGTTTCTCCATTAGCGTTGTTCGAAGAAAACCGAATAGAAGAAATACTTTTGTTTTAAAATGTGTCGTCTGGATATGTCTCTCTATTTCAAGTATGATCATTTGGAGTCCTAAAACTGCTCAGGTATGAATCATGCATCATAAGACAAAAAACTACTGAGACATTTAATGCTGCAGTTTCAAACTATAAAATATATTTCCCAATATGGAATTTCCATACTATTGGGTTGCATTGTCAATTATTTAAAAAAAATTTGGTGCGTCAACACAATTTCTGCGGTAGCTCTCAAGTTAGTTTAATCAATGAATAGCACGCTAATACAAATAATACATTTTCATATGCAACACAATAAGCTTACATTTGGTGATCAATTTAACTGAAAGGGCTTACCTGCACAGACGTTCCATCTGAGAGGGAAAGTTTCCAAATGGGGACACTCGAGTAGACAGATCGAAAAGTAAAGAGCGTACGTTGCGACTGTAAAAGATGTTGGTGTAAATTCACTTTATCAGCAGCCCAGCAAGGGCTTGGCTAAGTTAATGAGTGACACCATTGAGCTGAACGCCTGGAAAATGCAACATAATCAAAAAAAAGAAGCCACAGCAAAGTTTTTGGGACACTTGGGTTTAATTTTCCCATAAGGATTTTCAAGCGTGTCGGGAATGCTTTTTTTGTGTGTCTGAGTAGAAAGTACTATGCAAACGAGGGCCTTGATAAACATTTGGGGAAAGGTGAGACACTTTTAAGATTTGGAGCCAGCCAGCCATGCAATTCTAAAAAGGCAAAGAAAATAATAATCTGAGAAACTATTCCAAAAAAAGTCACGAGTGTTCGTAATATAGAACAATAAACATTTCTGCAATTTTAGCACGGGCCTCGGAAGGAAGCTGGCGTCACTGTGTTGGGCAGCTGGCACTTGGCGCTGAATGTCAAGTGCAGCTCCTGCGTGGCCAAGTGCTCTAGAAAATGTCAACAACAGGCGAGCGGGGGTCATACAATGACTTGCTTCAAGGCCACTGGCTGTTGGATGAACCCCCATAAAAAAAATCAATTAAGAATTATACGTGTGAGAGAAAATAGTAAAAGTTGTTATATTGAAGGCGCAAGGCAGCTCTGATCGCAAAAATTGTCAACCTCCTTCCGTGCCCGCCCAAAGGCTACAATAAATTACTAAACAAAATATCAAAACAAAACAGACAAGTATACAGTGAACCCCTGTTGTATCGTATCACCGCTATGTTGTGGATTTGTGTCGTTTGTGAATTCAAGAACCGAATGCCTTCAGTGTAGTACCACTTTGTCAGACAGCACTAAAGACTCCTAAAAGATGCCACCGAACAGAAGAAAATGCTCCAATACATGAAACGGGTGAAGCAGAAAATGTTTGATGCTTCATAATAAATCCTGGAAACACTTTGTAATCATTTCTGTTAACACCTCTACGTTTTTGCATTATGATTTCATATTTTTCTTATGTTGAAGATTTTAGAATTTAAAATAACAGTGGTGCCTTTAGATACAAGTCTATTTCAAATCTGTAAACATAAATGAATGCTTGCCCCAAACAATTGACGATGAGTATAAAAAAAACTCCTACTTCGGGTTACTTGTAGCTCAAGGCACCACTGTGGTTTGTTTAATTCTCTTTATCCCATAGAAAAAAAGGTTATGTACATGTGGTCTCTCGTCACAGCAAATTTCCATGTATCCCCTCTCAATAAAGAGGATTTGTCTGCATTCCATAGCAAATGTATTAATATCCCCAACAAAAAACAGGGTTTCACTGCATTCCACACAAATGCTGGGGATAAAGCAGCATCTTTCTCCAAGTTCTTTGAGGGCAGACAGGAAATATCCAAGTCTGTGGCGGCCCCTGGTGGACGTGCAGCAACAGTCTCAAAAGGCCAAGCGCTGCTCAATCGGCAGACTGTCCAGCAAGCACTTCAGCTGCTCTTCACCCAGCTTGATTTTGTCCTCCAGCTTGCGCTGTTCAATGATGAGCGCCGACTTCATTTTGACAAAGTGCTCGTAGTCGGCCATGCTGTCCTCGGGCAGGTAGCTGGCCAGGATTTCGTAGACGGCCCGCTCGCGACGGTCCAGGTTGTCCTTCAGCTCCTTGGCGTCCTCGTGCTGCCTGATCAACAGCTTGCGCTTCTCTGTCAGCGTACGCTGGAGCGGGATGAGGAGAGGAGGGAGATTATTGTGGTAAGTGTAGTAGATATAGTGTAGATAAGTCAAGTACTGACAAGTTCTTCCATTTTCCCATCTTTTGTGCGAGTATAAAAATGTTACTCTATTTTCCAGGCACACCTAAAAACCTCAATCTGGACAGGAATTTGAGAGTGCTCTCATATGAAACACTGGTGGATAAAGTTGGAAATGCATACAGTATTTATTTGTGTCAATAGTATACTGCTTATAATTTGTCTCCCTCCCTCATTTACTTTACTTTGAGTGTTAAAGCTCATTTTGACTATCGTTTTTTTCTTAGATAATGGTTTCCAAACAAGGTGCAAGCAAAGTTCTTTTATAAAAATGTCGCAAAATACTGCAAACGAGAAGGATATCGTCGTATTTGCCTTCGGCACAGACTTCACTGAAAGGTGGGAAAGAAGAGAGTGCCTTGCGTTGTGTGCAGACATCCGCCCACCTCTACCAGTCACACAGATTGCTCTAAATAGTTTGCTGGCGTGTTCACCTGTCTACATTTCATTTGTGGGTTTTCATCATTAAGTATCTTACCAGAGAACATGCATAGTTCATTGAGCTTACATTTAAAGGATTTTTTAACGACCAACAGCCAAGCAAGGGGTAAGTTGTTGTGACACCCCGACTTTAAACTGTGGTTGAAAATGTGCCCAATATATACTAGACTGGACCATAACTTCTTTAGTGTTGCCTCGTCTTCGAATGTACCTAAATCAGGATGCAATCCCCTGACTTTGGAAAGCTGCAGAGAAATGTACTACTGTCTAATTTTATCTCTGAGCCTAATGAAAAGAGCCATAAATGGCTTGCGGGCCACAGGTTCTACTGCACTAAAGAGTTGTTTCCCTCGTCCTACTTCTCTCTGCCCAGCACCGTCTGCAGCAAAGGCAAATACGTCAGTACACTCGTTTGCAGTATTTTGTGACATTTTACAAGAGAACTCTGCTTGCACCTTGTTTTGAAACCGTTACTTATGAAAATAATTTATGTCAAAATGAACCTGAAAGATCTTAACAGAAGGGGGACAAGTTTAAAGTGGTATATTTGTTGATATGGGACACGAGTTCTGGTATTATTCTTATTTCATAAATTTGACCAAATCATCTAACGACACACAGGGAAATAGAATGCGCCGAAAAATTTGATTTTGTCTGGAGAGCACTTTTGCTATAATTTGTCTCAATATAAAATGGTATGGCTCTCTCAAAATAAATAAATAAAACTATTTTGTTATTACGCCTCTTTGGGTCCAAAAGGATCCCGACCCCTGCACTAATAAATACCATAAGATATACACAAATGTATTTGGTAGCTCTACAGTCGTTTTAATTCCATGTACCTTATTGTCCACTGTGGCTTATTTAGAAAACAATTTAACAAATGGCTATATATATATATATATATATATATATATATATATTACATATATATATATATATATATATATATATATATATATGTGAATTTCCCTGCGGGGATGAATAAAGTATCTATTTTTTTCCCAAAACATACATGTCAGGTTAATTGGCCAGTCCAAATTGTCCCTAGGTGTAAATGAGTTGTCAGTCTCTTTGCCCTGTGACTGGCTCTCAACCAGTTCAAGATGTCCTCTGCCCACTGCCCGAAGGTAGTTTGGATGGGCTCCAGCATCCCCGCGACCCTACTGAGGATAAGCGGTGCAGATAATGGATGGATATTGGGCTATTTTTGGGGGATGCACCTTATAGACCGGCATACCTTAAAGTGCGGAAAATATGGTAATTCTTATACCAGGCATAAAAATGGGTCAGCTGATAAAAAGGTGAGAAGGGTGTGGAGGAAATAATTTGCGGCACACAGCACAACCCAACAAAATAAGACTGTGTGCAAAAACATTCACGATGAGGCACTAACCACTCAAAATGAAATAAGAAATATCATATGATGGATGATTTGTACGTACTCTCTCCTCAGGCGTGGCTTCCTCGTCCAGGCTATTGAGGGCGTTCTCCACCCTGGCCAGACGGCCCGACAGTGACAGGAGCAGGCTCACCACCTTGTCCAGGTCCCCCACAAACATGCGGAACTTGTCCAGTTCGTTGGGCTTGCATACCTGCTGGACGCGCGCCTCCACCTCGTCTCCTAGTGCGTTATTGTCCAGCACGTCCTCCTGCAGGCTGTGGCGAGCCTCGCGCAGGACTTGGAGCTTCTTGCTCAAACTGTCCATCAGCTCTTGCTGCACCACAAACACAATCAATGTTGGCAAGGCATGTAATGCTAGAAAGAAACTGATTTACACATGTTTGTTTTATACTTTGACGCTTGAAATTCTGAAAAGCTTTCCCTTGAAAAAATTTGATATCCTTTGTATATTAATAATCTTTATAATACATGAGTGTATTCCCCTGTTCTACCTAACGAGCAACCTATATATAAAAAAGAAAAAAATAATCTGTCGGGGACTGTTACCCAAAATATACTTCTATGTGTTTGGCAGGTGCTGGATTACTAAATAGACGTATGCTGTGTCTCAGGCGGTGCGCATATTGAACATTTGTGAAATGGTTCACATAGAGTGCATGCTTCTGAATTCCTCATTCAGATTTGAAAGATTAGCTTTTATGATCCTCAACATTAAAAACCTCTTAATTTAATTTGCCATAATCATGTACTTTCTGTGATATTTACATACCAAAAGATATCCCTTTTTCTAAACACCATGTATTTTACTCTGATGTATTTTCCATATCCTCGGTTATTTACCACTGACAAAATGTGTGCTTCTATTTCTTACATTTGCTCCTGCTATCATAGTTCATCTGCAGATTAATATTATGCACCATGGAGTAAAAGTAATACTTTATATATATATATATATATATATATATATATATATACACGTGAATCATTTTTTTTTAAAAAGCAGGGTAATTAATCCAATTAATAAATCAATTTGTCATTTGAACACTCAATATTCTAAAAACTTTCAAAATTGCTGTTTATTGAACAATTGTTATCTGTGGCATTTAAGCAAGTTAGTCACAAGCATTGAGTAGCAAAGCTGTGAGTGCAGTACAACTGATATATATTATTTGTTATTGCAACATCCATTGCAGCCTGGTCACGCTGGAAGGGGGATTAGCTCATGTGCGGTCCCTTCTCAAGGTTTCTTCATTTTCCTCATGTTAAGATTTTTGAGTTTTTCCTTGCCCTCATGTAGGTTTTAGATCAGGGGATGATGTAATAATAGTCTGTGGTTTGCAATAATCTGCGGTCTGTGCAGCCCTTAGAGACTATTTGTGATGAAGGGCTGTACAAATAAATATGACTTGACTTACTGTTGTTGAGACCTTTTGCACATGATTTATTTTATCATTCAATCAAAAAGCCTTCAAATTAATGTGTGTTGAGTGCGGTTTAGTGTTTAAAATCATTTAAAACATGTCATCATTCAGATTGGCAAATAAAATGTACATTTTACGTATGTGCCATATCAACTAGCCATCTTTTTAAATCCCAAATGTAAAACCCTTTCCTAGAAATTGTTTTTGACGTTAGCAATGCGTTCCTTTTAGGCTATTTTCTTAGGAATTCAAATTCTGCAACGCCTTCCATTTTACTCCTCAACATTCAAAGTTAATTAGCTATCTAGTTAGGAGTGTTGTACCTTTTTGTTAGCAAGATCAATGTCCAGTTCGTCCTCAGAGTCGTCGTAGTCCTCGTTCTGCTCCTGCATGTCCTTCATCTTGATGAGCAGTTCAGCTTTGGGGGCCGAAGTGCTGTAATATGCAGAACTGGTCACCATGGCAACCGCTGCCGCCATGGTGTCTTCCTTCTCCCTGTAATCAAATCAAAATGTCATTACATAATAGGAATATCTGGCCTTAAAATAGGAACTTATTTTACACACTTCATTGACTGTGTGCAAAAACATTCCCTACTCAATTTTTTTTTTAAACTTAATTAATTCTACTAACCAATATAACTTAAGTAAGAAAATTATTTATTGTCTAATTTCAGATGACACAACGTTGAGTGCTATAACGTATAAATAAAATTTCAGAAGCACAGTCCCTGAGTGATAAATCATAAAAAAAAAAAAAAAACTTTTTGGAGGGGTCTCATCTTAAAAAATATGTCTAAGTTTCAAGCCTCTCGGAATCATTTCAGTATGATAAAACACCACTAGATTTCCGAAATGGCTTTGATCAGATTTTTTTTCCCCACTTTGAGGAACCCCCACGTCCACATACTGGATCCAAAGTTGTATTACGGAGTTCATTTTAGGCTTTGATTTGAATACACCCTGTAAATATTCATACATTCATGTTGGGAATTTCATTGGCTAACCAATGTGTCGATTATCAATTGAAACGGTCACTACTGGCTGATGATAATTAGAGCCAAAGTTAGACGTGTCAATTGTTTTTTTCAATACAGGCTATTATAGGCCATCAAAGGCAAAAAACCCTGAAAAAAGCTTGCAATTGGTCGAGAGTGGTTTCAATCGAAAGGTTAGAGGCTAACGGCCAGATTGAAAATAATTTCAGTCGGTTTACTTTTAAAAGGGAATTATGTGGCAAAATGGACTGATTAAAACAAGGATTGTCAAACGCTGCAGGAATGCTTTTAGCCGATTTTTTTTGTATCCGTCAGCATTATCGTGTGCTTTGGAGTGAATATTTTACAGGGTTGGATTTACTGGACTGTTGCGAATGTGTGAGGAGAATTGCACTAGAGAACTTTTCGGGTAAGTTATACCAGCTCCATTGTTACCGGGCTTCTTGTTTTAGACTGATTGTGATGTTTCTGGGACGAGTACATTTTGAAATGGTCATCATAGCGTTCCAATAATATGTGGCATGACGTATTACAGTAACTGCTGACATTGTACATACACGCATTTGCTTCTCGACAGTCTGATGGCCCGCCGGCTGGACGGCATAACATTAAGGCGTTAAAAGGGTGTAGGCATTATTGTCTACTTGAGTTCAGCATCAATGATTTTTCAAATTAATAAATTTCTAACCTTTCCTCCACCTGCCGGGTGGTGTTTGCAGGTTTAGGGGGTGCTTTTCTGCGTTGGTGAACATCTTCCAGAAGTTGTTCGTCCTGAGGGAAAAGGCCCTCCATCAGGTCCATGGTGGTCTTCATTTTACTCTGGTCCAGGATGTCAGCCAGCGACTTGTCCTTGTCCATGATGTCACGGGCCAGTTCCTCCCTTTTCCGCTCCTCCGACATTTTTGGAGAGGTATCTGGTTCCGGCTCTTCAGAAGTAATAGCGGGTTTGTCTGGTTCTTTCTGCCGGGTAAATGGGCTGAAGACCGAGTCCTGCCCGTTGACACCCAAACTTCCCAGCTTGCTAATATCAGGACCTCCGGTTCTGGCCACGGACACCTCGTCGGATCGCGGAAACGTCTTCCCACTTTCTGTCTCGGGCTTTTCCGAGTGCACGATCCTGACGGGCACTTTCTTAACCAGGCTGCTTGGCTTTTCTATTCCGTTTTCCATCCTGAAATAGAAAAGAAAACTATGAGAATAGTTTGAGGAGGAAAAAATGTCTGTGGCCACAAGCATGCTGATTTCAAATGTCATTGAGTGATGGCGGAGTGTTTTTCCATGCCCATCTACGTGGACTGCTCGGATTTATGGACCCATATTATTCCAACAGATCATGCACATGAAATGGAATTGATCGGAAACACTAAGGTAATCAGGCCTATTATGTAACATTTTTTACAGTACAATATTAATTAAGTATTTTATTCAACTCAAAAAACTTTCCTTGTCTGTGTACTAAAAAAAGAGAAGGCGTCCTGGTCAAGAATATTTGAAAATTAAATAAAACTTCTTAAAAGTGGGGTGTGTAGTTTTTAAGTGTCCCTACAAAGTATCAAATTAAATATTGTCTCTATTAAGTATGTGTTAACGATGCCCAACTGAGTTCAAAGAGCACTTGTGCTTTATTTTCTATTGCATTTATATGCTTTTATTGTACTTTTCAGGCCTGTTTGGGGTGGAAAAAATACCGGAAAGATGAAAAAAGTAGGTGAGGGATTTCACACACATGCAAGAGGTTTTCTTTTATTCCAGGATCAAAATGGTGAGTAAGAAAGTAAGAAAAGGACTGTTTAGAATATAGTCCAAATACCAACCCAAACCCCCAAAAAGATGGAAAAATAATAGTTTACAAGAAGCTTGAGATGGGCTGCAATGACCATTTTAGCCAGAAGCGTCAGCAAGTAGAATATTTTTAAGTTACGGACATCGCCTTTAAAGATAAACAAAAAAATGTAATGATGGGTATATGTGGGTTTATGATCTAACTTAGTCAAAGATAACTTTGTGTCCAAATATTCCTTTCAAGTATTCTCATATCAATAAATAAAATGACTTGAGTATTTCAGGTTACGAATCATAGATGAATCACATCAAGTAATTTTTTTCTATGTTTAGCAACTCTATCACCGATATTCTGGATTTTTTTAAATATGAAAGGCAAATATGTGGCTCAAAATCTTAATATACTAGAGCATCATGTCAAACATACGGCCCATGGGCCCGACCCCGTCTCTTGATTTAATCCAGCCAGTCACAAATGTATAAATATTGGTCATTTCTAACCAAAGTAATGATTTTTTTAAATAAATGCAAACCAAATGCTCCCTCTGGCCTCTAGAAAGCAGAAAAGCATATGCTCTCAGATTTAATAGGCCCAACCTATTAGTTTTATCTGACATAGTCCAATCTTTTTCCAATGCACTGCTGAAAAAAATGTTTATTTCTTTATTTATTTCAAAGTTAATCGATTCAATGCCAAACATGAAAATAATTGTTTCCCATTGTTGTGAATATATGCTTTATGCGTCGAAAAGATCTCTTGTCATCCATGATTATAATACGAAGGGTAGGCTACTAAATTAGGCTGAATAATGGAGCATAAGACTGAAAAACTAAGGTAAGCTAAATTTGTTAAGTTGACATTCTTTTACTAATCTGGCCTGCCTGAGAAAAGAAAGTCTGTATACGGGCCCAGAGCCAAACTGAGTTTGACATCCTTGTCCTCGAGGGCCTAAAGGAAACTGACCCTCAAATACTTTTGGGGAAAAAAGCACAGAAAAAAAACCTACCCTTTGGCGTCTTGGTCCTGCAGCGAGATAGGTGGCTTGTCGCTAAGTCTTTGCGGAGAAAATTGCGGGGAAGGCGAGCGGCGTGCCTCCATGGCGCCCGGCGTTTTGTGTGAAGAAACGTGTGTTAACGTGTGACAGGCAACTGCGCCAACATGTGCTTTGGCGTCCGTCTTTTTAGCCTCGCTGTTCTGGGAGTGACTTTGGGGGAGTGTCACCTCATCTGGGTTGATGTCGGGGCTACTGGGCGGGGAAAACTTGGTGTGGTCCGTGATCTGAGAGCAGCCAGACTCTACTGCTTTGTGGTTGACGACTTCTTTAGCAGTGGAAGTGGTGCTCTCTGCAGCCTTCTCCCTCACTTGGGAGTCTTCCAAGTAGCTGGTGATGACAATAATAAAGGGTTCAATTACACACAGCATCAAGTATCATCTATATCCATCGAGGCTTTCTCCTTCCTTTCGCCAGCAGACACTGTCATTAAAAAAGTTTTAAAGTCTCCTCCCATTGACTGGAGTTGCTAGGAATACTTCAGCTCCCACAAAAAGCCTACGAGGAAGAATAAATCATCTTCTGAGCACTTTTAACTCTTTGGCTGGTAGCGTGGCACACTCGTCACTAGTCTTAGGGAAAAAATACCATTGGAATGACTCAACTCCTTCACTGTCAGCTGTTTTCAGCGCAGTTTTCCATCTTGACAGCTGTTTGAGAGCATTCTGACTCCTATTTCGAAACCACAATATTAAGTTCTGTGTGGAGCCATCAAAAGACTTCTGACAAAAAAATAGAGAACACACTAAAAAAGTAGAATGTTTAAATTGAGACTTCTTTCTTTTGTCTGTGTAAATGATATGATTATAAAATCAGACTCTGAAATATAAGTCAGAACTGAAGTTAATTTACAGATATACAGAAAAGCAACATTGACTCACTGCCTGACTCAAGCAGGTTATGTCTTTTTTAACATGCTGTGTGTTTCTGCAAACTGTAAAATACAGCACTTTTTACAACTAACTCACACCATACATATAAAACAATGACAATTACACTGGATTTCAAATAACCACCACACTGCCTCTGGACCATCTGCAAGCAGATCCATACTAACATGCAAAGCAATATGCAATGATTGGGCAATTGTATTGTAGACTCCTAACTCTTGACACCACTACATATACTCTGGTGATTAAGTGCACAGACCCTGGATTCATGGAAAATGGACATATAGATGCAATAATATGTGCTATGTGACATTCTTAGTTTAAACACACATTGTGGTTTGTGTTCTGCCTAAATCCTGACAGTTTCCAAAAGCAAGGCCTGTGAAGCCAAATAACAAAAGAAATCAGCTGTGACAAGTGGTGACGCACAAATCATAAATAAAAATGACTCATTCAGTTCGTCAACTTTTACAAACCTTTCTTTGCGTAGTATTTCTACTTAAGAGTAACATACAGTCATCCAGGCCATGCGGATTCAACTAGTATGCATGTGAGCAGTTCCACAAAAACTCAATTAGGAAGCACACAAGTACGTTGATTATACAGTCATGAGATGCAATGTGTGGCAACTTAAGGTCCAATAGATACTCTACTTTGAGCATATTGCTGAATATTGCCTGACTGAAATTTTTGGGATTATTTTTCTTTCACATAAGCTTTTTCAAACTTTTTATTTTAGTAAAAAGAGTAAAGTAAGTAAATACAATACAGAAAAAAATTATTTGAAGGTTTTTAAATGTGGTAATGAAGTGGGTAAATCAAAAGCAAAAATCTCCTAAATTACTTATGTAGCTCCAATAGTATGAAGCATCTGTACCATGTGCCAAAAAGGATATGTACACAAGCAAAATCAAATTCCTGACACAAAGCGGCACTACAGAGATGGAGCGTGTTGGTACAGTTGTGCCAAAAAGCAGTCACACTGCGATGCCCCACCAAATTATAAAGACATTACTGTTACTTTGCAAGATATTCAAATGACCAACGAACAGTCCAAGATCCAAAAAGTTAAATGGTGGTAAGCAGGAAAATAAATGTGATGGTGATGAGATACTAGCTATCAACGTTTGTTCAAATACAGCTTATTTTTTTACACATAAGGGAGTCATGTATCATTATTTCATTTCCAAACCAAGTGATGACTTCCAAAATGCATTGAGGTCATTCTATGGCCAAATTGCTGAGAGGGGAATTATGAAGTAGATATATTACCCAAACTAGAACAACTTTAAACCACATGTGAACTTCTGCATGTTTATCGCGGCATGATAAAATGTTCTAATGAGCAATAATGAACCACATTACCTTGAGGCAGCGTGGAGTGACCCAGCAGGTTTATCCTCCTTCTCCGGCAGTATTGAGGGGACAACAGTTGTCTGGAAAAACAGCAAAATTATCATAAAATGCATTCTTGCACTCTTTCAGCTCCTGATCCTTTTATAGTTGGAAAACGTATGGACAAGAAAATAAAAAACAACACAAGTCTGTATTAAAATTGAGGTGTCAAGTGAACAAGTATTGAATATTATCGGACGTCTAAAATTGTGCCGCAGTTCTTCTAACAACAACTTTTTTTTTAAAAGTCACTCGTACCTGCCCATAGAAGTCAGCTGAGGGTGACGATCGGGATCTTTCATGGAAACAGCCAGGTTTGACCCTGTCCTCCGAGCTACGCTCCAGAATGTTATCTGCCGAACGGAATCGTCCGGAAGCCCTAGTCTCTGGAGGTTTCTTCTGGATGTTCCACCTTGCCTCGTACTCAGCGAAAGTACCAAGTCTTTGCTGGTCCAGGACAGAATATGATGGCCCACCTGAGGGGTTGTTTATGATTCTTGTCTCTTTCATCTTGGGCTCCGTTTTATCGTTACTAGGATTCGCCGAAGCGGTGGATATCTGATTGGGGACATTCATTTTCGCTCTCTGTTGGTCCAAGGTAGCACTTGTGATTTCTTCTTCATCCACTCCGACCTCATGGATTTTGTCTGGTTCAGAGAATGACTTAACCTTTTTTTCTGCGGCAAAGCGCTTCCTTCCACCTATTCGCAATGGTGCAGATTTATTACTCCCTGCCTCTGACAGGGTCGGAAGAGAGGTTAGATCTTTCCTGGCAATAACTGAAGATGGATAAATGGGTATGGTTTCAGTTGATGCGGGCTCAACCAACATTGGTTCAAGATCTTTCCTTCTGAAGGAAGTTGCTTTGAGCACCCGAGCTTGCGCTTCCTTCAAGTTGTCTTTGTATGTATTTGTGAGGGGGCTGTTAGCTAAAGATGGGGTTGAACTCATATTGGACTTCCACATATCCTGGCTTTT
Organism: Urocampus carinirostris; assembly: GCF_059441175.1. NCBI lineage: Eukaryota > Metazoa > Chordata > Actinopteri > Syngnathiformes > Syngnathidae > Urocampus > Urocampus carinirostris. Next base: position 29,499,908 of record NC_142360.1, read on the forward strand.
TTGGTTCTCACCAGGAAGAACTGCTGCACTTTTGCTCTTCTGCAATTTGGCTCTTCTCATTTGGATTTCGTTCTTTAACGTAGTTGCAAAGCGATCGTTACGTACTATCGGCTTGCACTCCACCATCTCCTCTGGGTTGGTACCTTTTGTGGTTTCGTCATTAGCGTCCATGGACGGCGAATGTGACATCAAATTGGCCTGGGAGCAAATCCTGTCGCTAACCTGACTAAGATGTCTCGTATCTTGGGGGAATTCTCTGTGCTGTGATGGAAGTGATCGCCGTTGGTTTGACATTCTGATTGGGGGACAACTTGAGTATGGCGCTTCTTCCATTTTTGAATTTTGTAGCTTCTGTTCTTTAAGGTCATCACTAACGACTTTAGGAGCTGGGACTTCTACAGCGTAGGTAATGTGGTGTTTGCTGTATCCGTTAGTTTCTCTCCCAGTTGAGGAATATTGCTGGTGTTCAGAAAATGGATATTGTGCTTTGGTAACTGCTTGTTGAGAATTCTGCTCATTTACTGTCTGGGTCAAGTCAGGCCCAGCAAAACTTTGCCTTTCCTCTGCTTTCACAAAAGCAAGCTGGGGTTTAGTGACACAATAGTATCGGCTTTGATCGTTGCTGTCATTGTTTGGGTCTTTGAGACCAATTGCTTGAGATGTGCTTAAATTCTTCTTTGTGTTCAGGTTGGCAGGTTGAGCAAAACAGTTAGTGGGCAGCTCCTGCATGCTGGAAAAGTAGCCAATGACATTCTTGGGGGTAGTTGCAGGCCACGGGTGCGCAGGAAAAGTGCTTTTGTCGCTGTGCTGTCTGTGATGTACGGGTTGACTTTGCCGGACATCACAACTGGAGAGAGAGTGCTGCTTGTTTGAGCTGAACTGGGCTTGAGAGTATAAATGAACCCTACTGGGTTTTGGTGACATGTTATGGCTACTGTATTCTTCAGGAGAAGGCTTCTCATGCATTCGTAAATTGGGTGGTTCAGGATGAGCTATGACGATCCCTCTTTCCTTTGTAGCAGCAAAACTGTCGCTGCGTGCTGGCGGGGTTGGCGGTGGAGGTGAAGGGCAGGAGCTTTTCTTTTTTTCCGGAACGTGCCATACAGGTCCACAATTCATTTTACCAGAAGTTGAGAGGCGGGAGCCAGCCTGGTCTTCATTTTGGAAGCCCTCACAACTTCCTGGCATTTGGAAGTACATCAGCCTGTCGTCCTGTTTCACTCCCTCCAAATGACTTTGGCCGATCCTGCCATTGACTGGCCTTCCTCCGGCATCCCACTGATTGACTTTGTATAGCATGTTTTCAGTCGAGGCCGCATTGCTTTTCGAAAGTGTGAAGTCCGGCGTGCCAGAGCTGGTAGAAAAGGAGCTGTATGCGGAGTCTCGTTTGCCGCCACCGCTGCTGAGGTGCTCCATACTATTATTCGACTTAGAAGGGGACAGTTTACCAGCCGAATATGGGTGGGGTGCTTGCTCTAGGCTGTCCATGCTGCCAAGAGAGCTGAACTGGTCCGAAACCCGACAGAGGTTGGTTTGCTCCCAACTGGAAGACAAATCCGTCGACGACAAACTGGAGGGTCACATTCACATAGAAATTGATCAATACATGTTCCACCTTCTTGGACCAAGTGTGAAATATCATTGCTGCGTCTTTGCGGAAAAATGATCGGCTGTAAACTTTGCTTGAAAAAACATTTACCTAAGATAGATTCTTGGCTTTTCTTTTGTGGTAGAGAAGTGTATTCTTGTACTCTATTCGTATTGTTCAAGTAAAAACAATTTGGCTGCTACAAAGCAGTAAGATATATTCTTCCCGTTCCTTGATTAGATTCTTTATAAATAGACTTGATGAAGCATTCCAGGTTTGCATTATTTAAATATAAACAGTACAAAAGTCAAACTATATGCCCGCCACTTCATTTTAATGACCCCCACCGCCTCTGCCCCATAGTTGTACAACAATGCACCACTAAAGAGTATAATGCCACCTCTGGTCTAACACATTTGATTGATGCGTGCCATAAAATCAAAATACGTGTACAAAAAAAAGTTAATTTAAGATATCGAGTTAACAGTACCTCTCATCATATGTGGTGTGCCACACAACTGCCGCAGGTGGAGAAGGCTCTGTTTTGACGGACTCACTGTGTCCTTCATTGAACTTTGTGGAGTGCCAGGAGTGTGGCCTGCTCATGGGTTCATTGCGCCTGAACATAGAGACAAAAACAAAAGGAGAATTTAAATTCGACAAAGATGCACAAACACATAAACGCATGCAACAACGACCAAAATCCACAACGTGGACAAACATGGAAAGAAGTGTCGCTAGCAATGTGTACTAAAAATTGCTTTTTTTAACTGGACAATAACAGCCTGGTTTACTTGGATCAGATTCAGGTTTCTACTCCAAAGGTAACAGGTCAAAATGACCAAAACAATCAAAAGTAGATACAAGAAACAAGAACTGGTTGGGAGAATAAGATCAAACCTACAACATGGAGATTGCAATGTTCTGTGTATAAAATTGTCCTGCCCATAGGCACCAGTCATTTACTCCTCATGCAACTCTACTAAATAGGATGTTTTATCTTTAATTCGAATGTTAAGACAGTGGCTTGATAAGGTAACTTAAGACGGGAGAAAAAACACTTTTGAGCTAGGAGAGCTATACATTCTGAATGGAAATGGACATCCAATACCTTCAAAACTATATCACTCTTGTGTGCACTGTTTACCAATAAAACTAAAAAACAACAACGCATCACTCCTCTAATTTCAAACTTTTACAAAAAAAAACATACCCTAAAAAGTGGTCCTTTCTGAAATGCATGTCATGAAATGAATGACAACACAAGTCAGAAGACAACCAGTAGAACTTCCATTGCATGCTCTACATGAGAAATGAGGCTAATGACAATCCACATGCCAGAGAGAAGCTACAAGTCACTACGGAAAAAGGAAGGAGCAGCGGATAAAATGGCAGGTGGAACATGGCAGGATGTTGTTGATGGTGGGTATGCGGCTACATGGGGATTAACTGCTACTGGTCACTGGATGACGCCACATAACAGTACCTCATGGAACTTCGCAAAATCTTGGTGAGGAAGCTCCGGGCCACATGCACGTCATTCTCTGAGGGCATTTTGTGAGCTACAATGTCCACCATTTTCATATTCCTGGACCGCAATGGAAGGAAAACACACACCAACACACCGAGCACTAAAGATTTAATGTCGAAATCATAGTACATGGAAGTTAATATTACCCTTTTTACCACATTATACTGAGAAAGAAGAGGAGCAAAGTGGGTGTGTGCATCTTAAAAGAGGGATAAATACATCTCAAGAACACCTCCTTCTTCGAATGGTATTGTTATTTGATTAGAACTCTTCAAGCTGCTAAGCAAACACTGAAATAAAACAAAATGGTAGTGTAATTTTGGGAGAAAACTCAAACCTTCATCAATCATCAGAATGATGTATGAAACGCACAAATTATAGTTTTATAGACTTATTTACAACTTAGCTAAAATTAAGTGTACTGTACCACTAACTGTACTGTACTGATACAAATTAATAATACGTGTTATACCTCCCTCTACTGGACTAATTTATGGATGAAAAAGGCCAAGCGTCCTTGCATGTTGGTTGCCATGAAAAAGCTACTGTAGTGTGAAGTCACCATTGGACTCACGACCAAAAAATGGCAAACATGTCCTTACAGGGGAACATATGGTCTATGTGGAGCATAAGCAGTAGGGGTGATGTGGCTTAGTGAAGGGAGAATCTCTTCCACAATCAGATCAGCTACTACACCCCTTTACAGCAAGCTGTTGTCTGTATCCCAGTTAGGTTCTAATGGTCCATTAGCTCTAAAGCTCAAAAATGTATCTCAGAAACTTATGGGTCTCATTAAATTTCCTGGGTTTTAAGAATATGGTCCAAAAGTTGATCTTTTTTCCCCCTTAATCTATGAAACATCAACAAATGTGACAAGTTACTATTTTGTGTTTGCTGTATATGAATTGAGGAAAATAAACTTTAAGCCATTTTTTAAAAATAATTCATTAGTAGTAAAACAGTGAGCCGATGAGAGCAGACTTTACTGACAACAAAGCACACCTGTTTTTAGGTATGGTAAAGAAATGTTGAAATATTGTGGGTAAGATGTTTGACTACTGAAAAAAAAACAGTTTATGTTTATATGGACATTTTTCTTATTCTGCTTGTTTACAATAAAGAATGTGGTCCTATTTTGACTATGGAAACACTGCAAAGAAGGATTGCTTACAATGTCATGGTTGGGTTATTTGGACTATGATTGCACACTGGTCATGTGCTACTCAGGATGCTGTTCTGTAATTCACACACACCATTTAGAGTGGAACTGTTTTTTTTAACCTAGGTGATTTTAGTTTTAAAAAAATTGTTGGAGGGGAACCTATAGAACAGGTTGAATTTTTACATCTTTGTTTTAGGTTACCCCCGTTCTCCTTGCGAGTTCAAGAGCTAATGGGGCGGCCCCTTTCGAGTTATATGTCGAAGTGTCCTTGGGCAAGACACTAAATCCCTAATGCCCTCGATAGAAGGTAGTTGCCTTAAATGGCTGACGCTGCTATCGGTTCGTTAGTGTGTAAAAGGGAAAAGTGTGAAGCACATTGTAAAGCGCTTTGGAAGGTTTTCATTGACTTGAAAAGCGCTATATGAATGCAGACCAATGCAATCCAATGCAATGCAATTCAAAATTCATTGAGGTCTTCTTTCCTTGTTGAGTGTCTATTAAACCTCAACATTGTCCATACCAGGGGCTGGTTTAATGTCTTTTCGCAACACAGCCCAATGATAACATTGACAATAATGACAATAAAAACAATAAACACAACAATAACAATGCGCCTAAATTCACCGTGTAATCATTAAACCACTAGGGATGCAGATGACAAAGGAAAATGCATAGATTTGATCAGATTTTAATTTTGTTGTTTACGTTGTCAATAAATTAATTTAATCATGGCCCCAGTGGCACGGTGAGTAAAAATGATGTGATCAGATAAAATCAAATACCTTTTCAGATGTCTCCTACATCCCTAGTGGTCTAGTGGTTAGGAACCGGCACTCTTAACACTGCAGTCCGAGTTCGATTCCCGTCGCGTGTGGTCAGTGATATTTTTGGACTGATCAATTGTTCCTCAAATACAGTAATATATGGGTAAAGAAAAAAAAGTAAGTTCAAAAAATAATACCCCTCCCCTTAAATAATAATATAATTTTTAAAATAACTTTTTTGTAAAATAAATTCATTACTTATTTCTGTGACCCACTGGTCTGGGCCAGTCTGCGGTTGATGACCACTGTACTGAACTATAAACTTAGCAGTTACACTATTTTGGTCCAAATGTCATACAGTCTCATCTCTCATCTCATTAGCTACACCGCTTATCCTCAGTAGGGTCGCGTGGGTGCTGGAGCCCATCCCAGCAATCATCGGGCAGTGGGCAGGGAACACCCTGAACTGGTTGCCAGCCAATCGCAGGGCACACGGGGACAGACAACTCACTCGCTCAATCACACCTAGGGACAATTTGGACCGGCCAATTCACCTGAAATGCATGTTTTTGGAATGTGGGAGGAAACCGGAGTGCCCGGAGGAAACCCACACAAGCACGGGTAGAACATTTAAACTCCGCACAGGAAGTCTGGAGCTGGATTTGAACCCACGCAGGAGGTTCCCAAGACATGAACTGTGCCGCACACCGATAACCACTGCGCCGCCGTGCTGCCCAAGTCATACAGTATTTGAGCAATTTATCTTTACACATCTTTCACAAATACAACACGTGTGGTTTTTTTTAATGAACAATTGATGCCCGTTTTTGGAATAAGTCCAGGGAAAGTATTTTGGAGTGTTCCAACCAATCAACCAACCCAACCTGAAGTATTATGTTCGTGAGTACAAGTAAGCGGACTCTTACTCCAGATTTCAGAAACTCGTTAAAAGTGTGGTGTGTGATGTTTAAATGGTCAAGAAATTTGGACAAAGCTCTCAACTACGATTAGACTTGGATCTGGAAAACAAAAGCTTTGGGGTCAGGGGGCCACGCCCCTTTGGTCACCTTAACTAAAGGCCTTCTGTTAACCCATGACAAGGAGGTCCTTCATTTCTGAATAATTGCCAAATGACTATCAGAAACAAAGCGGTAAAAAAAAAAAAAAGATTCTCTTTTTTTTCTAATCTGAAAGATTGCATTGGGGAAAAAGCACAATAGAAGTTGAGGATTAACATTAAAGGTTTTTAGGGAAAGACAAAAACAAAAAGCTAGCGTGGAGGAACTCCCATCTCCGGCGTTTCTGGGGCACTCGAAGGCAGCCACACATGGCGTCCGCCATTGGTATGCAAATGAGAGCGGATTTATTAGGCCTATCGTCAGGGCTACAGCTGGACTGGTGTAGATACGCTCAAAGTGAATCAGTTGGGCTAAAACATTATGGGGGTTGGCCTGGACCACCATGATCACATTTATTCATCCAGAATACTCACGAGAAATTTGCTGTGAACTACGTGATATTATAATTTAAAAAATGGTTGGTTTATAAAAACTTTACTGCACTGAGCGCAAATGAAATGAGGTCTAAAATTTTACTCGTGTCGAATGTCTTTAATCAAAACATTTTACTTTTGAAGGCTTGAATAGAACAATTCCATTTCTACAAAACTTGTTCAAAAAAATGATTAACACCGAATGCTAACGTGATGTTTGCTGTACACTTCAGGGTATTATTTTTCAAAAATTAATGGATCATAAAAATCTTCAGCTCAAAATAAGTAGCACCATACTGATGAAATAAAATAAATGTCTTTAATCAAAACATTTTACTTTTGAAGGCTTGAATAGATAATTCCATTTCTACAAAACATGTTCAAAAAAATGATTAACACCGAATGCTAACGTGATGTTTGCTGTAAACTTAATTTTATTATATTTCAAAAATCATTGGTTCATAAAAATCTTGAGCCCAAAAGAAGTAGCACTATACTAATGAGAAAAAAAAAATGTCTTTTATCAAAACATTTTACTTTTGAAAGCTTGAATAGATTAATGGCATTTCTAGAAAATATGTTCAAAAAACATGATTCTCACCTCACAGCAAATACATTTTAATATTAACACATATAAGCCCTCCACACCAATCCCTGAAGATTAATTTATTTTGCATAAGATAAATCTAGTTGATCATGGCTTAACCTTAATAAGGTGTGACCCTGTAAAATAATGAAAACAGCCATGTATTAGGGTCATAAACCGAATACAGGCTGGCTAACACGAAATATGTAAGTTTTGACTTACCCAACAGGAGGCTGCACAATCCCAACTACGGCAACATTGAGAGCAACAAAGTAACAACGAAAAGCATCGTGGCTCAATTGGCACCCATGAAAATACACAAGTTGACGGCAAACTTTCAAAAAAAGAAATGGAGACTCCCCTTGCAACTGGGGAGTTTTCTTAGCCCAGGGAGGGGGAGTTTGCAGGCAAGACTAAGAAGATGAAGAGGAGGAGGAAGGTAGCCATTGTCCAGTACCCTGGAAGCCATTCCCCTCTTGGAGATTCTGTACCTTATTGGCTCAAGAGTGACTAATATGCTAATGTTTGGATAAAATGGAGGAGACCCCCTACCCTCACCCAGAGTTGTGAGGCGGATGTGCATTTCTGCTATCACTATAGCAACCGGTTGATCTCAAGAGTGCACCCCACTTCCAGAAAGCCTGGATAATGAGCTTTGCAAGCAATTGGGGTGATGGCAACAAAGTGGATACACAGAGCAATATTAGGTTTGAAAGTATTTCGCTTTTGCCACAGCACAGTGATCCTTAATACTTTAAGGCTTGCAATGTACAAACTGACATGTTTACTGAAATGTCTTTGTTGGGAATGTGACTCAGTTCATGAACTAAAAAAACAAGTAATCAACAGTCAATTTAGTAATCTTTTGAGCTAATTGTTTAAACTTACTGTGTGCATTTGTGTATAATGTGCACTCCTAATTTTCTTCTAGAAAAAAATGGGTATTAAATGTTATTTTACTTTTTCTCAGCTCAGAACTAAGCATTGTGGGTGGCAAACATTGAATACGTGCGGCCATGATTAAATAATTTATTGACAGCTATGAAAACAATAGCAATATATGAATGTATATGTTTTTTTTAAAATACAATATTTGTATTCAATGTCCTTCAAAATCCGATTCATCATTAGATACACCAAAGAGGTGTTTCCCTCGCCATACTTTTTTACGTTTATTCATATCTCTCATGACGACTTTCCATTCTCTAATAGTCATCTCTGGTACAGTGAATACAAAAATTGACCATAAGATCAAATTATAATGAATTTTCATATGTCCGCTATAGAATTCCGACTCCCCTTCACATGAACGCGAACTCAGACAAAAAAAAAAGCAATCATTGTCAATATAATGAGTTTACCAAGACATTCACACGAACATCACTAACACCGGAGGCGACCCATATAGCTAAATGCTATTATACAGCTAAAAGCTATAATATTCACAACCAGGGGCGATTTTGGGTTCAGAGCTTTGAGGGTGCTACACACGCAGACTGTCATTTCACTTTCCCTTTACACCAACATCCACATACAAACATATTTTAGTCATTCAACATATGAATTCAATCATTTAAATAAGTAATACATAGTAAATACAGTGGGACCTCGGTTATCGCGGTTAATGGGGACCAAAAAACCACCCGCGATAAGTGAAAATAAGCAAAGTAGCGGCGCACCTTAAAAAAAAAAAAAAAAAATAAAAAAAAAAAAAAAAATATATATATATATATATATATATATATATATATCTCATCTCATCTCATCAGCTGCACTGCTTATCCTCAGTAGGGTCGCGGGGGTGCTGGAGCCCATCCCAGCAATCATCGGGCAGTGGGCAGGGGACACCCTGAACTGGTTGCCAGCCAATCGCAGGGCACACAGGGACAGACAACACGCTCGCTCATTCGCACCTAGGGACAATTTGGACCGGCCAATCCACCTGAAATGCATGTCTTTGGAATGTGGGAGGAAACCGGAGTGCCTGGAGGAAACCCACGCAAGCACGGGGAGAATCATTATAAAAATGTCTCAACATTTGTCATGAAGATGTATTCATGTTTAAATAAGGCATAGATTATACAGTATAAACATGGCTAAGTATTAGCGTGATCATTACCTGTTTTAGTAACCTGAGCTCGCCTCCTTGGATTTCAAATGATCTAGGGAATAAAAACACCCCCAAAACAAGTGATAAAAAGATAAAAGTGAAGAAAGAAAAAGTCTATTAACGAATGCGTTGAATACACTGAAGGGACATGCGCTCATCGCTTGAAGTACCTCGACCTTGAGGCAAACAATTTTAAGAAATCCACTTAGAAGTGGAATTCGGCAGAGCACATTCCAAACATGCTGCATGGGCTTATTAACAAAAAACAAAGAGCTGTAAATGCCAGCCCTCCCTGGCAATTGCATGCTGTGTGCATGTGTCCAACAAGCTTTTCCAGGTAGAACTGGGTGATGGACTGAACCCCTCCTGGAAACATGGCCCAAATGGGAAATCATTCAATTATTTGTACTATTAACCAAAAAAGCAGCAAATGGGTCAGTGCACTTCCACAATAATGCCAGAAGAGGGAAGCCAACTACTACAGAGAATAGTGAGACTTCACGTTGTAAAAACGATTTCAGAGTTGCTTGGATATGATGAGACACCCTCCATAAGAGAGAGAGGAAAAAAGAAGGAATCGAGAACAATTGAGCCCAAGGTACTTCCATCTGGTCAGTTGGCGTTAAAATCTACTGAAGTAAAGACATCGGACGTAAATTCACTTAACACACGAGCATCAATCAGACTTTTGAGCCTTGAGACAATGTAGTGTATCAATAGATCTATCGGACAATCAAATTTATCTGGAACAACTCCTGAAAAAATATCGCAAAATGACTAAATTGTTTCAAGGTCTCATCTGAGGGTCTACTAATGATAAGCAAAGTTCTTACAATCCAAGTAAAAATAGCATACATTTGTTTTTCATTGAAAAGTCAAGGCAATATTGCGAGATAGATAGATAGACAGATAGACAGATAGACAGATAGATAGATAGATAGATAGATAGATACTTTATTCATCCCCATAGGGAAATTCACACTTCGCACTATAGTACATGCCAACCTAATTTATTTTTTTTAAGCGAAACTGGCTTCTGTGTTGGGATTTCAAAATCCAGGGCTTAATCGATTTTTCCATTTGTGAGTCATGGAAGTCTACTACCATGCATTGTAAGCTCACGCTCAATGACAGAAAACCCAAATGTTTCAAAAATTCGTGTCATTGTCTATAATGGATGAGGCTAGGCAAATTTAGTTGCAATCAAATAAAATCTTGCTCTGGTTCATTTTGGAGGAATCCCCAGAAAGGGCAACCCATTTTATTCCGCTAAGCTAAATTGGTTTTGAAGGGTTGTATTTTAAAAAAAGAGGCTAGGGAAAGAAATAAAATGGCCACTTGAATAACTAAATATCAACTCTTGAGCTTTATTTTTTGACAGGTCTGGTTATGAGACAGAACTGTCAAATTCACCAAGATTTCATATAAATGTGCTTGCAGAATTTAATGTACATGTACTCTAAACGGTTTTAAACCTAGTGACTAGTCACATTGAAGTGGCACACCGGCATAAAGCCTGGAATTGTTATGTTGGGACATGTTGCACAGATGCTGAAATGTTAACCGCGCCTTTATATTTTACAACGCGTGTGGCTCCCTGGAGTAGAGCTACATCAACAATACCAGTTTCATCATTGCCTAATATTACTGTTAAAAGATGGCCGCACCTAAACCGGGAGCAGGCTCCAACAGCTTCCTGTTCAACATGATCCTCAAACTAATACAGATAATGATGCTACACTTGTCAAGTCCTTCAAGTTTTTGATATTATAATGGGGGCACAAAAATACTTAACAAACGAAACAAAAGTCAATTCTAGGACACAGACAGGGAGCAGGAAGGAAACCGACACTCCCAGATGGTTTTGAGGCCGTTGAAAACACAATAAGAACAATGGGGTTGTGTCTGCAGGAAACATCTTTCTTCATTTAGCGCGGCAAAGGCGACAATTAGCAGATGCACACTTGAAGACTTCTACTGCGATGTGTTTAAAACAACCACTCACATTATTTCACAACAATGCTATTAATTGCAAATGAGCAGCAACATGCATGGGCCTGATCACTGCCACATAAGTATATATTCATTCAGGTGTGGTAGACTCAGGAGCCATATTACAGAGTTTCAACATAGATAATTTTAGAGGACAAAGTGTGACTGCTAGTTACACTTCTACTACTTGAGCAAATACTGCACAACTGAGCATCGCGGATGTCGTCATTCCTGTTGACATCGGGGCGCGACATAAAACTTGTTAATGAATTTTCTCCATAACTCACTTCCTTTCGATACGAACTCACATCCTTTCGATACGATGGCATCGATAGGGCATCAGCTGGCAGCAGAGAAGTACCGTTAAATGTTATTCAGAAGTCTACGTAGGCACAACTGTGAAGCAGTAGGTTTTTAGTGCATTAAAAAGAATAATCCACAATCAACAATCCACAATAAATAAATGAAGGAATGATTAAAATTTATGAGTCCTAATTGTCCCTTGGTATAAGTGCAGGTGAATTCTGTGCATGTCCTGTGATTGGCAGGCAACCAATTCAGGGCGTCTCCTGCTCAATACACGCCAACAAGCACCCTGAGACCCTCGTAAGGATAAGGGGTAGGACAAAAATGAATTACCGTATTTTCCGCACTATAAGGCGCACCTAAAAGCTGACCATGCGCCTTATAATACAGTGCGCCTTATTTATGGATCAATATTAAGTCGCAAAGTCTTGCAACTAATGCAGCAGCCGCCGACTAGATTTTCCCCCGAACGCAAAGTAGTCCGCGGTGTATGCTGGGATTTATTTGCCAGCGTTTCATTGGCTAACCAATGTGTCAATCATCAGTTGAATCGATCACTATTGGCTAAAGTTATTCGGAGGTAAAGGGGGCGGATCCTTTTTATCATTTACAGGCTCGCATAGGCTAAAGGGGCAAAACAAAGCCTGCAATTGGCTGAAAAAGATGAATGTGAATAGCAAGTTGGGTTGACGGCATAGAGAAAACAGTATTTTACTATTCTGTACTGTATTTGTAAATATTTTACTCTCCTGGATTTACTACACTCACGTATATAAGAGGACCATGGTTGCACATTATTATTGAACACAACGACTTCGGTGAGCTACTCCGGCTATATATTTTCCCTGTATCTTGTTTCAGACTGAACTCGATGTTTCTGTGATAAGCGGTGCAGATAATGGATGGAATGGAGTGTCTATTTTTAAATTAAACTCAATTCCAAGTGTTTATTGTCATATATACAGTAAAGTTGCGAGCGAAAAAGAAAATAGAAACTAAGGAATGGTTGGCATTTCTTGAATCCCAAGTCTTTAACCTTCCGAATGATATTTGGAACGATGCATTTGAGTGACATCGTACAGACACCGCATCCGCACGTGTCTACGACACGTATTTGCTTGTTTGCAAGCTTTGGGAATGTTAAGGGGGTGATAAGTTTGACTGAACTATCTGACTGTTTTGTCGACGTTCCCATTGTAGCGCCTTATAATTTGGTGCGTCTTATGTATGTCAAATATAAAACCAAAAACAATTTTTTCAGGGTGCTCCTTATAACCCGATGCGCCTTATAGTGCGGAAAGTACGGTAATGAAGATTAAAAATGTAATGTAAAATAATTTAATTGAAAATATATATATTTTATTAATCTGCAGAGGGGAATCACTAAATTTAGCTTCACTATTACTCAACAAGTACAAAGAAACACATTAAGGATTTTCCTGGAGTAAATACACTCGGTAGTGAGTTGTATACAACATACTAAGTACCCTTTACTTGAGTATTTAGTAACAAAAAAAATGTACTTCTCCATTCTGTTTCCACTCAAAGAGTGTTTGCTTGCTTTGACAATAACGGAGAATGGCCTTCCTTATATGGCAAGCATCGTCTGAGGCTTATTACGTTCCAATATACGAGACAATGCAGGGAGGCAGGCAAAGTGACAGGTAGACAAAGCACTCATGGGCTGTTTGTCGGAAGCAGCTGACGAATAAGTTAGGAGCTTGAATTAGATATGAAAGAGAATTTCGCGGTGTCAAGAGAGTGAAGAGGTAACACACAAAGGTGCCAGAATACTTATTTCTGTTCTTAATAAGGTTGGGTGGATCGATCCAAATATCAATATTATCGATACTGAGCGGGTACTTAGATCGGATACTCTTGTTGTGGGATCGATCGTCTTCCCATTTTACCTATCACTTATAAAACTGTTAGTGTATTTTAAGATTAGATAGAGATAGATAAATACTTTATTCATCCCCGAAGGGAAATTCACATTTCCAGCAGCATCCTGAGCTGAGAACAATACAATAATAAAGCAAAAATAATACAATATACAAATACCCAGTGTGACGTGCAAATGCCCACTGTAGCGTGTTATATAGAATATCTAAATAGTGCTACACAGAATACATATTGCAATAAAATTCGGTAATATGCAATGTAGGTGGTGTGCTTTAATGTGGGCTTTTACTCTGCGGAGCCACGTTTCCGTAAAGCAAAGCAAGCTGCACTCCCTGTATACATACTTTATAACTTTCAAATTAGATTGATTTGTGTTAATACATGATTTGCATTACTGACTTTACAAAATATTGTGAAATGGAAAATAATGTAGTTGTCATGTTGACTTTGTAAAAATGGTATTTTTGTTACACTACTGCTTTTTTTGGTCTGGCTCTCTTGACTTTTGTTCTGAAACAACTTGTCGTGGAAGTACTTTATTTTATACTGTTAAAGTTTGCGTTGTAGTAATTTAATAAAAAAACAGAACATTTTAGTGCCTAAAATCTCTGAGCTGTGTTTAACGTAATCATCAACTAACTCAAAGGAAGATAAGTTCAATTATTCAATGATCATGAAACTGTTGAAATAGAGATATAGTTATTTTCTATAATGTTAAACTTTGCATTTAGCGCCTACTATCTCTGTGCCTTGTTTATCATAATCATCAACTAACTCAAAGGAAAAGAGGTTCACTTATTCAATGATGATAACATTTCCAAACAAAAAGATTTGGTATCGGATCATTATCGATACTAGCGTGTATTTACTTGGATCGAATCGATACCAAAATTCCCAGTAACGGCACCCCTAGGTCATAAACAGAAGTAAAGAATCAAAATGAATTGTCTCCAAAGAAGTCAATTATTAAGTACTTTTACTTGGACACAACTGGATTTTTCCCATCACAGTTCGAGCAGAGTCCGAAAGCTGCGTTAGTTTTTTCACGGTATGATGTCACCCTCAACTTGTCTTCCTTGACAGCACCGGAAAGCCGCGTCACAAAAGCGCAACCTCAGCGAGACCCCACCAAACAGGATCATCCGGCTCGCAAGAAACTCGACGGTGGTGGCGGAAATCCTGCAGCGAGTGCGTTTAAGGGAGCTCCTCTTTCCCTCGCCTCGTTTTTGTTGCCGGGAGCTGTTGCCATGACCGCACCCCCCCTTACCTTTTCACCATGAGACTGAGTGTCCGGTGGGAGCCTTTGACCAAGCAGATTGCCTCCTGCCTGAAGCCGCTCAGGGGAATCTCGTTAATGTTGACAAGCTCATCTCCCGCCTGCAGGCCCACAGCTGCCGCTTTGCTGGCCTCCTCTACCTGAGACATAAACACACATTTCAGCAGTTAACACAGGACATGATTTGATACAATGATTTCCATTCTCATATTCATGATAAGATCTCGTATAAAATACGATGGGATTCAAATTGTCTAGATTCGTGTTTACACATTCCCACATTTGCAAAGTAAAGTGCTGTCTGACTTGTGTTGACTTTGGCGTGTGACTATTAATTGACAATTGACGTAGGTCGACAAAAATCGATAACAGAAAAAGTCGAAAATGAATTTCATTGTCAACTGTTGTCACCAGACACGTTTTTCCAATAGAGAGCGCCATCTGTACTTGAATATAATCTCTGCCGGGAGTCACGCTTGCGCAATAGCCAATTGTGTTCCTGTCTTAAGCGCCAATGAAATCATACAAAAATGGCAGCGTAAACATCAACTACGCATACCAAAATGTTTTGGAGAATTTTAGGGTGGATACGGCCAATATAAAGACCTCTTGCAAAGTTTGCAAAGCAGATGATGTCGATGATGATAAAGTCGGCGTTTATCATGGCGGTAGATCGGTGACACAGAAACATTTAAAGAGCTCATCAGCCAGTTGAACAAAACTGAGTCTGACTTGTGCAGGTGAGATTGAAGTAACATTCAAGCCGATGTGATTTTGATGACATGTATTGTACATTTTATACGAGTGTATTTCGCTATAAAATAGCCTGAGCATTACACCAGACTGTGCCTTACTATCGAATCTGAAATTAAATGCATGCAGTCCGAAGAACAAACGTCACTTGTTAAAACGGTTTGATGCCAAACCGTCGAGAATCAATACATATTTATGTGACAGACTTTGCTTTTGACTACTGAATGTACAGTACTTCACAAAATGGACATCATATTTGTTTTATTTACTGTTCTACTGCCACTCAAGTGCTTCATTTTGGTTTAGAGGAATAAATGTTTACTTGATTTCAATCTATTATTTGCCTGTCCTCCAATATGGACAGAGGTTTATCCATGGATTTGTGTCTACTGATCGAGCACAGTGCCGGATTGGTTTTAGATTTTTATTTGAATTTTTTACGAATCTGGAGTATGTTAAAGTATATTTTTTTCATTTTACCCATTTTTCCCGTGTTTATTATAAGTTGCCACATAAATAAATCAACGTCATGCTAAGTTTACGAAAAAAAAAGAATGAGCCGTTATTTGACTCATCGTTTCTATAGTCTGTGACTAGTCGACTGTTAAAATGGTCTTTAGTTGCTGCCCTAGACTAAGATCATAACTCAATTAACATCAATATAATTTTTGTTTCTTTTAATCAAATATTTATAATTTATTGACATGAGCCTAAGCATTTCAAATTCAGCACCTCTCTAGTATGCTTCACTTCAAACTGATGATGCAGGTTGTTGACACTGTTGTATGCTTTTGAATAACTTACTTGCTATAGTCATGTTTTCTACAACTGTTACGTGACAGTGGTGTCTCTTAGCGATGGATTCAATAAAGTAAAGTCTGGAATACCCCAATACTTACTGTGTGTGGCCTGCAACCATGTGCTACATGTGTTTAAGATTTAAAAAGTCTTAACTAAAGAGAGTTAAAAGAAGGTCAACTCAATGTTTTAATGTCTGTCAAACATCGGTTGCGTGTCTGATGGCAGACACCTGGAAGAAGACATCTAACGAACACGAGGTCAGCCAGCAGTGATATTTTTGAAATAAAAAAGGTGGTAAAACTAAACCAACTTAAAGTAGTATTCATAACTGTATACCTAAATTTGCTAATGTAAAAATAATGTATTATTAAATTGTTGTTGTTTTTTTAAAATCATAGCACTGGTTATCAAGTACCAACAGAGTTGGATGTGCTAAACACTATTTTATTCTTCACCACATTACCACACCAAGATCTGCAGCTGATTATCAGTGAACAGACAGGCCTTGGGGAGGTTGTGGATGACTCAATAATAAAGGCATGTGTACATTTAAAGAACATTACGTGGTCTTTATACTCATGGTGAGAGCCCAGATAACGACCGAACATCTTGGCTTCTTTTCATCCTTCATTCCGCTACGGGACAAGGTAAGGGTAGGCGTTTTTAGAGGCTGGCCTGGTTCCCGACTTGGGCCCGATATGGTCATGTATTCTGTGGAAGAGCCTGAATCGATGGCAGAGGCATTCTTGGTGGATTGCACGCTGCCAACTGCAAAACAGTGCTTTGGATATATTTAACCGTGGTACTTAAACATAAAACAAACACGGTTTGACGAGTCCAATAGCAGCAGTTGCACGATCAAAGCAGGCTACTTTTCAATTCTATGAAATTTTGGAGCTTAATTTTGGCTTTTGGTGGCTACGCCATCCAGATGTGTTAATGTAAAACTGGGGACTCATTTCTGGCACTGACACACAGTAATAGACCCAACTTAACTTGGGGGATTCTGACAAAGACCAGAGTAAGGCTATTAGTACCACTAAAGCCTTGTTTGCTGTACTACAGAGTGTTTGGAATTTCAGTCCTTTTTCAAATCAATCTTTGCGATTGCAAAACACAGTATTAGGACAGCATATGAATTGATGTTTTTTCTGTGAGCATTTTGAATTTAAGTTAAAATATTGTGTAGAAAGACATTAAAATTCTCATTCTAACATTTCCTTGTTTATTATAGCTGGCTGACTAACAGACCCGCATTACAAAATTTCTTCAGAGCAAAATTTACTTTCTTACACAAATAGAGTTCAGTATCAGGTAAAGGAGCTTGATGGCTGTCCAACATTTAGTAGAGTTAATGCTATCCAAGGTAAGCTTTCCGAACAATATTGATTTATTTCATGGCTGATGAAATCAACAAACTCTTGGAACAAGTTTTCTGTTCAGGCAAAGTCATAAGAGCTGCATTGTAACTCAGCCTATCAACAATAGCTTGATTCTGGATTCTTCAGAGAGTATTAAAGCTTTGCCCGTGCAGACCTGCAGTACCAAGAAGATTTTGGTTCGTATGAGTTATAGCTGTCTAGCTATCGCACGACTAAAAACTGTTCTCCCGTAGCTTACTGAAGATATTATTTGAAGTAAATAATCGTGCAAAATGTTTATGCGGCACAACTTAACTCCTGGAGTACAGCTTGGGAATCGTTAACGTCCTAGACAAATCATAACAACATATAGAATTTAGGTATACTGATAGGAGTGTCTACCATAGAAAAATGGGTGTAAAGGGCATGTTTTAAGAGCATTTTGGGGCTTTTTTAATACCTTGCCAAAATGTTTTACAACACAGAGAGTAAGGGTCATTTGAGTGAAGATTAATCACTGCCCTCAGTCGCCATCCTGAAGAGCTCTAATTAGTATGTTCACTAAATGGTTTACACGGTTTTACGCACATGTAACTGTTGGTAGTAAAACACATTCCTATATGGGGACACAGAACGAGGTGTTATAAAAAGGCCTCTAGGCTGCACAATGGTTTGGCCTTCATTTCTTCCAAACACGTAAATATACTAAGAATGTGGCTAACAGTTCAAGCGAGAGGCCAAACAAAAATAAAGGCTGATTCTCTGGGAGATTTATAGCTCCTTTTCTAAACAGTTCACGCTGCGTTCACCTAATCAGCGCAAGCCACATAGCACGTCTTTTGTTGACGCTCTTCCTCTGAGCTCCAATCAGTCAATGTGCAGCTATCCTGGATGACCATGAAAATAGTCTCCTGGAGGGGACGCCAGGGGAAGGATGTGGTGAGGGGATGAAGGGAAGGAACATGGACTTTCTGCTGACAAGACGTCCTTGTCTTCAGGGGTGAGGGTGACACCAAACCTCACTATGGTTGGGCATCGGTTTGGTTGACACCAGTGTTCCCTCTAAGCCGCGCGCGTGCGCAATTGCGCACTGCTCGCACATTCTCAGCGCACAAGAAAATCTAGCCGGCGCACAAAAATCAGGGCTCAAAATTACTAATTAAGAAGCGACTCAAGTCAAAGTTACAGTGCATGAATGTAAAAATACACAAGTTCCCCTGACGTTGTGTCCTAAAAGCGGTATTTTGAAGTCGAATCGAAGGAGAACGAAGTTGAGTAAAGTTAGTAGAGTTTGTCAGGGAACCGGCTTCTTCGGCTCGGCTCACTAAAAGGAACCGGCTCTTTCGGGTCCTAAACGGCTCTTCGGGTTGTTTTTGCTTCTTTAATCCCAACATGACCAAATATTATGTAAAATAATGCACAAAATTACTTGAAGGAGGGGGGAATAGAACAAAAAAGAAAAAATACCAAAATGAAAAAGTAGTGAAAAGCTGAGAAAAAAAGAAACAAAAGGAAGAGAAAAAAGAAGGAAACATTTAGAAAAAAGCCAGAAAAATAGAAAAGAAGAAATGTAGGAAAAAAGTAAATAGAGAACAAAAAGAAAAAAGTAACAGCTGGGAGAAGAAACACAATGAGATTTTTTTTTAATAATTTAAAAAAAAAGTAGAAAAAAACAGAAAGAAGAAGAAAAAGTTTGTCTAGCATTCAAATAATTTCCAATTATATCAAGTGAATCTTGTTGCCAACATTCTACTTCCACTAAAAAATGTGATTAAGTACAGTTCTGTATCTTACAACCGACTAAATAAGCCCCCAAAAATGTTAATATTATACAACAAAATATATCAGGAAATGAAAAGAAATGGATATCTTGTGAAAGAATTGTAAGAACAAACGACGTTTGTAGGCCGTACAACCTTTGCAATAGTACATAAGTCAATTCATTCAAAAGAGAAAAATAATTTTGCATTGCCGGAAACTCAGCAAAATGTAACTTGATGTCAAGTTTTGAACACGTTTGATAATGGATTAGTTGCCACACTTGGGATTGCTGTTGCTCACTGTTGTTTCAAGCTTTGCTCACAGACTTCGTGTGAACGCTCAGACCCGTGGAAAATTAGAGGGAACATTGGTTGACACTTTATACACCATGCTTGAAAAAAATCTACAACAAAAATCAATTCCAACATTTTTTTAAGAGCTTTGCCTCAGAGTTGCAGGGAAACAATGGAAGTCCATCCAAGTTAACATTCAGCAAAAGGTGGCTTCAGTTTTACTGTAAACTGGAAGTAATTGAACTTAATAAGGACAATGATTTCTCAAAGTGCAAAAGTTGAGAGTAAGCACCATTGAAATCCCGAATACCCAATAAATTCATCTAAACCTGGCAAAGCAGTAGGATCAAATATAAAAAAATAATTAAAAAAAAAAAAAAAAAGAGTCATATTTCAATCCATAAATTAACTTAATCCTTTGTTTGTTTGATATAATTTTGTAAGGGTCTCATTCTGTGGAGTCAGATTTATCTATATAAAAATAATGTACAGTATAATTTAGTCAACGAAGAATAAGCCCCCGTTTATCATTGTTTTTCTTCAATATTGTTATCCTCTGATTTATTACCGTAAATTCCGGACTATAAGCCGCTACTTTTTCCCCAAACTTTCAACCCTGCGGCTTATTCAGTGATGCGGCCAATTTATGTAACTTTTCTAATGGCCGCCAGCGGCGCTAGAGTACAAAAGGTAAGATTTAGACCGGTGGAATATATGCGCCGAGGAAAACTGCAACTTCTTGGCTTGACTAGCGGCGAGAAATCTTTCACTAAAACTGGCCGCATGCGAAAGGCAACTTTTTCGCAAGTCTGCCAGTGGATCCTGACAGCGTGGGGCAGCATCAAAAAATCCACCATCACCAAGGGGTTCCGAAAAGCCGTGACGGAGAGGAGGGCACACCAGCAACAGTAACAGCGCGAGTGAGGCTGTCTATATGACACTGTTTCTTTCCGACACTGAGGAAGACGACTTTGATGGCTTCAGTTGTAAGGAGGAAAATGAGGAAGGTTTACCGTGATTTTTACAAGTACGGTATGTTTTTTTAACAGACCCAATTACTGTGTTGCGAGCGTGTTGCTAGCGTGTTGCTACCTGTCACAGGCACCGTTTGGGATGAAAGTTGCATTATTATTATTAAAGCTTTAAAAACTCTCTCGGTGTACCGTCTTTTTTTGTAAATATGTGTAACCATGTATAATATGTATTTGCAACTGTCTATTTTTGTAATGTATTTATTTTTTATTTATTTTGGACACTTATTCTGATATCTTTTGGACGGGCGAATTAAAAAGAAGGGGCGTAACAAACGCGGGCTGACGGGAAGTGGGGACCGGTAAAGGTGAATGTTTATGGACACGGCGGACAATAGTGGATATATATTTTTCCCACCCTTACCTTTGGAAATATACACTTTTTTCTTTGGATTACTTTCAACGGGACCTGGACTCTGCCGGTCTGCATCAAACCTTAAGTACCGGTATCATTTTACGTTCATTTAGCCGGCTATGATTTTTTGACTGTGTACTTTAATGAAGGATATTCAGTTACAATCGCGAGACTTAAAAGTCAGGTCTGGGTTAATTTTTTGTTACATTTTTTTTATGTGGGTGTAAGTACAAAATCCGTTTTCCTCTTGAAATGTGGTGGGTGCGGCTTATAATCAGGTGCGCTTTATAGTCCGGAATTTACGGTACTTTAACATTTTTACACGACACTTGATTAGAAACATTTTTGCAGCTGTAGTTAATACTTAGAGGACTGCATGTCCAGGTATTTAGTATAAGAATTAAGTCATGGATAAGGTAAAACCCATTAGTAAAAGAAATAATTTCGGGATAGTAAATCTATTTATGGTAATGCTTGTGTTGATGGTTGAAAATACTTGAGTGGAAGACATTCAAAACAGATCACAATAAACGGCAAAAACGTTCAAAACATAGATCACTTGTTAAACCTCAATAGCTATATCAGGAAAAAGTATTTACAAAGTTTTAATAAGAAATACGGTTACATGTTTTTTTCCCAGAACAGTGGATTGCATATATTCACCTACGGCAACTATCTGGAAAAAATCCCTGTGATAAACAGGGCTTGAATCTTTTTTATTGAGACACATGGTCCACATAAATTAAGAATCCATATCTCCTCTTGAGTTTAGTAATGACGATAAGAACATTGAAAAAATATTTACTGAATTCTAAAGGCGAGTGCTGCATATTTTCTCCTCTCATGATATGAACTCTTTAAAGATGTGAAGTAAAAGTCCCAAACCGCTCCACCACAATCATAACTCCTATATGATTGATCGTTTGCGTGCAGTGTACTGTATTTTCATAGAGTCTTGAGGTTTTTCATAGTGTCTTGAGGTTGACATGGCCTAAAATAAACCATTTCTTAAATTGTTGAAATCTGCCAAACCAGAAAAATAATCTACCATGAGCCCCGTTCGATGTGTGATCCTGCAAAGCCTCCATACAAAGGATACTGTAATGAATCCAATGTGTTTGAAGCGCTCGTGATATATCACAGCGTGTGATAAGACAGCCGCTGCGCTGTGCAACACAATGTACACCCACAAAACGCAAACGTATGCACAGGGCGGCGTACCCAGCTGTGTCGTGTAAAACGGGATTATTTAAGTTTATCATGAGTGAGGACTTTTAAGGCTGCCAAGACCCCGCGCATTACCTGAGTCATGACAGGAATGTTGAGAATTTTAATTAGATCCAGGAAAACGATCCCCCGAAACCTCTTCACATACTGTAGGCCATTGTGTGTGTATATATATATATATATATATATATATATATATATATATATATATATATAATACACTACATACAGGCATCTTCTTATACATACAAAAAATAAGAATACTATAATTCCTTTGTAGAAATTATGAATGTCTTGTCTTTCTATAGAAGAATCATAATGACCAAATACAAAAGCTGTGATGCACTTTGTTTTATGAAGAAGAACATACATTCTGATTGAGTTGGCTGCATATACCGTAACTAAAAACATACATCGACAAAGTATGAAATGTGATATTTTCTAGACATGCGTGCATAAGAGACTCGCTTACAACTGTGGGCAGAACACAATAAAGTGGTGATATGAAAGTAAATACATGCTGGTGGAAAACACATTACAACTATGGAGGGATGCATCCTCTTTTATTCATCTTTATTTAAACACAAAAAAATGGATAAACTTGTCTCTGTATCTACTAAAGGTATCAGATATCTGATATTGGCTTACCCTTGGTACCATGAGCCAGCTTTTTGCAGTACAGTACAGCAAGGCACTCTGACATCTGAGCCAAACATTTTTCCTCAGAGGGCCACTTTGACTTTATTTTTAATTACAAAGCACACACCACAATGCATGTTTTCTGTTCTTTTTTTTTAACATAAAGCCAATTAGGTGCTTGTTCAGCTACAAAAATTGTACATTTTTATGAAAACAAAAACCGTTTTTACTAACAAAATAGAACAATTTTTAAAAACAGGTTTTATTTCAGTTTAAGTTTCATGCAAAGTGCAGCAGGGTCTTAGACAACCCTGTCTTGGCACATTATTACTAAGTGTATGAAATGTACAAAATAAACAAAATTGGTAATGCACAGCTAGAAAAATAATACAACATACTATTTTGCAGTACGTTTATAAACAATAGTGACTTTTAGCCTGCACAAATAGTTTTATTAAATGTAAGTAATGAATAATTTTTCGCATTTTTTTTGTCACATTTCAACAGACTGTGCAACTGATTCTGGTTTGGCCAGCATTGGGGTATAATACATGAAACAAATAGGTAAACAATACATGGAGACATATCTCAGTTCCTCTGACAGGTGCTTTAACATCCTTTTTTGAAGAGGACAAACCATATATGCTTATTTGGCTGTATTATTAGTAAACATATCTCACATTTGAGGAAAACGGTCACTCAAATGTCAACAAATGATTAATTTATCACTGTACAGGGTAGGTTGACATTTTGCCAGTTTCCTCTTTAGCTACTGTGGAGTATCCATGTGGTAATGAAAGATTAACAGCAAAACGGAGCAAACAAACGGCAGCTTTGCTGTTTATTTTACACAGTGACATATTAAGTTCCCTAAAGGAACACTTTTAAATGTTAAGTTGGTGGCAAGAAAATAAAAAAATGAAAACACCTGAAACTCACTGCCACCACTCAAGGCTTGAACTTTGGACCTCTTCTGGGTCAATGCAGGAATGACAGATGCAACTCAAACAGGTGATGGCGTTCTAGCACCAGGAATTCAGCCTTTCAGTGAGTCCTTGCATGGTAAATGATTACACAGGCAACATTGAAGCATATATTGCACTAGGACAGGAACTGCCTGGAGTCTTCATTGTAGCAACATGCTGGCCCCATATGCATTAGCGCTCAACTGCGCGTACTATAAAGACGATGCAAATGCGCCGCATGAAATGCTCCCCCTACTTTTGCTGTCAACCCTGATTTATATCTTTGTTGTTTTAACTTTTAGGAGGATTTAAAAAATGTTCTTCCTTGGTTAATTAACTGGTAGGCAAATCAAATCTTCTAAATACAAGTAGCATCCCAGCGAAATGATTGGCTGGTCTTCTTCACCTTCTTTGTCACCTGAATGATGGTCTGGAACTTGCGTTTTCATTGCATTAGCGTCCCCATATCCTCCGGTGTTCGGGTGGTGTAGTTATAGTTGAAATCACCGAACATTTATTCATTTATTAAGGTAAAATTATATCACTATAGTGATCGTTATCGTTTTCTTGCCCAGGCCTGCTATATACCAAAAAGCACACACAAATCGTCCAAATCGCCCAAAATCACACCTCCTCCCGAGCTTCATGCTTGGTCCCTCAAATCAAGTTAATTGGTCGGGCTCAGACTGGGTCAGGCTTTAGTACCTTTGGGCCCGGGTCGGGCTGGATTTCTTTTAGGCCCGATCTTACCTCTAACACATATTAAAAGAATTCAGTTATAGGACAATCAGTTCCGCTCATATTTTTCTTTCATTCAGTGATTGTTGGAAATAATCAATAGGATACTGATAAGAAGAAACAAGACCCTTGCAACACCGACAACCTCAGATGCATCATGTGCAACAGAGAGTCAGTCATATAAAAAACTGAGAAAAAAAATGCCTCTTTTGATCTACAGCTTACACCAGGGGTCGTGAATGTGTGGCTCGTGAGCCAGCATTGGCTTTTTTGTGAGTTCATCTGGCTCGGATATAAAATTATTTTAGCGCCTTAAGGACGGGAATACAACACTGCATTTGCACCACTATTGGCAGGAGCACTGTAGGGATTTTCTACCTTTAAGGCTGGTAAGAAGAAACGTCATTACGATTTTTTTTGTTTTTAGCCAATGAGTAGAATTAGAATAAACATGCGAGTTTTTACTAATCCTGGAGATTTTTTTAAGCGTTTAAATTTTGCAAGTAAAGAAAAAAAAAGACAAATGATCAACTACGCGCTTCTGGCGGAGGGAGAAAAATGTCAAGGGACATTTGTAGATATGAGACACAGGCTCGACCTTCATATTTGTCTGTGTATTTTATGAAATCATCAAACGTCCCACAGTGAATTAAAATGCTTTGAAGAATTAGACTTTGTCTGGAGATGAGGGCTAGCAGGTTTGTTTTATTTTGTCAACAAAAATATTGTGTGGCTCTCAATTAAAAAAAATATTTTGCATTCATGGCTCTTTTCGTCCAAAAGTTCCCATCGCCTGGCTTGCACCCTCAACTGAGCCTTTTATTGTTAGGACTAGAGTTAGCGCAAAGAAAAGCTGCTCCAAAAGAAAGAAGAGGCAACACCACACCAAGTCAGTAGGTATAAAAAAAAACAAAAAAAACACTCAAAAGGCAGCACTCTATCATCTAGCTGCACATCTAAACAACCATGGAGTTTTTTTAAACAAACCTTGTGGAGTTAATTGAGCCAGGTCAGGGAAAATAATTGAATATTTAAGTTACTGTATCGCTTTGCTAGTCCTTTAAAATACAGTTTTATAACATAAAATCCAATCAACTTATCAATGCTGCGGGCAGTCTTACCTTGGTGATGAGCAGGGGCTCTCGATGCTCCAGCCCACCACGGAGCGTGAACCCCCATGGCGCGCCTCCAGAAAGTGAAACTTCCAAGAACCTGTAGGCACCTTCTCCATCTCGTGCCCTGGAATCTGAGTCTCCTGTGTTTGTGATGACATGCCACTGGTGGCCACCACCCCCGTCTATGTATTGTGGCTCTTTCTTGTATTGCTCAGAGTCCATGTTGCCTTTAAGGGAAATGAATAAGCAAGAGGGACAGGAATGATTATGAGCTTTCATTACCTTAAAACCTATTGATGATGTCATACATACTATACTTCCGAGGGCAAAGGGTTGAACTTAATTCATTCAGGAGACAAACCATTTTTGTTTGGCTTAGGGCAGTGGTGTCAAAGTCAAACAGACGGAAGAGCCCCCCCCCCCTCCCTCAAAAAAAATTAAGATACACGCGGCGGGCCAGACTGATCAAATGTTGACATTTTCTTAAATGACGCAAATAGTCTAGTGAACCTAATTGAACCTACTGAAAAGCTAAAACAATGAATTCCAATATGATAAGGAAACGCAATATTTTCCCATAGCGTTGAGTAATATTAAATTTTCAACGGGCACAAGACACATTTCTTTGCTATATAAATCAACATTATACAAACATTAAATAAAAGAAGCAGACATTATTCAGGCACCATCAGTAGCCTATATTTTAGCAAAAGTAGGCTCAAAAAACAATAGCAACGTCCTATAGTGCACTAAATTACAATACAATAAAGTGCAAGGACAAGAACAGACAGTGAACACTAATACACAACGATTCCTGTTTTATGATACAATAATGAATCAAGATAATCTCAACGGCTGAACAAAACGTTCCCTGGGGCAGAATGGGGCCCAGAGGCTCCCTGTCAGTTTAAGATGTGATTTAAAGGTTTTGTTGCTATTATACAAAATGATGCATGGACTTGCCCCCCCCCCATATCCAAGATTCATTTTCCCACAAGTTCAAGCTCGGAGGCTTCACTCGGAAAATGCTGGTCTACTAGTGTTCCCAAGAGCCAAGAAAAAATTTGCAGGTTCGAGAGCATTCTCCATTCGGGACCCAGTGCTGTGGAAGGCTCTGCCCTCTGAGAATCGATCTGCAACCTCAGTTGAACTGTTTAAATCTAGGCTTAAAACACACTTGTATTCTGAATGACCTATTTTTATGTTGATGATGTCCATGTATTGTTTGTTGATGCCCTTGCAACATATATTGCAGCCTGGTCATCTTGGAAGGGGTATTACCGCATGTCCGTCCGCTTCTCAAGGTTTCTTCATTTCATCATGCTAGGATTTTGAGTTTTTCCCTTGCCCTCTTGTAGGTTTTAGATCAGGGGTGGTATAATAAAAGTCTGTAGTCTGTACAGCCCTTAGAGATTTCTTGTGATACAAATCAGGGGTATACAAATCAACATTACTTGACTTGACACAAACCTTTACTTTGACATTAGTGGCCTAGGGAAAGCAGGAGGCCATGGTCAAAAAGGTTAATGACGATTGTCGTATTTGACAGTGAAAAATAGATATTCTTTAAAGTATAAACTTTGTAAGTACTTCAAAAGCTTTCCTAAAAGCAACAAATGAGATACAAAAACATTTCTTGATAACGTTGAGAATTCGTTTTTACTAAAGAGAGAAAACATTGTCAACCATTTGTCAGTTTATAGGAGCTGGGAGCTTTAAAATTATCATCCAGAATATATCTATCTGCCAATTAAGGTCAAATTCATACAAATATTATATTTATGATTGTGATTTATTCAAACGAACAGTTTGTATTATCTATCACATACTTGTGGTAGAAAATCATTAATTAAAAAAAACAATGAGTTGAAATAAATTAACTTTTGTTAAAACAGGCATTATTTTAAATACTCTTGGGACGAGAAATTTGTTTCTATTTTATGTAACATAAGCCTTACTTAGTGGTACTGACATAATTGTATGCCATCATTCTGCTACGAGTACCCTTCCATCCCCCCCAAAAAAAGCCTGTAAAAGTCTTGGCAAAACATTTGAAGAAAAATTGTGCCTTTTAGTCACTTTGAGTCAGGAATTTATATTTTTTTCTTGTGCTTTTTAACACTCGTTTCCGGTTGCATGATACGATACAGCGACATTTAGTGGTTAAGTAATACACACTGTTCCTTTAAATAAATTAGTAATTTGAAGGGCAGATGGCAAGACACACATCTAACATAGTACCATTTCGGTGAGCACTGTAGCATTGAATTGGAACATAGTAACCTTTCTTTTTGAGTCTGTTAGTTTTACAATACAGAAGTAAATAAATTGAATTTATATTTGTATTTTAAAAGACATACTTCAGTTCCAGTATTAGAGTACTGCAATTTTTCTAATATAGGGCGCACCAGATTAGAAAGCGCCCTTTGAAAAATAGTCTTCTGTGAAGTATTTTGACACTAAACTTTAAAGTGCATACAATTAAAACTACTTTTAGAGTCAGTGTTTAACAAAAAAGCATCAGGGAATTTCTAAAATATATATTTTTCAAAGAACATTAACTATTAATACAAAATCTGGTCTCACCACTAAAATGGATTGATGCATTCATAAAGGGTAACCCATACCTGTCAACCTGTACAATTTTGCCGTACAAAGTACGTTTATGATGCATTTTAAGACGTGTACGACGTACAAGAAAATATGTACGGAAAAACGCAAATTTGTCAATTATGGGTACCATCCGGTATACACCGACTATCACGAAGCGGCAAATCAAATTGTAAATGGTCTGCATTTATATAGCGCTCAAGTCAATGAAGACTTCCCAAAGCGCTTTACAATGTGCTTCACACACCAATAGCGGCTGTGCAGCCATGCAAGGCACCAACCTGCTTATTGGGGGCATTAGGGATGCAGTGTCTTGCCCAAGGACACTTCGACATATAACACGGAGGAGCCGGGAATCCAACCTGCGATCTCTTGATCCAAGAGCGCTCTACCTCCTGAGCTAATGCCGCCCTATCAATCAAGTCAAACGAGTTCGCCGCGGTATCCTATATCTCGGAATCGGGTTTTTTTCTTTGCAAACGAAGCGAGCGGTTTGATGCTACTGTGCGCATGCATCTGCCGGCTCGGATTTCATGTGGTAGTTATGTAGTGAAAGGAAGTCCGTCTCTTTTTAGAGAACCGGCTTTTTCGGCTCAACTCACTAAAGAGGCCGGTGTTGTGCCGAGAAATGCATCCCTGCCGAGATTTGCATCCCCTGGCTACTATAACCACTTTGACCTCGTTTTATCTCACTTTTCGGGAATGTAATGGCGAAAATATAACAAAAAACACTTCGTCTTGCATTTGTTGGGAATGTAATACAACTTAATCCATTCCGTCTTTGTATTCGTTGTGAATGTAATCGAACGGTAATGCACATCGTATATGAATCACTTTTGACAACTGTTATGCACTCTACCATAAAGCTTATTATGCTGAAATAAGCTTTATGGTAGAGTGCATAACAGTTTTAATACGAGCGATTTGAGTAGAAAAAGGCAAAATTACCTGCTCAATAGGGATTTATATACGGTGTGCATTAGCGTTCGATTACATTCACAACAAATACAAGACGGAATGGTTTAAGTTGTATTACATTCCCAACAAATGCAGACGAAGGGGTTTTGGTTATATGTTCGCCATTACATTCCTGAAAAGTGATATAAAAGTGAGATAAAACGAGGTAAAAGTGGTTATAGTAGCCAGGGGATGCAAATCTCGGCAGGGATGCATTTCTCGGCACAACACCGGCTCTCAAACGGCTTACTTGCTTTGATGCATTATATTATGGATCATTTTTGTTGTATAAAGAAGTTAAGAAAAAAAGGAAGTATGAAAGGAGAACATGAAAAAAGACAAGTTTGTGGTTATCCCTTTAATCAGTATATTACCAACAATAATTTAATGCAGAAAATGAATTTATAATTTGAATAAGAAACTTAATTATATTAGCATGTATTTTTTCCTTCTACAGTGAACGTCCAAGCGACTTCATTTTTGAACTTTTTTTAATAATAAACCTCATTCATGTCGAGCAACTCAGGATCTCACAACAAAATGTTAATTAACAATATATATGACATAACGAAACACATGTTAAACTACAAAAATAAACATGTTTGAAAAAAAATGGTGTAAGATTATTTTCTATTTTGTAAGGGAAAATACAACATTTTGTAAGGGCATGGAGCATGTAGCTAGGACCTTGACTCAGCCTCTTGGCTGGGAGCAAGTGTCTCGGCCTCTTGGCTTTGTAGTGTATTATGGTTTGACCTATAATTGATAAAGAATATAGAACAATAAACCTCTACAAAATCCCCCACCAAATATGCTAATAAAAGGTAAAAGAAACTAAATATGAATAAAATGATGACTCACAACACGTGGTAAGCTTTCTCTCCTGGCTTTGATCTCTTTGATCCCCGGCAAAACTAACATAAAATGCGACAGAAACAAAATGAAAATAAATCCAAACAGCTTGCCAACATCATTTTTGCCGTTCCATGTGTTCCGTTACTCCCCAAGCCTGCACAAAATTTAGTCAATTTATTCATATTTAGTTTATTCTG
The DNA here is from genome assembly GCF_059441175.1 of Urocampus carinirostris. Classification (NCBI taxonomy): domain Eukaryota; kingdom Metazoa; phylum Chordata; class Actinopteri; order Syngnathiformes; family Syngnathidae; genus Urocampus; species Urocampus carinirostris. The sequence goes on from NC_142360.1 coordinate 29,530,275, forward strand.
TCTTTTATTAGCATATTTGCATTATGTGTTCTGTGTAGCACTATTTAGTTACTCTATATAACATGCTAAAGTGGGCATTTGCACGTCACACTGGGTATTTGTATATTGTATTCTTTTGGCTTTATTATTGTATTGTACTCAGCTCAGGGATGCTGCTGGAAATGTGAATTTCCCTTAGGGGATGAATAAAGTATCTATCTATCTATCTATCTATCTATTTGGTATTGGAGTAATCCAAAAGTAATTGAAAGTAATCAAGATAAGTAACCCTACCCAACCCTGAGCATTTCACTGTAATTATGCATTTCCAATTGCATTCACCGTACTTTTGCTTGTTTATAGGGATCTTAATACACGTTTAGATCAAAAGAATTCAACACTGGAAACTATTTGTTGATATCACATTCCATGTTTATTTTTCTTGAACTATGCAAGCCTAATCACGAACAGTTTTGCTAGTGTTTTAACACCTGTTGTCATCGTCCAGACGGCAACGTAATGCTCTTAGCAAAACAAAGTCCAAACACAAAGAACGGGGAGACCATCTTGTCCGGCAATAAACTCCAACATTCACCTCAAAACAAACTCCTTGCCTCTTAGTCGAAGGTTAAATAAAATACTGTTTAAAGTTTTCCTCCAAGACGAACGTGTTGTTTAAAAGCGTCGCCTTACCTGGGAATGCAACTTGTGAATCAACCGGTGGGCGATCTTGGACCGTCCCGTATCGTAGCCCGCTTACTTAGTCAGTTCGGACGGGTTGCGGTTGACTGTTTAGGCATACTTCATTTTAAGTTTCTATGTCTTTTGTGTCGCCGTTCCAACACGTCGCTGGACAAAATAATGTGCGAGAGGCTTGTTCGGTTGTCTGGCGACTCTTAAGCGGCAGCATCCGCCGACACATTCATCCACTCACACATAGAGTGTAACTGAGGTAGCTCATTTAGCTTTAGCAACCCCGCTCGGCCACCGTAGGACTTGAATACGTTGCATTGGTGACCTCTATCGGCAGGTAGTGGGATATTTGCATTCCTGTTTAACTGGTGGGTGGGTGGATTCCTTCACCACCTGGGTCGTAGGGGCATTAAAGTTAAGCGGAAAATAGCCTGTGCTTAATCGAGGAAAATATGATATTTACAATTGTGGTGGATTTTCGAAATTCCAACATATACTTAAATGGTAAATTAATTGAAATTATTTTTTTCTTTATTGATTTATAAGCAGGGTTGGGGAGGGTTACTTTAACTGGATTACTTTCAATGACTTTTGGATGACTCCAATACCAAATATGCTAATAAAAACTAAATATGAATAAAATGAATCAATTTTGTGCAGGCTTGGGGAGTAACGGAATACACGGAACGGCAAAAATGATGTTGGGAAGCTGTTTTGATTTATTTTCATTTCGTTTCTGTCGCATTTTATGTTAGTTTTGCCGGAGATCAAAGAGATCAAAGCCAGGAGAGAAAGCTTACCACGTGTTGTGAGTCATCATTTTATTCATATTTAGTTTCTTTTGTCTTTTATTGGCATATTTGGTGGGGGATTTTGTAGAGGTTTATTGTTCTATATTCTTTATCAATTATAGGTCAAATCATAATACACTACAAAGCCAAGAGGCCGAGACACTTGCTCCCAGCCAAGAGGCTGAGTCAAGGTCCTAGCTACAGGGCCAAGCAGCGATCAGTGCGTATGCACCGTTCCCGGAGGTACTGCAATACCAGGCCGATGCGCAGAGTGGACAGAGCAAGCTCTTATTCCATCTCCCAATTGCAAAAATGAACTCACAGGTTACGGTACTGCCGATGGCCTTCAAGAAACTAGCAGAAGATAGTACACCAATCCGGAACCACTATTAATGGAGTAATCCAAAAGTAATTGAAAGTAATCAAGTTAAAGTAACCCTACCCAACCCTGTTTATAAGATGTTTTCATACCTGTCAAGCTCCAGGGCTCCATGCCCATACAGATGTTGTATTTTCCCTTACAAAATACAAAATAATCTTACAACATTTTTTTAACGTGTTTATTCATGTAGTTTAACATGTGTACATGTGTTTCGTTATTTCATTTATATTGTTAATTAACATTTTGTTGTGAGATACTGAAGTAGCGGCGCGCCTTAAAATTTTTTTTAAAAATCCTTAAAAAAAAAATCTTTTAAATTTTATCATTATTATTTTTTAGACCCGGTTAATGGGGACCAAAACCACCCACAAAAAGTAAAAATCTGCGAAGTAGCGACGCCCCTTCAAAAATGCTAAAAAAAAAAACCTTTTTTTTAAAAAAATTATTTTATTCTATTATTGTTATTTTTAGACCTGCGAAGCTCTGAACCCGCGAACGTGGAACCACGAAGTAGCGACGACCCTTCAAAAATGCTTAAAAAATTATATATATATATATATATATATATATATATATATATATATATATATATATATATATATATATATATATATATATATATATTTTATTTTTATTTATTTTTTCTAAATTATTTTATTATATTAGATAGATAGATAGATAGATAGATACTTTGTTCATCCCCGAAGGGAAATTCACATTTCCAGCAGCATCCCTGAGCTAAGAACAATCGAGAACAATCGAAAAAACACGGGAGCTGCTGGAGTGGCTGCCATTCGTGACGGCGCCGGAAGAAAAGATTCAATTTGAATCATGTACAAACAAACAAACAATTGAATCATGTACAAACAAACAAACAAACAAAATATTCATGTTTCAATAAGTGGAGTGTTAAAAATGTGGGTCTTAAGCCTGCTCCTAAACATATCAACAGTCCGCGCAGACCATAAGTGAGGACCAAAGTGGCTGAATGCTGCTTCACCATAAGTTTTGGTCCTCACGTTTGGAACAGATTAACAAACCGCTAACAAACCGCTACCAGAGGACCACAGACTGAGAAGGCAGATATAATAGAAACAAAGATAGCCCATGAACGTTAAAATAATTAAAAACTACCAAAAGCACCTTAAAATCACTCCTGTAATGGAGTAGGAAGCCAATGCAGTCCTTTTAAAACTGGTGTGATGTGATCCCGGCCACCATAAGCACGCGCACTGCTTAATTTTGAAGTAGCTGGCAATATTCTTTTTGGAAAGAGCGGAGAGCAGGGCATTACAATGATCTAAACGAGAGTATATAAAACCATGCATTAGTACCTCTGTGTTTGCTTGAGAGAGGAATGTGCATACTCTGGCTATATTTTTCAAAAAATAAAACCCACTTTTAGTTATATTTTTGATATTTTAAGCGAGCTCAGGGTCTGAAGGTTTAGAATCTTGTAGTTTTGGTAAAAGTTTTTTTTTTCTGACTTTCAGGACCAATGACAAAGACTTCTGTTTTGTCCTGGTTGGGCTGTAGGAAGTTCCCTGCTATCCATGACTTAATATCTAAAGTGCATTTTAAAAGTCTATCGATGGGACCTGTGTCATCAGGGGACACGGCAAGGTACAGCTGGGTATCGTCTGCCTTACTATGGCATTGGACTCTGTGTCTCCTGATGACATCCCCAGGGGGAAGCACATACAGATGAAACAGTACCGGGTTTAAAATTAAACCTTGGCGACCCCACATTTAACTTGATGGGTTCTGGAGGAACACGCATCCATTGTTACAAAAGTCTGAGAGCTAGAAACACAACCAATTCAAAACAGTACAAGAGATAGCCACCAGGTTTCTGAGTCTATTTAATGACATGTGGTAATCTACTGTGGCAGGGCAGCACTTCAGAGTGAAACTTCAGATTTTCAGTAGCCCCATAACTGAATGTTGTTTAAAATCCATATCGTACCTGATATCATTTAAAGCCTTTATAAATAAAGTTATTGAATTAAGTGGTGTGACATTAGCCCTGAGAATGTTAGTAATCAAGTGGCCTTTATGTGAGTGTAGTCACCAGCCTAAACATCCTGTGCCCAGCATCCGTATCCCCCGTGTCTTTAATCAATATTAGTTTGCTGCAGTGCTGCCACACTAACTGTATTAGTCAGCAGAACCGTTTCAGGCTGAGTCTTCTGCAAATGTCATCTTTATTTGATAAATTGGGATGAATTACGGCAAGATTTTTCGAACAATTGATGATAGTGTATTATGCCTTAAATTCTACTTAAACATTCAATGTATTTGTTTCCATAGGGTGCCTATGTTTTGTGCTATCTCAATTTTCCTGTGTGACGTTAAATCATTTCCATTATGGCTAAATTTCAGTTTATGTGTATCATCCTGTTGAATAAAGACTTAAAAAAACTACTTTTAATAGTGAGGAAGGTGACGACTTAATTACCAAAATTACCAATTTGCCAAACCTTCACTATTATTATCTTTTAGGCCCGCAAAGCTCTGAATCTGCGAACGTCGAAGCGCGAAGTAGCGAGGTCCCACTGTATTACTTTTCATTTGAACTCTTAATCATTTACTATCTGTCTATCTATCTATCTATTTAATACTTATTAAATCATAAGTTAAAAAAAATAAATACAATTTTAAAAAACATTTATTTCTTTTTCTATATTTTTTCCTGTTTTCCCCTGTTTTCCCCCATTTTGCCTATTTCCTTCCTTTTTTCTTTCTTAAAGATAATATTGACATCCGTTTCAAAGTATTTTGGGAGGATGTACTGCTTGGAATATCTGAGTCTGAGATATATAAATGCAAGCCAAAATAAACTTTTGATGTCAATCTTAATATTATTAAAGCACTGTATAGCTAAATTTTACATTCCAAAGTGCAAATTCACGGGTAGAAAAAAATGGCGTATTTTTGCGTATTATTTAGCACACCCTAGCGGTAGAGAAAATGCAATCAGTAAAAGAAAAAATGTAAACTTTAGAGGGACATTGTGTATTTTTAGCACAGCATAGTGGTAAAAAACATAATTACATTAAAAATATAAATATTGATTAAATAATAAAACCTCATGAACTATCATATATACATGCATCTTTCTATACTTGTAGGCTGATAAATGTGTATTTATCTTATAAAGCTCACCTAGTGGGAGTTGAGATGATTATCTTTCTTTGTGTTTCTCTTTTTCCCTCCCTCTCTCTTGATCTCTCTCTTTCTTGATCCCTCTCTTGTTCTCTATCTCTGTCTCTCTGTCTCTCTCTCTCTCTCTCTCTCTCTCTCGCTTGTCCCTCTTGCTTGTCTCTCCCTCTTTGGTCTCTCCCTCTCTCTCTCTCTCAGGTCTCTCTCTCTCTGGTCTCTCTCTTTGGCCTCTCTCTTTCTCTCTCTCTCTCTGGTCTCTCTCTAACTCTCTCTCTGTCTCTCTCGCTTGTCCCTCTCGCTGGTCTCTCCCTCTTTGGTCTTTCCCTCTCTCTCTCTCTTTCTCTCTCTCTGGTCTCTCTCTTTGGTCTCTCTCTCTGGTCTCTCTCTCGCTGGTGTCTCCCTCCCTCTCTCTCAATTCTCTCCCTCTCTGGTCATTCTCTCTGGTCTCTCTCTCTGGTCTCTCTCTCTCTCTCTCACTCTGGTCTCTCCCTCTCTGGTCTCTCTCTGCTCTCTCTCTGGTCTCTCTCCCTCGCTCTATGTTTCTCTCTCTCTCTGGTCTCTCTATCTCTCACTCTCTCTTTCGCTGGTCTCTCTCCCTCTCTCTCTGTCTCTCCCTCTCTGGTCTTTCTCTCTGGTCTCTCTCTCTCTCTCTCACTCTGGTCTCTCTCCCTCTCTCTTGGTGATCTCTCCCTCTCTGGTCTCTCTCTGCTCTCTCTCTGGTCTCTCTCCCTCGCTCTCTGTTTCTCTCTCTCTCTGGTCTCTCTATCTCTCACTCTCTCTTTTGCTGGTCTCTCTCCCTCTCCCTCTCTCTCTCTCCCTCTCTCTTGTCTCTCTATGGTCTCTCCCCCTCTCTCTCTGATCTCTCTCTGGTCTCTCTCTGATCTCTCTCTGATCTATCCCTGGTCTCTCTCTGGTCTTTCTCTTCCTCCCTCCCTCTATCTATCTATCTATCTATCTATCTATCTATCTATCTATCTATCTATCTATCTATCTATCTATCTATCTATCTATCTATCTATCTATCTATCTATCTATCTATCTCTCTCTCTCTCTCTCTCTCTCTCTCTCTCTCTCTCTCTCTCTCTCTCTCTCTCTCTCTCTCTCTCTCTCTCTCTCTCTATCTATCTATCTATCTATCTATCTATCTATCTATCTATCTATCTATCTATCTATCTATCTATCTCTGTGTTCTTTCGCTCTCACACTTTCTCTGTTCTCCTTTTTTAATTTTCTATCTGTCTTTCTTTTGTCTCCTTTTTTCTTCTTCTATTTCTCGCTCTTTCTTTCTCTCTCTAATAGTCTGGCCCCCGTGACAGTTGTTTTTCTACCACGTCGCCCCCGAACTAAAATGACTTTGACATCCTTGCTTTAAAAAGTGTATTTTGTGTATAAAGCTTTGCCCTACCAGAAGTACATTAAAACTATTCATATCTGTAGACATTTTGGTATTTTTTATTTATTCAATCTGTCTCCTTCCAGGCACGATTATTTGTATTTCCTGTATTTTTTTGGGAGTTTGTGTGAAGTCCTAACGCAATATTTTCTGTGCAATAGTTGTATGGCGATGAAAACTGTATGTGTTCCTTTTAATGAAAAAAAAAAAGAAATAAAATGAGTTTGCGTATGCAGTAATCAAAATTACCAGTAGATAGCAGCATTCTATTAGTTTTTGAATTGTAATTGGAATGACTGTGTAAGTCACAGTGGCGATAAACATAAAAGTCTCACGATGAAAATAAAAAGGGGAAAAAAAATCATGAGATTTCACAGCAATCTTTGTGAACAAGTGTAAGGCCTTTCTATAAGCAACGTGCTATCAGCTTAAAAGTGAGAATGTAGGCCTACAAGGGGTAGAGTGAGGTAAGTTCTCAAAAGCAGATAATAAAAAAAAGTACTGCAGGGCACAAGCTCAACTTTTCACCTCTGCAGCGAGGGGAAGTGTCTTTTTATGATTGGTTTCAGTTATGAGCTGTTTATCTGCCTGTACAATCTTGTTTCGGCGTGCTTCCTGATTTTATGAAAGATAATAGTCCTTTTAGAATCCAAAATTCTATCCAGTTTTGGTCTCCATTTTACAACACCACGCGGTTTAAGATACAGTAACACCATCATCGTTCTTGCCCTACATCACCTATGTCAAAGTCGAAGCCCACTGGACTCATCCGGCCCTAAAGATGGTTTTCTTCGGCCCTTGAGATGATCTCGACTCATTATTTTTTTGTAATTCTGTTACTTTTGTTACCTTTGTTGTGTTCACGCATGGTCCCTTTAAGAAAGGACGTGTCGCGGAGGGTGACAGATATGGAAGTTTTGTGCTTTGAATTCAGTTTGTGTGTGGGTTTGACCAATGTTCCCTCTAATTTTCCACGGGTCTGAGCGTTGACACAAAGTTGGTGAGCAACTCTTGAAGCAACAGTGAGCAACAGCAATCCCAAGTGTGGCAACTAAATCATTATCAAACATGTCCAAAACTTGACATCAAGTTACATTTTGCTGAGTTTCCGGCAATGCAAAATGATTTTTCACTTTTGAATGAATTGACTCATGTACTATTGCAAAGGTTGTACGGCCTTACAAACGTCTTTCACAAGATATGCATTTCTTTTTTTTCCTGATATATTTTGTCGCATAATACTAACATTTTTGGGGGCTTATTTAGTCGGTTGCACGATACAGAACTGTACTTAATCATATTTTTTAGTGGAAGTACAATGTTGGCAACACGATTCACTTGATATAATTAAAAATTACTTGGATGCAACACAAACTTTTTCTTCTTTTTCCGTGTTTGTTTCTACTTTTTTTTTTTTAAATTCCTTTAAAAAAATCTCATTGTGTTTATTTTTTCCTAGCTGTTACTTTTTTCATTTTTCTCTTCCTTTTGTTTATTTTTTTCTCAGCTTTTCACTACTTTTTCATTTTGGTATTTTTTTCTTTTTTGTTCTATCTCCCCCTTCCTTTAAGTCATTTTGTGCATAATTTTACATAATATTTGGTCATCTTAGGATTAAAGAGGCAAAAACAATCTGAAGAGCCGTTTAGGACCCGAAAGAGGCGGTTACTTTTAGTGAGCCGAGCTGAAGAAGCCGGTTCTCGAAAAACTGACTTTACTCAACTACGTTCTACTTCGACCTTGACTTTAAATACCACATTTAGAACGTCAGGGAAACCCGTGTATTTTTATCTTCATGCACTGTAACTTTGAATTAATTCGCTTCTTAAATAGCAATTTTGAGCCCTCATTTTTGTGAGCTGGCTAGATTTTCTTGAGCGCTGAGAATGTGCGGCCAGTGCGCGATTGCGCAAGCGTGCAGCTTAGAGGGAACATTGGGTGTGACCATCAGTAGCTCTTGTGTGAATATCATATCGCCTGTTATTTTGTTATTAAATTAGCGATGTAACTTAATCAGCTACCGATTGCATCATTGATCACATTGAGGGGAATTACAGTATCATTAACAATTAATTTATTTTTACTCCACATTAGTTCTCATTGCACTTTCTTTTATTGGAGTTAAGGGATTGATATAATTTTTTTTTTTTTCTTTGAAGTGATTTTTGCCCCATTTTTGCTCAAATGTAATCCTGTATAGAGGCTACTGATGGTGCATGATTAATACCAGCTTCTTTCATCTATTGTTCATGTAATGGGGATTTTTGAACCCAAAAAAATAGTCTTTTGTGACATTTGAAAACAAAAGATTACTGACAGAGCCATGAGAAGATTTTTGTGTATATAATCCAAAACGCTTCCCTTTAGTAGCTCTGGCCATTTTTAACAATCTCAACATAAACAAACATGAAACGATGGCTTCATGCTTTCATGTGCTAGCATTTCTCAGCAGAAAACACACAAAGCTTTTTGTTCTCCTTCTACATCAAGATATTAAAATCCATCTTTCTGTCACGGTTGCCATGGCGCCCAATTGGCCCCGCCCGTGTCGCGCCAGCTGCGGCTCGTTGACAGATTGGCTTTCCGACTATTTAAGCTCAGTGCTCTCACTCTTCCTTGGTCAGTCCGTCAACGAACCTCTGCCCAGAAAGATGTGGGTTTTGACTTGGTCATGTTTCCTGTCTGGTATTGTTCCCGTTTATTTTGTCCTGTTTAATTTCGGTTTCCAGTTTTGTTCCCGTCTAGTTTGTCCTGTTAAATTTCGATATCCTGCTTTGATATCAATCCTGTCTATCCTGTTGTTTAATATCGGTTTCCAGGTTTGTTCCCGTCTAGTTAGTCCTGTTTATTTTTGATATCCTGTTTTGATATCAATCCTGTCTGTCTGTCCTGTCCAGTATCTATCCCATCTGTCCGATATCTGCTCGGGCAATTGGTATCGATCTCGTCAACCTCTGGCTTCCTGTCTTTCCACGCCAGACGCTGCCTAACGTGCATGACTCCCCATTTCCCGTAAAATAAAAGGCTTGTGTGAGAAATGTCACGCATTTGGGACCTGATCCTGTTCCGGTTCTTGAGACTTTCATATGTTCCGGATAGTTCCGTGTTTCACCCCGCTCAACATGTGCAATCAAACTGTACTTGTCTTTTTCTGGGGTGTTAACTCTGTTAAGGAGTTAACCCTCAGTTCTTTTTTTTAATTTTTGTCATAGCAAAGGCCCACGACCCACCAAAAACAGATCCGCAAGCAACTTTTGGGTGGCGAACTTCCAGTTGAGAAACACTGCATTGGACTATATGCGTCATATTTCACCAAAAAAAATTAGGTCAGTCTTACCCTCGGCTTGTAGCCATTTTTTATTTGTCTTTCACTTCGATCCGTTTGACTTTCACACCCCTGCCCTAGATTGTGGATTTTAGGGCCATTGGCAAGTATCATTAAGTCAATCCCCACAAATGTTTTCATTGATAACTTTTTTACAACCCTCTTGTCACTTGAGTGTAGAAATTGCAGAATTAGCATAATGCATGGATCGCAGTCTCGTCTAATTGTCGAAAAGTCATGCAACACTGACATTTTCACGTAGAAAACTCAAACCGCCAGTAACATTCTCTGAAGGGTGTTCATGTTTATATTTACCTACAACATACAACTAAATACAGTTATGGTAGCGCCACCTCAAGCACAGACTACGAGCACGCCGAGTTTCTCCTCAAAGAGATATTCTCCCTATCGTTTATACTCCCATCCAAGCCGAACTTTTAACTATGAAATGAAAATCTAAAATCAGGGTGGGGGCTTTGATGTGCATGTTTGGTTTTGTGTCACCAGTAGCAAAGGGGAGGCAGCAAGAGGGGAGGGGGGCTGGCTTATACATGACCATCAAACCGACATGAAATCAATGGAGTAGACGTGAACACCGAATTTTTTGCACTATGATGACTGTTTTTGCACCAAATGCATATTGCACAAACCCTACGATACCAAACTGTATGTAACATCCTATATGCCGACATTTCTTGGGTAAATTTTGTGTAAATTATAACTATAACCTCATCCTCCTTGTTTTATAACCTTATCTTCTCTGTTCCTTTATCTTCTTGGTTTTTTTTACCTCACTATGATTGTGTGAGACTGGAGTGTCATGCCCAATTTCGTTGTCACAATATGTTAACCCATTTTGTAACAATGAAAATAAAGGTGTATTCTATTCTATTCTATTCTATTCTATTCTATTCTATTATATTATATTATATAATGGTATAAGTGTGCTGAATTTTGGTCATTTTATTTGTAAAATTATTTTTGCAATACACTGCACTCGGAGAAAAAAAAAACACCTTGGACCCAGAAATCGAGGAGATTTTCGAGTGGTTTAAAGCCCAGAGGAAAAATTAATAAGGAGTGTCTCAGCTAAGTGTATGTTTGCAATGTTGCATAAGCCAAGAAATATGAAGGGTTAACTGCTTTTACAGGTTTGTGTACACGTTTTCTGCTATTTTTAGTGTGGCTATGTTAAAGCAGTTTCTGTGTTTCGGCTTCTATGCAAGATTATATGGTAATTTGGAACTACATAGTTACTTTCCGTATAATACGCTCAATAATCTGGGGGTTGAGGGGTAATTGAAAATTATATGAGTAACTACCGTAAATTCCGGACTACAGAGCGCACCTGATTATAAGCCGCACCCACCACATTTTAGGAGGAAAACCGATTTTGTACTTACGTAAGCCGCACCTGTATATAATCCGCATGCGCCCACATTAAAACATGTAACACAATCACAAAATTAGCCCAAACCCGACTTTGTGTCCCGCGATTGTAACTGAATATAATGTACACATTCCAAAAACCACAGCTGGCAAAATGAACAGAAAATGATACCGGTACTTAAGGTTTGATGCAGACCTGCAGAGTCCGGGTACCCGTTGAAACTAATCCAAGGAAAAAAAGTCCATATTTCCAAAGGTAAGGGTGGGAAAAATATATATCCACTATTGTCCGCCGCGACAACAGGTCTCACTCACCTTTACCCCACTTCCCGTCAGCCCGCGTTTGCTCCTCCCCTTCTTTTTAATTTGCAAAACATATCAGAATAAGTGTCTCAAATAAATACATTACAAAAATATACAGGTGCAAATACATATTATACATCGGGTACACATATTTACGAAGAAAGACGGTACACTGAGAGAGTTTTCAAAGCTTTAATCATAATATTATAACTTTCATCCCAAACTGTGCCTGTGAAGGGTAGCAAAACGCTACTAGCAACACGCTCGCAACGCAGTAAACGGGTCTGTTAAAAAAAACATACCGTACTTGTAGAAACCACGGTAAACCGTCCTCATCTTCCTCCTTATAACTGACGTCATCAAAGTCGTCTTCCCCAGTATGGGAAAGAAACTTTGTCATATAGATGTCGTCCCACGCTCCCTTATTCAAAAACACGCTAGCATCACGCTCGCAAAGTGAAGATTACAAGCAGTAGCTTTGTTTCCTTCTTTATCGGACTGCTCGTTTGCTTTTAGCTTGAAAGCTACGTCATGTGCCTTTCTTTTTGCAATTTGCATGATGAGGATATGTCTACGCTAATTTAATTTGTGCACAAGCTAAGAAGTTGCACTCTTCCTCTGCGCATATATTCCACCGGTCTAAATCTTACCTTTTGTACTCGAGCGCCGCTGTTAGAAAAATTACATAAATTGGCCGCATCACTGAATAAGCCGCAGGGTTGAAGGTTTGGGAAAAAAGTAGCGGCTTATAGTCCGGAATTTACGGTAGTAATCGTAGGTAGTTACTGGTATCCAGTAACACGCCCAACACGGTTGCCGGGCCATTCTTGCCGGATATTAAAGTTCAAATGTAAATTTTCTTCACTTCATTTCAATTTGATACTTGAAAAAAAAGGAGTTACAAGCTCGTTCATTGAATAAATGAAAACTCATAAGGTACAACTGTTGAACTTACAAAAGTGACAGGGAAGTGAGTGTGCACATCAACGTGTCTGCGTGTACATTTAAATGTCACAGAGATTTGAAGCAAGGGCAAAGCAAGACCTTTGTCAGCTTCTTCCTTCCTCTCACCACATCGCCTCATTGCCATGGCGATGGCCAAAGTGTGACAGTCATGTGAAAAGGAAGCTGATTGGATTAAAATAGTTGGCGCGATCAGGGGGTCAGCAACTCGGCGCGCGTATTAAACACACAACGCCTCCTTCAAACGCACATTCAGTACTCCATTCCTCGTTTTTTTATTTTATATTGTGAAATTTCCACTTTTCTTAAAAGGATGTCAAAGAGTTGAAAGAGTTTGAAGAACTGTCTTTATTTCTGCTGTATTTGCACTGGCCCTGTTACTGTCTTGAACACCTTACTTAATACTTACCTTTGAGACACATTAATATAAAAGGTCAGTGTGTATAATTTGACCACTAGATGTCGCTGTATTGTGTTGTGAAATAAAAAACGGGTGCAAAAAAACGCAAGGAAGAACATAAACTATGGATACTCAAGGTGACCAAACTGCTTTATTATTATTCTTATTTTTCTGCTAAGATTTTCACAAGTTTTTTTTTTGTTTTTTTGGGGTAGCCGTAGCTGCGAGATGGTGTCAGATCCCTCTAGGTGAGCCTCAGGTTATATAAAATACATTTTTGTGTTTTTCTGTTCATTAATTTGAGGTTTTCAAAACCATTTTTTTCAGATCAACATCAATACTTTTGAGTGGTCAGCGATATTGCTGAAATAAAACCAATAAAAGTATTTGATAGATAGATAGATAGATAGATAGATAGATAGATAGATAGATAGATAGATAGATAGATAGATAGATAGATAGATAGATAGATAGATAGATAGATAGATAGATAGATAGATACTTTAATCATCCCCGGAGGGAAATTTACTCTTCCAGCAGTCTTCTTTGTTGTTTATTAACAGATTAACAGGATGCCCATGGGGTGCCTTGTCATAGTTTAGCCACAGCGGAGTGGATGACGTCACACGCTAGTCCAAAAGTTCGACGTCCCTGCAGCAGATGGAAATCTTTGTGCCCATGGATAAACCACCTAGTGTTAGCGAGTCCAGCTTCTCTCCGCTTTCCGCGGGCTTTCGTCTCTCTGTCTAACAGCGCTCAAGCCGGGTAGCTCTGGATAGCTCCGGTGGCTCCGGGTAGCTCCGGGTGGCTTCACGTTAGCGTCCGGATGTTAGACGTGAGCCAGGTTTCCATAAAACACAGCAAACTGCACTCCCTGTGCGCTTTGATGTTTTTCACCAGCACAGCCAGTTCCTCGGTCTTATTTGGTAGAGAGTTCACATTTACCATGATTACGGACGGTAGCGAAGACTTATAACGCTGCTAGCCGCTTAGCTAGCTCCGGCTCTCCATCCACGATAGGGCCCCCTCGTCACGCCGGCACGAGAATTCTTCAGGGCAAGGAGTTGATTCCTCGAATAAACGCATTTTTGTGCGTTAAAACCCATAACGATAGGATAGAAAGTAATCCAAAGTGTAGCTGTCGAACGGGACGAAAAACACCGAAGATAGAAGCAGACAATAAAAACAATAAATCACAAAAAGTGCGAAATAACAGGGAGCTTGTGGAAAAGCTGCCGCTCGCGGCGGCGCGCTTTGATCAGCTAATGAATGAAATGCATAACATTTTCCCATTACATCTTTCAATCAGCAGTTGATTGACTAGCGCTTGTGGACCAGTTTTGAGGTCATTGGTTCAGATCCAGCTACTAGCCTTCCTGTGCGAAATTTGATGGTTCTCCTCGTGCTTGCGTGGGTTTTTTCCTGGTAATGCGGTTTCCTCCCACATTTCAAAATCATGCATGTCAAGTTAATTGACCTGTTCAAATTGTCCCTAGGTGTGAATGGACGGTGAGTTGGGCAACCAAAACTTAGTGCAGAAAGAAGAAGACAAACTATGGAGACTCAAAGTGACCAGAGCACCCGCAATTTTACTTACACCAACCTTTTTGAAGCTGAGTGCTAATTTTGATTCTGTTTAGCTTGAAGATCTACCTGTTTGATACACGTTCCTAAAATAACAACATATGTTATTGCAATTTTGTAACTATGTTGTCACCAATAATTAGAAGAATAAAAAGCCCAGTGAACCCAATTTTAAGAACCCTATTCTCGTGTTTAGGGGGCTATCTGGTGCCCACAGGCACCACGTTGGACGCACCCGGCTCAAAGGGACAGTGTGTATTATTAAGCATCTTTTATTGGTAAAGAAAAAAGCCTTTATTCCTTAAAAAAAGTATATATTTGCATAATAAGCAAACATACGTGAACTATCATATAAACATGCATTTAAAAAAAATATTTGAAAGTCAACAAAATGGGTATTTATTTTCCATAACATGAGGCTCACCTAGAGAGAGATGACAGAAAACCAAAAATCTTGTAAAAAGGCTGTGCAAACAATGCTGCAGTTTCGTCTCCGTAGTATGACTTCTTCCTTGTGCTTTCTTGCAGTCCTTTTCGCTTGCACTAGACACTAAAGTGGCAACTACTGGACAAATATTACAGTGTCCCTTTAAAGTTTGGAATATAATGTCTAGAATTCTAATATGTAGTTACTGATTTTCCAACGGCCACTGGAGGACAGCCCATAGTGTTATTGTCCACCGTCCCAAGTACTGTACCAATACTGTACCTCATAATACGGGAGCAGCATGGCGGTGCGGTGGTTAGCGCGTGTGCGGCACAGTTCTGAGGTCATGGGTTCAAATCCAGCTACCGGAGTTTGCATGTTCTCTCCGTGCTTGCATGGGTTTCCTCCGGGCACTCCGGTTTCCTCCCACATTCCAAAAACATGCATGTCAGGTTAATTGGCCTGTCCAAATTGTCCCTAGTTGTGAATCGTCTGTCCCTGTGTGCCCTGCAAATGGCAACCAGTTGAGGGTGTCCCCTGCAACTGGTCTCCAGCACCCCCCGCGACCGTACTGAGGATAAGCAGTGCAGATAATGGCTGGATGGATGGATAATACGGGACTGAAACAGTTCTTGGTATTAGCTTAATTTGCACTGATAATGACCTTTTTACACTCATCATAACTGTATTTAATTAAAATTCATTTCAATATGTTTAGTTAATGTATGATTTCAAGTTATTTGATATAGTACACTATTAGTGGATATTTTGGACTATGTTTTAAAAAGTTCACGCACAGATTTACACATCCCATCCCTTTCCACCTCATCCTCTTCCTTCTCTTGCAGGGTATGGCAGATGCGTAGCAGAGGAGCGGATCATAAAAAATAGAGGGCCTGAAAGAGGAAGTATTGGGGACTTCATGAGTTACAACATCCCCCCACCGCCACCCCCCCAAACATACACACCAGGGCCTGGGAACAGGGAACTTCTCACGGCAGGGCTCCAAACTCCATGCTCTTCTTATCTCGTCTTTACGTCCCATCACACCTTGCTGTCATAATATTGTGCCAGAACATACAAGGGCAGCGCAATAAGGTTACTGAAAAATATTATTGATGATTGCCTCTTTTTTTATTGGGTGCCCTTTTTCTCACATCAGTCCGTTTTATTCTTGCGGTCTACACCTAGCTTCTCCCAATGGCTCGAGGGTTGGCAATATATATATATATATATATATATATATATATATATATATATATATATATATATATATATATATATATATATATATATATATATATATATATATATATATATATATATATATGTACTGTTCTGTGAATGTTAATATTCAATGAAAAACTTTAAGAATATTTGTGTCTGGAAACCTACAGAAACCATGTCATTTTCCAGGGAACCACTAGGAAGTGCCAATAGGCTGTATGTGGCTCCAGAGCTGCTTGTTGCGGACCCCTGCAATAGCAGGGTTTGTCAGCCACTTAAGCTTACTCCTGCTTGTATGCTGGCTCATGCTTGTCATTTGTCCAGCTGATAACTAACAACTGCTAATACTGTACCTGGCAAAAGCCTAGTAAATGTATTCTGTCTGAGGCACTGTACGATGTTCATTATCACTACACGCTGTACCTTTAATTTTCTACGATACTGTAAATCATTTGGGGCGTTACCCCGCCATGTACTCTCTCTCTTTCTTTCTCTCTAAAATGCGCCAAACTCATGGCCTACAAGAGTTCAAAATGTCTGTGCGTCTAAAAATAAACAGATCAAAACAATGTTTTGACCAGAAACTACATTCCCCACAATGCCTGTCGACTACAATATCCACTAACTGAAGGATCAGCACTGTTACACAACAGTGTATACGTGTTATTTTGTTACACAATGATACCTCGACATACAACATTAATTTGTTACCGGATCATGCTTGTACTGTATCTAAAATTGCTCGTATCTCGAGCAAATTTTCCGATACAAAATAACTGGAAACCAATTAATTTGTTCCCAGCGTCCCAAAAAGCATCCAAGATAGTCTTTACAAGCTATAAAACACATCTTTCTGATCGTTACAAACAAAAATAATTGAACATATATGTTATTGTGCCATGCGACTGTCTGGCAACCAGTTCCACTGCCCGACGATAGCTGGGGTGGGCTCCAGCACCCACGCAACCCTTCTGAGGATAAGCGGTGCAGGTGATGGATAGATGGGTTTATGTTATGATTTGACTATAGTGATGGTGAACCCAAGTGGGGGAGGCAGGAACTGCAGCCAGGAGTGCTCAAAAACAAGAACGGTATTTACAAAAGTCAATTCCATTGAAGTTGGGAAAAAGTTTAAAATGTCAGTAAAATTAGAATAGAATGACTTGCAAACCTTTTCTAACCCATATTTAAATGAATACACCACAAAGACAAGATTATCCATGTTCAAACTCATAAACTTTATTTCCATAAGCAAATAATGATAAACTTAGAATTTTATAATTGCAACAAGTGCCAAAGTAGTTGGGAAAGGGGCTTCTTCACCATTGTGTTACATCACCTTTCCTTTTAATAACACTCAATAAACGTTTAGGAAGTGAGGAGACTAGTTGTTGAATCGTTGATAGTGGAATCCTTTCCCATTCTTGCTTTATGTACAGCTTCAGCTGTTCAACAGTCCGGGGTCTCCTTTGTCTTATTCTGCGCTTTATAATGCGCCACACATTTTCAATGGGAGACAGGTCAGGACTGCAGGCAGGCCAGTCAAGCACCCGCACCCTCTTACTACGAAGCCACGCTGTCGTGAGACGTGCAGTGTGTGGCTTGGCATTATCCTGCTGGAAGAAGCAAGGGCGCCCATGGTAAAGATTCTGTTTGGATGGCAACATACTTTGTTCCAAAACCTGAATGTACTTTTCTGCATTAATGGTGCCTTCACAGATGTGCAGGTTACCCATTCCTTGGCCACTCATGCACCCCCATACCATCACAGATGCTGGCTTTTGCACTTTGCGTGCATAACAGTCTGGGTGGTTCTGTTCTTCTTTGGACCGGAGGACACGACGTCCACAATTTCCAAACACAATTTGGAAAACTGACTCATCAGACCACAGAACACTTTTCCACTTTGTATCAGTCCATTTTAGATGGGCTCGGGCCCAGAGAACCCTGCGGCGTTTCTGGATGTTGTTGATGAATGGCTTACGCTTTGCAACATAAAGTTTTAACCCACACTTACGGATATAGCGTCGAACTGTATTGACTGACAGTGGTTTTCCAAAGTGTTCCTGAGCCCATGTGGTGATGTCCTTTACACATTGATGTCGGTTCTTAATGCAGTACCGCTTGAGGGCTCGGAGGTCACGGGCATTCAATAATGGTTTACGGCCATGCCGTTTACGCACAGTGATTTCTCCAGATTCCCTGAACCTTTTCACAATATTATGGACTGTAGATGATGATATCCCTAAATTCCTTGCAATTGTACTTTGAGGAATGTTGTTTTTAAACTGTTCAACAATTTGCTCACGCAGTTGTTCACAAAGAGGTGAACCTCGCCCCATCCTTGCATGTGAATGACTTAGCTTGTTCGGGTCTCCCTTTTTTATACCCAGTAACAACTCTCACCTGTTGCTAATTCATCTGTTCACCTGCAAATAGTTGGTTGATTTCCATTCATCCACTTTCTGAGTAGTTATTGACACCTGTCCCAACTATTTTGGCACGTGTTGCTGTCATCAAATTACAGAGTTGATGATTTTCTCCCAAAACAATAAAGTTTATGAGTGAAGACAATAAATATGTTGTCTTTGCTGTGCATTCATTTAAATATGGGTTGAAAAGAATTTGCAATTTACTTGGATCAATTTTTATTTGCAATTAACACACTTTCCCAACTTCATTGGAATTGAGTTTTGTACTAGGAAAATTAAGACAAAAATACTTGAACCAACAGATGGGTACTAAACAACTAACAAAAATGTCCAAACAAGAAACTAGAAACAAAACTTGACAAAGTTCAAACCAAAAACAACAAGCGAAACTGGAAAAGGTAAACACGAGGATCGAAGTAATAAATAAACCAGAAAAAAACCTGGAGTGGAAGTGGAAAACTGACAAAAAGAGGATTACGAGAGAACTTAATCAGACCTAAAAAAGTCAAACTAAAATGTCCTTAAAAAGGGTTCAGGACGATTGGGCAGAGGCACACCTGTGCCCAGTTCAAAACGCCAGTTGGGGCCGTCTGGTGGTGGGAGGTATGCTAGACCCTAACAATATAAATGCAGTAATAAGATAAATAAGATGATAATAAAATGACTTTAAAGTCCCAGTCTCTAGTGGTAATGTCTGGAAATTATTATAACTTGGATTTTATCTTGCATGTCGGGCAAAATCTGCTCGCAAGACATCTCATTTCCCAAACTTCTTGTAGCTTGAGCAGCTCGTGTGTAGCTGTATCGCTGTATATATTTTATATGTGTAGTGACATTTTTTTTCAATGCAACTGGAATGTTTGAAGCTTGGATATTTAATAAATACTCTCTTTCTCTATTTCTCTCTCCCTCTCTTTCTCTTTGTCTCTCTCTTTCTGTCTCCCCCTCTCTCTTTCTCTCTCTAAGCGATGACTGTGAGAACAGGAAGGTTGAAGTGTAAATTCCTGCCATGCCCGTCTTTTAGCAGGTTGTGGATTTATGAGATCATTATCCCAGGAATATGTGCGCAGCATATTCACTTCCACGCCACAAGTTAACAGAGTGCAATTATCGATAATGTGTCTGGAGGGACAAAATTTAATATTTATCTTAACACACTACTGAAAGACATGTATTTGAATAATATGAACACTGTGAGTGTAATGTGTGCACGAGAGAAATAGAATATTTTTCAGTTGCAGCAGTAGCTCAGGAGGTAGAGCGCTCGTCCATGTTACATGTCGAAGTGTCCTTGGGTAAGACACTGAACCCCTAATACCCCCAATAAGCAGGTTAGCGCCTTACATGGGAAATGTGGAGTACATTGTAAAGCGCTTTGGGAAGTCATTGACTTGAAAAGCGCTATATTAAAAAAATGCAGATGCAGCAGCAGTTCTACGTTGAGAGCATTGTAGTTGTGTTTATTTGACGGACTAACAACAGGGGACAGACAGGACTGGATATAAATCTGGATATAATGGATATAATCCCGCTATTGGGAAATGTGGAGCACATTGTAAAGCGCTTTGGGAAGTCATTGACTTGAAAAGCGCTATATAAAAAAAATGCAAATGCAGCAGCAGTTCTACTTTGAGAGCATTGTAGTTGTGTTTATTTGAGTGTTTCAGTAGTGAGAAAAAATATTTGTTGTGGAAAATGTGATTGTGAAGTGTTCCAGAAGCAGGTGCATGTTGGTATTTTTGCCTTGTTTTGGCAGTGTTGAAATACGTCCATATTGTAATTGTTTTTAGGATATTTCAGCCTATTGTGCAATAGAATGTTAGTTGGGGTTATTCCCCTTTGACACAATAAAGTTCCTAATGTTTCAGGTCAAGTCAAGTCATTTTTATTTGTATAGCCCTTAATCACAAAGAGTCTCAAAGGGCTGCACAGGTTATTGCACTGACTAGTATTTCGAACTATTATTACACTGATCCTTTATCATATAGTTTTTCCCTGCAAAGCTCATCCAACTTTACTGCATGTGTAGAGAACTATAAGACGACTTGGATATAAATCAGAGCATTGAATAGTGAATGTGACCAATATGATCATGTTCCTGATGGCCTTCCATATTTACCTGGACTGCTTGTATGCACACACAAATGCACACGTCTACATCTCATTCA
The DNA here is from genome assembly GCF_059441175.1 of Urocampus carinirostris. NCBI lineage: Eukaryota > Metazoa > Chordata > Actinopteri > Syngnathiformes > Syngnathidae > Urocampus > Urocampus carinirostris. Next base: position 29,550,893 of record NC_142360.1, read on the forward strand.
TTCAGACAAAAGGCACACAGTGCATGTAAAACAAAGGCTCCCTCAGATAGCTGACAAAATTGTCACTAAATGATGTGATTTAGCCAAGCAGTTGTAAGCATTGTTCATTCTTAACTCCTGGGTGCTGTTTTACGGCATAAATTTATGTGGTAAACATCAGCCACCTGACCATGACAAATGTCATCGGATGAGGAGTTTATATTATGTGTTTCGACATTGGATTTGGGACTCTTGAATTAGTATTTTTATAGGTTAAAATTATCTGGTATTTCAACAGTAATACAAAAGGTAATGTGTAATGCAAAGAAATTAAACACATGACTAGTACATAAAATCAAATCAGATATAAGCGGGATCAGGTCATACTTGTCACGATTACTGATGTGACTCAGCTGTGCCGGCCAACTGCCGCGGGTCCCGATTGGCTCCCGATCAGTATTTATATCCAGTCCTGTCTGTCCCCTGTTGTTAGTCCGTCTGCGGACCTCAGTTGACACTAGGCTAGCCTTTTTCGACCCTGACTCCCACCTGTCCCATTTTTTGCTCCCGTCTTTCCCCCGGCTTTGACCCATTTTTGATCCTGACTACGTCTACTCTCCCATCCCAGCTTTTGACCTCTTTTTTTCCCCGACCACGTCTTCTCTCCTTTTCTGTCTTACGACTCGGTTCCAACCCCGACAACGTTTTTGCTCTCCTGTCCCGGCTATTGACCCATTTTTCCGTCCTCGACACCGCCATCGCTCGCCACGGAAGATCCACTTTCGCATTCGGAGCACAATCCAAGTATCAGAGCGACCTTCTTCCCGCGTCCATCAATCACCAGATCGTGGGCGCAATCCTTTTTCTTTCTTCCAATAAAACTTGTGAGAAACACAACGCAAGTGGGTCCTGTCTCTGTTCTGGTCCTGACAATACTCTGCGTTACAGCTAAGACTATTTCATTAGTTTGTGTGATTGTTTTAATATCATTTCATACTACATTAATTACGTGAAAATGCTCAATAGTTAAAACATTACATATTTTAGCACATTTTTCAGAAACTGAAGATTTAGGTTTAAAAGTTAAGTAAATGTTGGCCCAGGGAGTGGGATGGGCGCCACCAAAGGAAATGATGCCCCTATGACCCGTGTGGTTAAGGTATCCACACACACACACACACAAATCCATAGTATGCAATTTCTTTATACTACTGTAACTGTGAACGCTGCTACTTGCACAATTCCATCTGAAACTCACACATATATGTTATACACAATCATAATGGCCCAGCGTTGCCGGGCTTGGCTTTGTCAGGTTTGGTTGAGGCCGTGGTTTGTTGAAATAGCACCAGGGAGCCACTAGGGAGTGCCAAAGAGCAGTATGCCCGCATGTGGCTCCAGAGCCGCATGTACAGTGGAACCTCGGTTTTCGAACGCCTCTCAGTTCGAACGAATCGGAGTCCGACCAAAAATTTCGAGAAATTCTTGCTTCGCTGTACGGTCAAAAATTCGGAGTTCGAACGCCGGTAATGAGTGAATGCGTACACTAGGGTGTGATGCTGAGCGGCGTACGGGTGGAGATCGCCCCCCACCCTTCGTGACCAACTGTTATCACGTGCGCACCTCTTTTTGCGTCTGCTTTTTATATCGGTGAACGGAGTCTTTTAGCCCCTAACTATGCCTCCGAAGAAGGTCGGTGCAAGCAGGACAGGTGAAAAAAGAAAAGTTGTTCGTACAACTATTTCCTTTAAGAAAGACATAATAGCCAAATATGAAAGAGGTGTGCGAGTGTATGATCTTGCCTGCGCCTTCTGCTGACCACCACAAAGGTAAGAAATCCTATTCATAATTCTTTTCTTCATCCATTTTTTTTTTATTTTTACACCTTCATGTTAACGTAATCTTTCGTACGGAAGATTACGATAACGCAAACGTACAATTAGCCTGGGTTAGCTTTATGATTACGTTGAACATTCAGGTAAACATTCAGGGTGTTGTAACTGAGCCCAAAATTCAGGGTGTTGGAACGGAGCCCCCTTTCCAATGAAGCGCTAGCCACTTGTGGTGCTAAATGACTTGTAAACTACCTGATTTTTTTATTTTTACACGTCCATGTTAGCGTAATCTTTCGTAAGGAAGATTACGATAACGTGAACGTACGATTAGCCTGGGTTAGCTTCATGTTTACGTTAAACATTCATGGTAAACATTCAGGGTGTTGGAACGGATTAAAAGGATTTAAAAAAAATTTAATGGGAAAATTGATTTCGGTGATTGAAGAAATCGGTTCTCAAACAGGGTTCTGGAACGGATTATGGTCGAGAACCGAGGTTCCACTGTACTAGAAAGCTTAGTTAAAGAAACTCCGAAAATCAGTTCAACCATATATGCACAGAAAGGATTAAACCTCCTATCCCATTGTAATACTTTATAACAGAAATGGCCAACCCGGTCCCCGAGAGCCACATGTCCTGCATGTTTTTAAAGTTTCTCTGCTCCAATACAGGTAATTCCAATCACCTGGATCGCTATCAAACTATCACATAGCTTGCTAACAATTTGCATCACCTGAATTGGAGAAGGGAAACCTCCAAAACATGAAGTACATGCGGCTCTCGAAGACCGGGTTGACCACCACTGCTCTACAATGACAGTAAAGTCAATTCATGTTAAAGGCCATTCATTCATTCATAACAACTATTGGATCAGAAATAACACCAAATGGTGTCAAAAATAAATCGATCAATTACTTGGAGGGTTTTAATACAACGTTCTCGGTTGTTTTGTCCAACGACCTCATTTTTTTGAGTGTTTTGAAACAGAATTACCCAGTTTTGGATGTTTTTATTACATCATGACTCATGGGTGGTTTTTACATGTTGACGTAATTTTTGGGTGTAACAAAGACAAACATTGCTCCATTCTTTTGTACAAAATGACCATGATGCGACCTATTTTTCAATAGAATCATCCAGTTTTTTTGTATGTGTTTTTTTTTTACCGATGACCATTCATTCATTCATTCATTATCTGCACCGCGTACCCTCAGTAGAGTCGCTGGGGTGCTGGAGCCCATCCCAGCTATCTTTGGGCAGTGGACATCCTGAACTGGTTGCCAGCCAGTCGCAGGGCACATAGAGAGAGACAATTCACTCGCGCAATCACACCTAGGGACAATTTGGACCGTCAAATTACTGACATGTATGTTTTTGGTAATGTGGGAGGAAACCAGAGTGCCTGGACTCGAGGAAACCCACGCAGGCACAGGGAGAACATGAAAACTCCACACATGTTCGATCTCATGACCTCAGAACTGTGCCGCACATGTACTAACCACTGCGCCGCCATGCTGCCCTACGGATAACCAATTCTTCTTTTTGTTTTTTTTCAGCAAAACATACCAATTTGGTTTAAAATAATAAAATAAACATAGTGACCGTTTTTTGTGGTTCTTTCAGCAGGTTGGTTCAAATGTACTAATTGATTTGTCCATCCTGGACCTAAATTGGGTAATTTTCCACTCAAATGTTTTAGTAGTATGTATGCCCTCATAGATAAGATTTGCAACCTCAGTGGAAGTGTTTCAGTCTACATTTAAGCCATGTACGTATTCTACAGTTTATGTTGACCTCATACTTCTTTTTTCTTGTCTGTTCTGCTGCCTTGTTGCTGAGCGAGAAAGAAGGATGAGCCTAGCTCAGGGTTGGGTAGGGTTACTTTAACTGGATTACTTTCAATTACTTTTGGATGACTCCAATACCAAATATGCTAATAAAAGACAAAAGAAACTAAATATGAATAAAATTACTAAAGGCTTGGGGAGTAACGGAATACACGGAACGGCAAAAATGATGTTGGCAAGCTGTTTGGATTTACTTTCATTTTGTTTCTGTCGCATTTTATGTTAGTTTTGCCGGAGATCAATGAGATCAAAGCCAGGAGAGAAAGCTTACCACGTGTTGTGAGTCATCATTTTATTCATATTTAGTTTCTTTTGTCTTTTATTTACATATTTGGTATTGGAGTAATCCAAAAGTAATTGAAAGTAATCCAGTTAAAGTAACCCTACCCAACCCTGGCCTAGCTGTTGCACAATGGATGCATTTTGAGTTAGGGGACCAGCACCCTGACCTGGACCTGATGCAAGGCATCATCATCTGGAGGCAACTGCATCAACTGGCTGATTGAGATGGAATTCTTTTTTTTTTTCTGTCTTGGACTTCAGTTATTTAAGTTATTACTTGTGATTGTTGAGGTTGATTATGTTTTTTTGACGGTACTCATGCAAGATCCATTGCAGCTTGGTCATCTTGGAATGGGATTACATGGGGATTACATCACATCAAGGTTTCTTAATTTCCTCATGTTGTTTTTGTGGGGGAGTTTTTCCTTGTCCTTATGTATGTTTGAGATCACGCGATGTTGTAAGTACCTTAATCGTGGGCCTTTGCAGACCCAAGACTCTGTTGTGTTTAGGAGCTATATTTATAAATGTGACTTGACTCGACATAGCACTTGAACTTTAACAGACAAATGAAAAATACTAGCAAAAACTAATAATTGAAAACCTATAACATATCTGTCACGACCAGAACAGAAGGAGGACCCAGATGCGTAACGTTAACTACAAGTTATTGATAAAAAAAAAAAAAAAAAGAGGAAAGGCAGCGCCTGCGATCCGGCGCTTGCTGGACGCGGGAAGCAAGCAGCTCACAGAATTGGAACGTGTTCCGAATACGGAAGTGGATCTTCCGGAGCGGGAGATCGTAACGTAGTTAGACGGAAAAACAGAACGTTAGCCGGGACAGGAGATCAGAACGTGGTCGGGGTCAAAAAACGGGTCGTAGCAGGAGACAAACAGGGAAATCAGGAATAGACGAGTGGAACCGACAGGAGTCAGAGTCAAAATGCTTGCCTTTTGAAAACAGAGGTTCGCTGATGGACTAACAACAGGCGAGTGAAAGGACTGACCTTAAATAGGACGGGGAACCAATCAGGTAACCAGCAGCAGCTGGCGCCCAACGAGCGGGCACAGGTAAGTAATCCTGACAATATCATCACTGATGTGCACACTTTTCTGACTGAAATTAGAGAAACAATTCCAATAGAGACTACTTAAAGGCTCTCACACATCCTGCTGCATTATACATTAAAGGCGTTAAAGTCTGTGTATGTAACTTCAAAATATTCTACTTGCTGACGCCATCTTGTGACTGAAATCATCATTCCAGCTTCAATGGTTGCATGTGCAAGTATGTGAAATTCTAAGATGCGCTCAAATAAACTCTTCCTTTTTCATCTTTTTGGGGGTTTGGGTTGGCATTTGGACTGTAATTAAAGATTCCTTTTTTTACTTCCACCATTTTCATCCTGTCTTAAATAAAAGAGAACTGCGATTAGGCGAGTGATATCCCTCTCCTCTCCCATCCCAACCGCATCCTTCCCTCCAGCCTAATGAGCTTTGTGGCCAGGACAAAGATGATAAAAGTAAGTTAAAAGCAGATAGGCGTGGGGGAATAAAATATATAAAGGCTCTTTGAACTAAGTTGTGCATAGGTAACACATACTTAATAGCAAAAATATTTAATTTAAAACTTTTTAAGGACTCCTGAAACTACGCACCCCACCTTTGAAGGTTTCAAGTTTAAATGTTTAACACTGTTCGTGAGAGTGCCCACCAGGATTGAAGAGTGCGTGTAAGTATTTTTGCTTGTTTATGGTTTGCCATTAACAACTTAAAACAGGGACAGCAGGGATCCGGGCTCGTGTTGCCCCCTCAGGGACCTTTGCACAGTTTAAATATGTATCTTCTTGTGGGCATTCGTTCCGGTGGATTGCTCCCTGACAGAGGTCACGCTGGTAACGTCTCGGATAAATCAACCCTGTCAACTCCCACCAGTAAAAACACAGCAAAGGGGCAGGTGAACGGATAAAAATAATAAAAACATGGAAAAACACATTGAGATTTTTTTAGATTCACTTTTTCTTCGACAGGTCCTTGAAGTAGAAATTGAATTTAGTCCATGACTGTACTTGCAACTCAAATGTGCACGATAAATTTTGGTTAATTATTTTGATATTCTCAAATGAATGATGGATGTGTGTTTTGTCCAAGGCATTTCTCACATCAGTTTGCGAGTAAAATTCTCACTAAAAGCTTTGAAAGACAAAATGCAGTGCATGAAGTGAAAACGTGAATAACAGTTTGCAAGTTGCAGAATATTTTCCCACAGTGTCATAGTATAAATAGCCAGTGTGCGTGGTGCTCCCATCTTTGCACCCTACTTTAAAGATTGTAATCCCGTATATATCAGTATTAGTTTATACATATTCTAAATAACTGATTAATTTATTTCATTCAATGGTTAGATTAGTTTTCCAACAGCCTACTCTTTTACTGTTATCAATGGTGTGGTTTTGAGTTGAGCATTTTCAGGTCAGTTTTTAGGAGGTGATAACTGGTCCTAAATATACTCAACCTTCCGTCATTTCCTGTCGCCCTGGCTCTGCTTACAGGGTACGAGCTTCATTAGTCAGTGGATATTTTGCACGTTCTGCTCTGGGTTTATAAGCACATTTTTCTTATTTTTGGAATAACTTTGATTTTCATACTGAGTACTTGAGTAAAAATATACATACTTAAAATAAGACAATGATGGCAAAAGTAAATTCGTAGGACCTATTTGTTCCTATTTGTGTATTTTTATTGTTTTTCCCATTTCTGTCATTGTAATTTGTGTCAATGTTCAAAATTCAATTTTTGTAAAAAAAGAAGAAGAATAGATCCAAGTCCAAGTAGACTCCAGGTAAAAAAAATAACACAATGTAATTTTTATACATGGAGAAAAGGAAACAAGTCAAGTAATGTTTAATTGTATAGCCCTAGATTACAAGGACTTGTTAGAAATTAAATACGGCATTGTTTGGACTATAAGGCACACACAAAAGCCCACATTTTATTCAAACTGCTCATAAAAGCCCAAATTTTTAAGTGTTTATTATAATCTGGTGGGCGTTATAGACTGTAATATATGATAATTAAAATTAAAAATGAATAATTTTGCTACCAAATACAGTTGACATTTATGAATTAATCAATTAATTTTGATCATGATACTAAATTTCATAATATTTATGTTCTATGAAATAGGTTTTTAAAAAGGCATGGTGTTTCTTTTCATGCAACCCTAGTTTTCACAGCAGATTTGATTGGATGTCCCTTTGTACTGATTTCCAAAAAGAAATGAAAGGTGCACGTTAAACATGAGTCTGCGCTATACACGAATAAATACGGTAAATAAAATAAACTTGTTTTCATAAAATAGATTTGATTTTATGTGACATTACCTCATGTGCGGTCCATTTTCACGGTTTCTTAGTTTTCCTCATTCTGAGGTTTAGAGTTTTTCCTTGCCTTCATGTAGGTTTTGGATCAGAGGATGGTGTAATAATAGTCTGTAGTTTGCAATAGTCTGTGGTCTGTGCAGCCCTTTGAGACTCCTTGTGATGAAGGTATATACTAATAAACTTGACTTGATATGACTTGGCCTATACTCCAATGCACCTTATATAGTCAAGTCATGTTTATTTGCATAGCCCTTAATCACAAGGCGTCTCAAAGGTCTGTACAGACTACAGACTATTATTAGACCATCCCCTGATCTAAAACCTACATGAGGGCAAGGAAAAACTCAAAAACCTCAACATGAGGAAAATTAAGAAACCTTGAGAAGGGACATCTTACAAAATCCAGGTTTGGATGGTGCACCTTATAATCCAGTGCGCCCTATAGTCCGGAAAATACAGTACCAAGTAAGAGTACATCATCAGTGCCTTAAAATGACCATAAATACAAATAAACAGAATGAAACTGTCACGTTTACATAATACCTGAAATGTTTGATGCCACTTGTTTTCAGAGTGATACTGATACTTCAACCTTAAATTGTAAATGATACTGATACCAGTGCCACTGGTACTCAAATGTGCATCCACTCCCCCAGCCCCAAACATTTAAATACCGTAGATTCCGGACTATAAGCCGCTACTTTTTTCCCAAACTTTCAACCCTGCGGCTTATTCAGTGATGGGGCCAATTCATATTATTTTTCTAACGGCCGCCAGCGGCGTTCGAGTACAGAAGGTAAGATTTAGACTGCAATTTCTCAGCTTGTGCGCAAATTACATTAGCGTAGACATATCCTCATCATGCAAATTGCAATAAGAAAAGCACATGACGCAACTTTCAAGCTAAACGCAATCGAGCAGTCCGATATGGAAGGAAACAGAGCTAACGCACGTGAACATTACTTTGCGATCGTGATGCGATCGTGTTTTTGAATAAGGGAGCGTGGGACGACGTCTATATGACAAAGTCTCTTTCCCATTCTGGAGAAGACGACTTTGATGATGTCAGTTATTAGGAGGAAGATGAGGACGGTTTACCGTGCTCATTACAAGTACGGTATATTTCTTTAACAGAGCTGTTTACTGTGTTGCGAGCGTGTTTCTAGTAGCGTTTTGCTACCCTTCACAGGCACGGTTTGGGATGAAAGTTATAATATTCTTATTAAAGCTTTGAAAACTCTCTCGGTGTACCGTCTTTCTTTGTAAATATGTGTAACCATGTATAATATGTATTTGCAACTTTTTGTAACGTATTGATTTTAGAAACTTATTCTGATATGTTCTGTACGAGCAAATGAGAAAGAAGGGGCGGGGCAAACGCGGGCTGGCGGGAAGTGGAGTAAAGGTGAGACGTGTTTGTCGACGGGGCCGACAATAGTGGATATATATATTTTTCCCACACTTACCTTTGGAAATATACACTTTTTTCCTTGGATTACTTTCAACGGGCACCCGGACTGTGCAGGTCTGCATTAAATTTTAAGTACCGGTATCATTTTCCGTTCATTTTGCCGGCTGTGTTTTTTGGACTGTATCGGGTATGGGATAATTTCGTGTTTGAATTTCGTTTTTCCAATGTGGGCGCATGCGGCTAATATACAGGTGCGGCTTGTGTATGTATAAAGTCGGTTTTCCTCACGAAATGTGGTGGGTACGGCTTATAATCAGGTGCGCTCTATAGTCCGGAATTTACGGTACTCCAAATTACTTTCCTTGAAATATAAGAACACAAAGTAGTGCAAAAAAGTATTGTTGGTGCAAAATAATAACATCTGTCAACTGTAATAGTGACAGTGTGAACGACAAGTTATTTAACTGCAAGAAAAGACGTCCTAAGGCTTAGGTCATATTATATGTTTATGATGAAGTGAATGCTAACTCTAGAGTGGAAACTTGTGAACAGCACACGTAGTTACTCCTAAATGACAGGTGCTGATTTGGTTTCCCATGGCTCTGGAAGATGGCGTGTTTACGGTTTAGTGCTTTTACATACACTCATGTACACACATGCACATATTCTAGTGTAATCAGTCACTCCTATCTGCTCTCCCTCCACTAACCTCTTCCTCCTTCTCATCCTCCTCCTGTCCTGCAGCATAAATCTGCCGCCTGACAGCTGGAGTCGCCCCGACCGATACGCTCAGAATTAGCGTAAGAACTTCGACTTTGATGAAAGCAGCTTGGAAATACGAAGAAAGTGTGAAAAACATACGCACACAGGAGTCAGGAGGCATTCAAAGGTCATTCGTAATCTGTGACTGGAGGGTTGTTCATGTTGATTGAAGATAAAAAAATATAATATAAAATTAAATAAAATAAAATAAAACAAAACAAAAAAAAAAAAATAAAACTAGACTTGATGGAATATAAATATGATAATAACGTCTGTTATAAAAAATGAGTGTTTTAAGATTGATAAAATACAAAGATGGTGAAATACTGTAATAAATATGTAAACGGTTTGTTTTTTATCCATCCATCTATCATCCGCACCACTTATGCTCAGTTGGGTGGCGGGAATTTCGGGTACCAGTTCTGTTTCTGTCTGTTTTTGTCCTGTTTGTTAGTTACTTCAGTTTTTGTTCCCGTCTGATTTCTCCTGTTTATTTTCGATATCCTGATCAGTTATCTTTCCTGTCTGTCACTTCCTGTCCGGTATCGACCCCATCTGTCCGATATCAACTCGGGCAATTGGAATCGGTCTCGTCGGTCTCTGGCTTCCGGTCTTTCCACGCCCGACCGGCTACCTAAAGTGCATGACTCCCCATTTCCCGTAAAATAAAGGCTTGTGTGAGAACGTCAGGCGATTGGGTCCTGTATCTGTTCTGGTTCTGACAGGTCATGAGCCAGTGTGCTTTTTGAAGACCCAAATTATAGGGTTAGGTAGGTTAATCGGAGTCAGGCTGAGGAACCGTCTCTTGACGCCCCAGAGTTGGAGACTCCTGTTAGGTCCTTTGGTGACCGTGTCATTGTCTTTTGCTTCCATTGTCATTTCCACATCATCTCTTGCAGGTTTAGTTTGTTCACAACGTTGATATAAATGACAATAAAGACTATGTTATTCCATTTTATTCAACTTTGTTCCTCATTTTGCCATTAAATACCATCCTTTTTAGCCGCTTGCTACCCTGCATTTGGGTCTACCTACAAATTGTAACAATTCCCTTAGGATGTTTTTATTCAGAGGGTGGTTATCAAATAGAGTTTAACATTCATGAGGCGAACCCACGCTCTTTCTCAGACCATCAGTTCCAAGGCCACATCTAGAGTGACACCATAAAGAAAGTAGCACTGCAGACAAGTTGGCATCTCCAAACATCAAAGGTCCACTGCATTTGGTACCAGGGCCTTCACATTTTACACACAGTTCACAAATCCCATAACCACTTGGGTTGTAGGGGCACCACTCCCTGGGGTGTGTCTTGGGCAAGTACAGCCTGGTGGCGCCCACCCCTCTCCAGGCTGTTATTTGGGTTTGAGGTAGCTCCTCTTCTTGAAACAGATTTTGTTTCCATGGTTATCTGCAGAAGGAGAAGCCTCCTGATCTGACTTAGATACAGCACTTTCATCATCCGGCCGCTGTTGTTCTTCAATGTAAAGCGTTATCACACTCTTTTCAGATGAGCCGGATGTGTGGCAATACTGAAAGTAAAACCTAAATCCCAGAGGAAAAACAAATTTGTTCCGAAATTTTGAGTGTCTCATCGGACAATACACATTGCATCACTTATGGCTTTCACTGGAGACTAATGGTAAATGGTAAATGGTCTGCATTTATATTGTCACGACCTAGAATGGAATCTCGGACCCAATTGCGTTCGTTTTAAAGGAATCTTTATTGGATTGAGCTGACAGAGCTTTGTTTTTTTTGGTTGTCGGTCGCTAGCAGCGTTGGACGGAATGGCAGTTCCGTGACAGTTAGGCAGAATCGATACGGCTTAGCGGGCAGGTCGATGGCCAGGGCAGGAGAGCAGGTCGTAAACGTGGGACAGAAACAGGTCGAAACCGAAGGCAGGCAGGAATCAAACAGGAGAGGTCTTTGGTACTGGAATCTGGCAAAAAACACAGAGAGACACAAGTACGGTCTGACACTCCTCTCTGGGCGATGACAGTTTAAGAGGAGAGTGCCAGCCAATCAGAGAGCGCGCTTTCGCGCGCCAAACAAATGCCCCAGGTATCTTCATTTTGGCAGTCATGACATATATAGCGCTTTTCAAGTCAATGAAGACCTCCCAAATCAGTGTTAACCGTTAATATCTAAATAAATACATCACTTACACTGTCAGCAACATGTTTGCATATATATTTTTCCGTGGTTGCATATGTCCTTTGAGAATTTATATAAGCATCTGTCTGGCAAGATCAATTTACTCCTCTTAGACCTGTTGGGTTTGATCTGGGTTGAACGGAGGACAGAGCAGCAGGAGGCCCACCAAGTGTTTCCCTGACGGGGTGCAAAGACAAACATTTGGCAGCCTGACACTGGGGGAGAGGCAATCTTTATGGGTGTTTGTTTGAGTGTATGTGGGTGCTTTTCTATTATGAACTGTAGATTTACACCTGGATTATTCTTTCTGATTCCAGGATAATACATTTGTGGGTGTTAATAACCCTTTAAATAGATGCAGTGAATGTGAATGCATACCCGAGCACTTCAGTGGGCTGACTGATTTTTTTGTAATTTTAAAAATCAGACAAAAAGAGAGCAAAGCCATAATATCAAGTCAATACCGATGAAGGTCGAATTTGAGTTCCAAATTTGACATAAAGGGGGCAGTCCAATATTGGATTATAGTATGGACTTTCCCTGATTCATCAACCAAGATCCAAAGATTTTTAGAGATTGGTAAAAGAAGTGGGGTATTGGACCATGGCTGGTTACAAACCAATCGCAGAACATAAATTGACAGGCAACAATTACATTATTTCTTAAATATATTAAAGTGGGCCAAACTTGAGGAAATTATTTCGCCATTTTTCTGGGGACCCTTATAAACTGAGAAGTTTGGTACAACATGGACTATCCGCCAGTCAAAATCCTTCATGGCATATAGCAACATTTTTGTAGAATTGTGAAAGAACTGATTCAAAGTATCACTATTGATTTGAGCCATTTTAGTATGTACGTGTATATGTATATATACACATATGTACTAAAAAGTATAACCTGACTGATCTAGAGAAGATCTGTGTGGAGGAGTGGGCCAAGATCCCTTCTGCAGTGTGTGCAAACCTGGTGAAAGATTCCAAGAAACGTTTGACCTGAGTAACAGCAAACAAAGGCTATTATACCAAATATCAACATTTATTTTCTCAGGTGTTTGAATACTTATTTGCAGATATATCACACAAATAAATTGTTAAAAATTCATACATTGTGATTTCTGGATTTTTCTTTCTAATTGATCTCTCTCACAGTGGACATGCACCTAGATTTTAGACCCCTCCATGATTTCTAAGTGGTAGAAATAGCAAAATAGCGTGTGTTCAAATACTACATATATATATCCTGTGCGGAGTTTGTATGTCCTCCCCGTGATTGCGTGGGTTTCCTCCGGGCACTCCGGTTTCCTCCCACATTCCAAAGACATGCATTTCAGGTGGATTGGCTGGTCCAAATTGTCCCTAGGTGTGAATGTGCGAGTGAGTTGTCTGTCCCTGTGTGCCCTGCGATTGACTGGCAACCAGTTCAGGGTGTCCCCTGCCCACTGCCTGATGATTGCTGGGATGGGCTCCAGCACCCCCGCGACCCTACTGAGGATAAGCGGTGCAGCTAATGAGATGAGATGGGGATATGTCTTGTTTTTATTTATTATTTCGTTTACAACTTTTTAAATTGTATTTTTTTCTTTCATTGTTTGTACAGTGTCCTTGGGTGGCCTGAAAGGCGCTTTTAAATAAAATGCATTATTATTATTATTATTAATATATATATATATATATATATATATATATATATATATATATATATATATATATATATATATATATATATATATATATATATATATATATATCAATCAAGCCATCCATTATCTGCACCGCTTATCCTCAGTAGGATCACGGGGGTGCCGGAGCCCATCCCAGCTATCTTCGGGCAGTGGGCAGGGGGCAATGGGCAGGGGACACCCTGAACTGGTTGCCAGCCAATCGCAGGGCAAACACAGACAGACATTGCTCTCGCTCATTCACACCTAGGGACAATTTTGACCGGCCAATTACCCTGTTAACATGTTTTTGGGATGTGGGAGGAAACCTGAATGTCCGGAGGAAACCCACGCAAGCACGGGGAGAACATGCAAACTCCACACAGGAGGCTCGATCTCATGACCTCAGAACTGTGCTGCACACGCGCTAACCACTGCGCCGCCGTGGAAGATGTCCCTTCTCAAGGATTCTTCATTTCCCTCACGTTGAGGTTTTTGAGTTTTTCCCTGCCCTCATGTAGGTTTTAGAACAGGGGATAGTGTAGTAATAGTCTGTGGTTTGCAATAATCTGTGGTCTGTGCAGCCCTTTGAGACTCTTTGTGATTAAGGGCTATACAAATAAACCTGACTTGACTTGAGACCCTTGGTGTAGGGCGACTTAAAACGAGTGCTAAAAAGCACAAGAAAGATTTCAAACTACTGAGACTCAAAGTTACCAAAAAGCATCGCTTTTCTTCTAACTTCTATTCTCAGGTATTTGTGACGTTTTTGGGTGCCCGTAGCAGCAAAATGGCTAGTTTCATGTTATGTAGAATAAATGCAAATTTCTCGACCTACGAGTATTTTGTAAAAGGTACGTTTGCTTGATAGTTCTTGTGTTTTTGCTTATTGTTTAAATTATGTGTTTTTTATTGAATGATGTTTTATTTACACCGTGAGGCGCAAAATAATACACACTTTCCGTCTAAAACGAAGAGCTCAGAACTTTGAGGCAGAAGTAGACTGGCACATCATTGGTAAAATTGTAATTTTGTTTATTGACCCCCAGTCGCAAAACAACATGTGAAAAAAATGCTGACAAAAGCACTATTTAAAACTGAAACCCAGACAAAGCAGTTGAACTGCAAAATATTTGATATCGTGTAAAAGTCTTTTTTGGGTGAAATCGACGAACGGGTTAATCTGAAGTCATCCGCCAAGTACAAAAATGAGAAAATGAAAATTCCTCCGCTGCGGCGACACACCGAGAGGAAAAACTTTCCACCAAAATTGTTTTCACGCTACCCTCAACATAGAATTCGATTCATTCGTTATAATTGATATTTTCAAGAAATTCCAAGTGAACATAAGGGGAATGACTCATTAAGTCACTTTAAATAATACATCGTTAGAGGTTCAAATAGATCCACTCTGACTTGAAAGGCGGAAGGATAACCACTTTGGCGTTTCCATTCGTTGACGGGCAAGGAGAGGTAGAGAGGTGCGACGCGGCACCCTAACAATTTTCGTACAAACAGCGACGTTTAAAAGCTATCCCGTTTAAATCTTTAGAACCAACTAAATGTGTTAACTTACCAAAGCCGAGTTTTTATTTTATTTCCGCTCTTTACGAACGTTTCAATTCAAAGTTTAGTCGGACTTTTTTTTCGGGTTGAGAAGTCACCGTCCGGGGAGGCAAGGCAACCAAGCAGTTCAGTCTTTGGGCTCGCGCGACCTTATGTGGATTTTACAACCAAAAACATGGAGAGGATACCCGGTTTCTCCTCGGGAACGGCGCTCATTTTCTTCCTAGCTTTTTTTGACCTCTCACGAGGTAAGTCTGTTTATTTGCAGCAGAGTTCAAGTCTTCATTTATCATCATTTTACCTCCACCTTTGCGCTTTTCCCTCACGCATCACTGTGCGCCCTGCACGCACCTCGTACTTTTCGTCTTCCCTCCAAAGTCAGACTAGTGAGCTACTTTTGTCACATTTTCTTTACATTTAAATATTTAACGGACAACCTTTAAGATATTCACATCGTTTCTTACTTTTAACATGATAAAACAAGCAAAGGTGTGCTATGTAAAAATGTCCATTGAGAATTTACTCACCTTTTAAGAGGTCATTAAATGCAACAGCCCATTTCACTTTCCTCCTGATTTAGCGGAAAAAATGAAATTTGTGGAAAAGTGTGTCATTTCAATTTACAAAAGGATATCATGACAAAGAAACACAAACTAACAGAAAAGATTTTTGGTTTGTGTAGTACATAAAAGGTTTATGCACAAGTCAGAGCAAAAAAAGACAATTCCAATACATTTTATCCAAGTTAATGTAATGAACATTATTAAATAAACAACATCAAAAAATATTTCAATTCACTCCAAAATTTCACATCACCTCTCTCCGAATGTTTGAAACCTAACATTTTTAAACGATTAAGAGTATTTTCACTGTTCTTCAAAGTTAAATACAACTGAATTGTAGGCTACATATCAAATTGTACTGTATAATAGTAGTTAATACATGCATATGTGACTGTAAAATACTGCACATTTTTCTACATTTACCTAACTCATATTTCATTTATTGTAATGATAGCAAAGATAGAAAACGTGCAAATGATGCAAAGGTTGAATGCTTTTAGATAATATTGAGGAGTCCCATTTTCTGCAAATACTTTTGGCTCAGTCAGTCATGCCGTTAGGCTAACAATTAAACCAGTAATAACATCAAGAAACACAAGATGGATCACACAAACTTCTTACTTTAAGTTCTTCAGCTGTAATGATAAAGTTACACCACTATGCCTTTCACTTAGTTTGGTATGTGTTGCAATATAAGTAACTATTAAGTATTAATACTTTTGACAAACTTTAAAAAGTTGTACATAATGCATACTTGAACAGTGTCACCATAGTCATTCTCCCTTGGCCTGTTTCTGCAAAACAAACAGTTGTACATGTTTACCTGTGAATGCCTATGCATAGAATGAAGTCTCATGCAAGACTAATTACTTATTTGGTTGTTGAATTGGAATGTGATAAGTGATCATTGCTTGTTATGAATTCATGTTTTAAGGCATTATTTGCGACCAACAGAGGTGTTGTTGATGCACACGCTACTCATTTCGTGAAGAAATTAAAATGGAGGTATATTATCTACAAAACTTTTTGAAACAAGCATTTTGACAAAAAGCATAGAAACGATAAAGAAAAAAAAAGGGGGTTTTGGAAATTGAGTTTCCAGTAATTGCTCTTATTATATAAGTGGTTGTGCAATAGGTGTGTTTTTTTAATTCATTGACCTTGCATTTTGGTCTAATAAAGTGTAAATCCAACTGTAACATTTCTTATTGACATGACCCTTTTAACCGGCACAAATCTGAAATACAGTAGGCTACTCCCTCGATTTTTCGAGGTTAATCTGTTCCATAATTGTCCATATTAATTAAGTTCTGTGAAGTCGGAACAAGAATCTGTTTAATTGATCGAATTACTGTGCACAGGCAGTTTCTTTGATCCGAAATGTTTTTAATGCCGCAAAGCACTGTGGGGTTTGTAGTATAGAGACTATTTGTAACAAAATTTGATGCTTTTGGAAAGCCACATACTGCACACCTTGTTGACAGACGGGACGCTGTAATGCAGCCCAATTTTGGAACTAGAGCAAACAAGCTCAGTACTTTGTTGAATTTGGTGGTTGCTGTGAAAGAAATTATCCTCTCATTTATTTCAAAAGATTAATGAGGAAACAACAACTATTTTCATCATGGTGTCACTCATGCCTGCCCCGCTATCAGGATTGCTTGCAAACGAGACTTGTAATTCATTTATTTATTAGTAATGTAAGCATTTGGATCGTTCCAATCAGTAAAAGATGGCAGGTCTCCGATTGGTTTGAGTGTACTAACACTCTTAAAGTGACACCAGACTTCCACGATGTACAAAAAAATGCACAGAACTAATTAATAGAAAAAATATGCAACTGCACAGAGGGCGCCAAAGTCGGGCCGCATATAGCAAAGGAACTCTTTACTGGCTAACCAAGTTCAGTGACAAGCTGTGTCACTGAACTTGGGGTGACAAAATCACAAATTGTACTCAGGCCACTGTTAATGTAGATATTTACTACGGTAAAGTATTAGCTTAACTCCTTAGACCATGTTCCCATAAACGTACATACCATATTAAAAATAATTCAATATTCAGATACTCTCACTTTCCATTTGTGGTTCATTTTCACTCTGCTGTAATGATTTACATGTGATTTTTTTCCCCAATAGGACTACATTAGGCACTTATTCTCACATATGTTGATCAGTTAAACTGTTGGCAGGTGATAATCTGATGTTGATCCAAACCACTCTTTGTGTTGTCTTGAGAGTTTTAATACCCTACTTTTGTCTGTCAAACTTAGACTTCAATCTTGTTTCATCCTGGACTTTAATGTCCAACAGTTGATTCATGTTTGATGCAAACTAACAATTCATTCAAGTTTTCCTTAGCATTTAATCTGAGTTGTGTCAAAGTACACATTAAACTAGAATCATTTTGGCACAGTTAACACCATTTCTAACAACTTAAATATTGATTCATTGTTTACAAGATATACCAATGTGAGAAAAATGGTAAGAGTTTTTGACAAAGCTTGCTTTGTTCACGAGCATGAAATTGCTGCAACGATTAATGCCCTGTCATCAGAGGAGGAAAGAGTGGTCTCACTCTCTAGCTGCTGAAGAAAAACTGCTGTTGGCTAAGTTTTAATCCATGCAAACAGTAAAGCGGAATGCCAATACATATAATGAACTGGGGTAAATTGAAAAAAAAAAATGTCACGTATTTCCAATGGTAATAAGGCTTCTTCTAATCAATTTTTGTTAAAAATACAAATTTTCTTGAACTTGGCAAAAATTCTACACGCATTGTGCTATAACAGCGGGTTCTACGCCATGATTAAAACACCTATTGGTAATCTTTATAAAGGAGCAAGTACTAGTTAAAGAAGATAGCAAAGCACAAAAAGCAGCCAAGCAAAAAGTAACCTACTGTTTTTTCCAAAGACTCATGACTTTGATGCCTTGTATGATTTTCATAAGCAACTATTTGCTTTTATTTGAAATACCACCATTTCTTTTCTGTGGTAAAACGGACCATATAGAACTAATAGTCTAAAATACAATAAGAATCTGAAATGAACGTTTCCATAGTAAGGAGTAGAAATTACTCTTTTACTTCCAATTTGTGTCGATCAGACGACCAGTACAGGATGTGACAAGTGAGTCAACAACAATGGGAAATATTTCTACGTATATAAAATAGTGTACTTGTAAAGGTTTACTTGCTTACATTTTGACAATGTAGATGCATCATTAGAAGGCTACCCAGATTCTAAAACATACAAAAATGTGAGAAAATAGTTCATGGTTTTTACATAATATATATGTATTTACAACATTTTAAAAACGTGATGGTTATGAAAATATCAAAATATTGGAGGGTTGCAACCTTAATGAATGAAAGTAAGATCCCAGCTGTAGCATTGTATAGGAGCTGGATCGAAAAATGAACTACGCCACAGTGATGTAAATATGTAGTACCTTTTACTATGTGTAATCATTTATGATCAATTGCCATGTTTCATACGGTGAAAACAATTGTTTTGACATCAACGATTACGGAATGGTTTCCATGGAAAAAAACAGGGGCGGGAATTGTCAATTCTTAGTTAAAAAAATAAATAAATTCATTTTTGGCCTTAATCATCCAAAGGCGGGACCAATACTTAAGATTGACAGAGCTTCAAAAATATCTGACATTATAAAGATGGGGAATGTTATGCACCTTCAGTAACAATATCTTTTATTAGTCCATGTCACCAGTCTAGAGTTTCGATGTCAACATTAAAATTTAACTGTGTTAAATATACAGACCACGTTGGATATTGTCAGTCAACTCTATGTGAGCTCCATAGCACTACTGAGGATGTGCGCAAACCCCACAGTAATATTTTAGAAGATTTTTTATAAAGGACGTAAAAACGTTGAATGTGTTACTTATAATGGCAGACCATTTTAAGATTGGAATGCATACAATACTTATAGGTGTGCTTTACTACGCAAGGTTTTATGATATACTTTCGTATATGAGCAATGATTGAACAGAGATGAATCGATTGATAATCATTTCTGGCCCAAATCGCAGTAATGTTGCAAAATACAGGAACCGAAATTTTTTTAAGGTTTTAACAAAATACTATGCAAGCTTTTTTACATCTGTAGACTGGGTGGAAACATTTGTTGGCCTGGAAAAGGAGTGGCACCACCAGGCAGTACTTACAAACCACAGCAAGTGGGGCCCCTTCAACCCATAGCGGTTGAGAGTTTCCAACCAACCATATGGTAAATGGTAAATGGTCTACATTTATATAGCGCTTTTCAAGCCAATGAAGACCTCCCAAAGCGCTTTACAATGTGCTTCACACTTACCCATTCACACACACACACTCACACACCAATAGCGGCCATGCAAGGCGCCTACCTCCTTATTGGGAGCATTAGGGATTCAGGGTCTTGCCCAAGGACACTTCGTCATATAACACGGAGGAGGCGGGAATCGAACCTGCGATCTCTTAATCCCAAGACGAGCTAATGCCGCCCAATATATATATATATATATATATATATATATATATATATATATATATATATATATTATTATATATTATATATGTGGGCAGCACGGCGGCGCAGTGGTTAGCGCTTGTGCGGCACAGTTCATGTCATGGGAACCTGTCGTGGGTTCAAATCCAGCTCCAGACTTTCTGTGCGGAGTTTGTATGTTCTCCCCGTGCTTGCGTGGGTTTCCTCCGGGCACTCCGGTGTCCTCCCACATTCCAAAAACATGCATTTCAGGTGAATTGGCCGGTCCAAATTGTCCCTAGGTGTGAATGAGTTGTCTGTCCCCGTGTGCCCTGCAATTGGCTGGCAACCAGTTCAGGGTGTCCCCTGCCCACTGCCCGAAGATGGCTGGGATGGGCTCCAGCCCCCCCGCGACCCTAATGAGGATAAGCGGTACGGCTAATGAGATGAGATGAGATGAGATATTATATATGTATATTTATTATTTTCACAAAAATATAACAAGGATATTTTGTGTGTATAAATGTCACTGGAATATTCCAATTATTTTACGAGATAATGCATTTTGAAGACCGTCTTTCTTGTCTTTGGCATCCTTTTATAAACACCAGCACCCTTGCAAGCCAGTTACATGTTAGTCAAAAAGGTTTCAAGAGTTTTAAGCAAAGTTTTGGTAGTTTTAGTGGTGAATGCCTTGGTGTTGTGTTGCAGGTGGGTGCAGGAATGGTAATACAAATGGTGAGCAGCCAAAATGGGGTGAACTGGTAATTACATACAGAGAGCTAATAGGGGCTAAACCATCCGAGACACGGCAGGCTAGCTGTATACTATAGAGGGGCAACTGGGACCGATTGGCGGAAAAAAACGGGAGGCTGGCGGACCGAAAACATGCAGTAAGCATCCAGGATAACCGAGAGCCAACAACAACAACAAATGATGGCAACAAACATGAACCCAGTGGGTGAAAACACAAGGAGCACGGCAGGCTAGGCAGCTAGCTGACTCCTAGCGGTGCTAACCTGGACCAAACAAAACTGGAAGCCTTCAGGAGCCTGGCTGCTAAAGGAGAATATTACATTAATTTCAAAACACACGGCGAAAAACACAAATAGAAAAATCACAATCACACACCTAAAATTAGGCAAAGGCAAAAAAGGAACGCACGCTGTACACGACGGCAGGTGAACTTACCCCACAGACCTTTTAACGATCAAAGTACGCAAAACAGGCAGAAGTCCCCCAGAGACATGGTAACCAAAGTTTCAATTACTCCAAGCAAAAATGAGGGCTATGCATTCGCTGAATATTACAATTGCCGTCTGTTTTTCAGTGGGAACCGCCATCGTTTTGAGTCCTTGTTGTCATCTGGTGATGTCACAGCTCTAAGGGATATGAGGTCAAACTGTCAACTTTGAGAATTAATTTTTCAAGATCCATGGGGCGTGGAATAATGTGTAACATATCTGCATTATTGTGGGGAGGGACACTACATGTTCTGTGTCTAATTGAAAACGTTTTTTTCTTGTAATCCCTTTAAGTGCTAATTATACAGCAACCCACCATGGCAAAAGCACCTTAATGAGTACAAAGAGCATAGTTTTGTTTTTTCTCCATTTGGATACATGCATCACTACCGTGAATGCTCATTGACTGGAAATCACACAAAAGGAGAAAAGACAATGTGAAAGTGCTGCAGGCAGTGCAAGGAGGAGCAGTGGAATGTTGTTGCTGTTTGACATTCCACCACCTCCCCAGCCCCCTTTCGCACTCTTTCGATCGCACACACACAAACCATGCATGCACCCACACAAGAAGTCATAATTTCACTATTACACTACAGTTACAAATTAACCTTAAAACGGGATGCTTATTTTGCATTACATAATTATAATTTTCCACAATTAGACAATAATATGCAATATCTTGATCTGAAACTCTGCGTAATCAGGCATTATCCAATGCAGAGATTTTCCTAATTGGTGTTCTGGGCTCTGCGTAGTGGAGGCAAAAGCTTTATCTTTCAATGTACCGATGTTGTCAAATTTGTATAAGCGCACATTACATAAACTGATAAGAAAACACTTACAGGACAGGTAGATACTAGATAGATATTTTAGGGGTGGCTATAGTGAAGGCATTTGCTGACTCAAATGGTTGATGTCTTTATGTTGCTTTCCCAAATGTCTAAAGTCAACACTTGCCCCACAGCATGGTGCGGAATGCATTTTCCTTTTTCTTCTGGAACCGACACAACGACAAAAAAAGCATTGTGTGGCAAGTAGCCAGTTGGTTTTAACACTTTCTTTACATGTACAGTAATTTGATGACGGAAAAGAGATGTAAAATATATAGAAGTCAGAAATAAGTTTTCTGTATCCGCAAAAAAAGATTTTTTTAATGTAAAACATGTCACCTTCAGATTCAGATTCAGATCTACTTTATTGTCATTCTAGTACACGTGTATACAGAACGAAATGTCGATACATCTGACCCGCACAGTTTCCTCGAATGTACAGATATAAGTAAAAGTTGTATTGTATTATGGCTACGTATAGTATTTTACCATAGTGCAAGAGGAGTAGCTAACCAGATGTGCAAAATGGGCAGTCAGGTTAACAAGTCAGGTAAACAGATTGTTCTGATTGTGTGCATGTCGGTGTGTGTGTTTGCTGTCTTTTTTGTTTGTTTCTGAGAAATGCCAAAATGTATAACACTTTGGCAAAAAAACGGCAGGTACCCAAAATGGAGCATTTGTTGGTAAATGGCAGCGGAAAAAAAACAGCTTAACCTCTGTCCTGACCTACATTGGTTACCCTCGCCTTGCTGCACCACTTTGTTTTTTTCTCAATTTTTACAGAGCTATAGTCTGAAATCTTTAAGGTTATTTTTTGCCACGTAAATTAGCAAGAATTTTATGTAAAAAAAAAATAACTAACAAAAAAATTAAATGTATCCTTCCATACGGTCGTGTGTTTGGTGTGAAATGTTGCTTTGTTTGTGATGTGCATCAACCAAACAAAGCAATATGTTGAGCAACTCACAGCACTTGCATTATTTACTGTACTTCTCACTGCCATTTAGCTGTTGTGATGGATGTAGCATCTACTAGTTAGACATTTCAATGCACTTGCCATTACACTACTTCTCTTTGGCCCTTTTAGCTATTTTAAGAGTTGCACATGCAGCTAATTAGTAGCAAAACTCACGGCTTATCAAAGTCTTTTAGTACAGGAAACCCTTGTGGAGAATGTTTGTGTTTATCCCTCCAAATACCCATTTACAATACTAAAAAAATGGACTTAACAATAGTTTCATGTTCAAGAATGAAAATTGTAATTCACTTTAGTTCTACCAACCATGCATGCCCTTTAAGCATTTCTGTTCCCATATGGAGGTGTTTTCCCTAATGCACTCTCAAGCTATGACTTGCGACCCCCATTGCCCTAGGAACCCCAATTGGATATGCAGGGCTCTGCTTCTGGAATTCCTGCAGCAGTTTGCAATTTTAGTAATTGTGCCATCAATGTGCCTGCTTAACCAAATAGCTCTCAGTGGATTTAATCCTTCAATATTAAATAAGTGCCAGTCAAAATTTGGAACAAGGACTACTGGAGGTAGGGTCTATGGCTGTAAATGTTGAGGAAATGACACAAAGCGTGGTGTCTGCCCTGTTCACTGGGTTAGAAAATTAAGAGGGAATTAACGCAGGCTGCATTCCTCAGTCAAATAGGCTGCTAAGCCCGGATACAGACATCCAGGGTGCACTAAGTACAAGTGGTACCACGAACTTGCTTTGGAAAAAAGGTAGATTCTGTGACATCTGGTTTTACACTTAGTCATTGTTGAAATCATAATAAAAAAAACACAACGTCTGGATTAATTCATCCTCGTCTAAAAGAACAGCTTTAGACCAGACAAAAAAATGTAGACGTGAGTGAGGGGAGGGAAAGTCCCAGAAGTTAGGTCTGTTCTCACAAATGCAGTCTTTTGGATTTTTCTTTTGTTTTTCTTCTTTTTTCTTGTACCTCAAACACACAGACGCACACAGAAATCAGCAATTTCCCACCAAACATGCTCCCTCAACTCCTCTGCTTAATTACAAATACAAGTGGACTGTCAAGCACCTAATTAGGTCTAATTAGGTCACACCCTCACTTATGCGAGAATCTTGATTCTCTGCGTACAGGGGGAGGGGGTTTCCTTGATTTACGGGTTGAATCTGTTCCATTAATACTCCAAGCCACTCTCTTAAATCCTCTTTCCTCATTGAATTGAAGTTATTGTAATCTAATTCCGTGACACTGGGTAAACCGAAATATTACTTGATGGGCCAGTATTTTGTGACTGTAGATTGTTTTTGTCACACATCAGCCTGCCTATATTCTAGTTCACTTAGTTCTTTGACAATAGTGATAATTCGACTCCAATATTCATACGTGCAGCTTTAATAAAGTCAACTTCCATATTTTTATTGTGTTGAATTTTATTGCGGGAAATCTATTTTAAATGATACAAAATTAACAATACTGTGCCAATATTGTTACAGGGTGAGGTGGAGTAGGAATGTTACGATGGATTTTGGCTGTGATTGGGATTAGCTTTTAGAATGTGGAGTGCGTCGTTTGAGGTGTCCTTAAAAAAGTTGCAAGTAGAATATTTTCTCAATTAAGTATGTGTTGACCATGCCCAACTAAGTTCAAAGAGCCCTTATGCGTTTTCTTCCATAGAACCTATCTTGTCATGGTTGCCATGGCGCCCAATTGGCCCCGCCCGTGGGGTGCCAGCTGCGATTGGATTTCTGTCTATATAAAGCTCAGCGCTCGCTTGCATCGGTTGTCAGCCCGGCAAACGAACTTCTGCCCCACAAGAAGTGGGTCCTGACTCGGTTCTGGTTTCCTTTTGATATCCGGTATTGTTCCCGTTTATTTTTGTCCTGTTTAATTTCGGGTTCCAGTTTTTTTCCGTCTATTTTGGTCCCGTTTGATATTTTCTCCAGTTTTTGTTCCCGTCTAGTTTCTCATGTTAGCTATCGATATCCTGATTTGTTGTCAATCCTGTCTGTCCCTTCCTGTCCGGTATCGACCCCATCTGCCCGATATCAACTCGGGCAATTGGAATTGGTCTCGTCGGTCTCTGGGTTCCTGTCCTTCCACGCCAGACCGGCTTTCTAACGTGCATGACTCCCCATTTCCCGTAAAATAAAAGGCTTGTGTGAGAACGTCACGCGA
This sequence comes from Urocampus carinirostris, assembly GCF_059441175.1. NCBI lineage: Eukaryota > Metazoa > Chordata > Actinopteri > Syngnathiformes > Syngnathidae > Urocampus > Urocampus carinirostris. The sequence goes on from NC_142360.1 coordinate 29,576,056, forward strand.
TTGGGTCCTGTATGTGTTCTGATTCGCGACATGCTTTTTCTTTACTTTTAGCATAACATTTTAGGGCAGAATACATTTTGTAACAGGAATGGGGGGATGTTGGGGGTGTGGGTCACGGGTAGAGAGTGTCCTCATTGCTGTCCCTGGTAGTTTTTGGTTCCTATTTGTTAGTGTAGCCTAAGAATGGTAAAGTAAAAATAGGTCTGTTTCAAGTACAATCCAAACGCCAACCCAAACCCCAAGAAAGATAAAAGAAAGAGTGTATTCGTGTGTGTCTAAGAAATGCACGTACTTGCACGCGCATCATGATTGAGCTGACGGAGGCTGCAATAATAACACAAGCCAGCCATGTGTTTGTCAGGTTTATTATCTCTTAATAAGGGTTATTGCAATCATTATTCCAGGGGGGGGGTTTGGGGTTTTTAAGGGTTATTGATCTATCTTCGTTATTCATTATCCATTATCCGTTATCGGTCAGTTCATAATACGCTACAAAGCCTAGGAGCCGGGACACTTACTCTCAGCCAAAAGGCCAAGCTAAGGTCCTAGCCCTAAAGCCTTGCTGCGATCATTGCGAATGCACCGTTCCCGGAGGTACTGCAATACCGGGCCGATGCGTGGAGTGGACAGAGCAAGCTCATATTCCATCTCCGAAATGCAAAAATCAAAGAGGCCAAGCTAAGGACCTAGCATCAAAAGGCCAAGCAAGGCCAAGAAGGCCAAGCTAAGGACCTAGCATCAAGGCCAAGCTAAGGACTTGGCATTATACCAGCACATGTTGACACTTTTAAAAGCTCATGGTAAAAAGGCTGAAACATTCCCAAGGGATCAAATGGCTGAGGTTAACAGGTATTATATTGTGGCGCTATTATTATTTGGGTCATTTTAATAGTATGATGCCACACTATTCCCTTTTGGTTGCATTTCTAATTCAAACGAATGATTGGCATGCCTGGGAAAGCATAAAAAGCTTGCTTACCAAACTAACAGCTTAACTGCAAAGCATTAAATCAAATGAAATCGCCACCCTCCCATAACTCGGGGGGGTCGCCGACAAGCCGCTTCATCCTTCCACTTCGAAAAATTTCCTCTCCCTATAACACGGCAAGGTTGAAATTCGCAACATAGGCCTAGAGCCCCCTCTTGCAGTTAAGAGTGAAAATAACCTGTGAAATAATATGTGTATCGGTAATTAAAAAAAAAAAGAACTAATGTGTTAATAATTTCACATACACGTCTCACTGGAGTATAAGTCCCACCCATGGCCTCACAGTGAAAAAAAAACTACGACCTATAGTCTGGAAAATATGGTCATCTGTTTTTGTTGGTTAACCATGACACACATGCAATTGTTAGCTCAGAGGTTAGGTTAACAACAGCCGTCTCCTGTTTTACCATTCTTGTGTCGCCCTGAAGATGACGTGAAGCCACATTGTGTGACGCCAAAAACGGCGTCGAGCCACGGTTACCATGCAGTGCCATCCTTGTCAAGGAAAAGTAATGGAACTATGTAATGGAAAAGTACCATATGACTGCAAAGACAGCTTTATGACTTTTGTGTTAGCATGAAGATGGTGGATTTTAGGGTTTGTGCTTTGGTTAGATACACAGCATTTAATCATGTTTATTTTATGCTTATACTTCCAACTGGGATGTCAATAAACAGCTTAGTCTCTTGTAAACAGTTGTTTTCCGATTAGGTTACATAAACAAGTCACTCTGTAACTGGTTGTACTTTCAGTGTATTTTTAAGTCAGACTACATTATGATGTCTGAGAAGTATTGTCGAATTGTGCCAGGTCTTGGTTTTGAGTCACTGCTTTCGTTCCGAACGTGATGTCAGAAGACCAAAAATTTCGAGTGTGCTGTTTGTGTGGGCTTCCCTCAGGGTAACGGTGTTTAGTTTGAGCCTCATCTCCCTCCTTTCATGCTGAGCTCAGGGTATTTTATTGCACATTTCCATGGCAACAGCATGCAGCGCTGGATCTGAGCGGCTTGTACAGCAATTCCAGGAAATGACTTTACTTCCTCACTTAGCGTGAACAACTTCCTGTCCTCGGACGCGTGGATGTGTGCCAGGGCTCAGGGATGTGTTTAGTCTTTGCGTGTTGTTTTCGTAATTACTTCCCCTGTCGGTCAATAACTCTCGTTTTCTAGTTTGCCCTCTCTCTTCTTACCTCCCACTCCAATTTTAGATACTGTATCGCTTGGGATCTGTGAAGCATTGGCCCGTTCAAAGAGTGTGGAAACATTTAAAATCTGGCACCAATTATGTATCCTAATATGTATGTCAAATATGGACAAACTCAGACTGTTCTCTCCACTGTCCACATGTCTGATATATCTCAATGTTCCCAGCTGTCTTTGCTGATAAACTGTAGCCGTGTGAAAGTGCATGGCAGCGTGTGTGCATTCTAGGATTATGAATTTCATACTGGTTAATGTACAGGCGTCCCCATGTCTAATGGACATTTGTCTTACATTAGAGTTTTGTAGGGATTATTCTCCATATCAGAATGGATTATGTGAGCGTTCTGATATCCACCAGTTGAAATCCCAAGGTTTCTTCCTTTTTCTCGTGTTGGGGTTTTTTAGCTTTTCTGTCTCGGCATGTAGGTATCTGATTTGAAGAGGTTGTAATGGTGATATGTGGAGCCTTTTGATTTTTTTGTGATTTAGGGCTGTACAAATAAATATCACTTGACTTGACTATCACGTCTGTTTCTGGTCACAAAGACCCTTGAATTTAAGATTAATTGCAGACACAGGAAGTAACACCACGGCTGATTATTTCCTGTATCACTGTGACACAACTTACTTGTTGGTGTTTTCTCAAAACCAGTGGACCCAGCTTCAGCTTTGCCAAAAATTAAATCACTTATGTTTTTTTAATTAAGGATGATAGCAAAACTCCTGTACTCTAAAAATATTTCATGAGAATATAATTAATACATGAAGAAACTAAAGGTCAGTTGGATAATTTTTGAATGGCGATTCTGATTAATACAACCAGATTTTAAGTATGTACAATCAACTATATAGCAGTTGTTGTTCGAAACTAAATGGAAATTCAGAGCTTTTTTATTTAACATTTTGAATGAGATTTGATTGCAGGGCCACTACCCTTTTATACATGCTGGAAGCTCCACTGTTGTTACTCTTGTATTTGTCTTATCGTTAAATAAAGTATGTTTTAGTATGTTTCTTGTTTTTTTCAAAAAGATTACAAGTAACAAGTACAAATAATGGCGGAATACAGTGATGAAGAAAATCGGGTATGAGTGATACGAGTGCGTCTAGAACTATGATTAACTTGCTGTCTTTATACCATAACTGTTATTATTAATAGTATTACAATTGTTGTTATATATTTGGTGTGTTTAATAGGGAAGATGAAGCGGTAGGGAATATAAGCATTTGCTTCTGACTACCCCTTTTCGAACATGTTGTGTAATATTATATTGTTGCTGAGTTATTGTTTTTGTTCTGTTTTTATTTTAATGTTCGAATAAAGTTGTCATTTCTTCATTCATAAACAAGGCAATGTGGGTAATATTAGGTTAGCAAAATATGATTCATGAATTACAGTCACTTTGAAACTTCTTGCACCGTCTTTGTTTTTTGAAATCCATGTTGCATTGATCAAGGCTGGCTCACTGCATGTCTTTTTGGTTTGCATGCGCCACTTCAATGTCTGCAAAGACCACTTGAACTGTAGCCCAATCCCCACACAATGGCCGGTGTGTGTCTGTCTATGAGTATCTTATTGGCAAGGAGATAGTCGGGCTTTGTTTTCTTTCCTCAAAGCTCATTTCTGTCTGTTAACCCATCCGGGAGCCCTGTGACCATTTGCTAATCTGGGGCCAACCTCACTGTGTTAAAAAGAAGACTATCACACTACTTTATCTTGCGCCAAAAGAAGGAAGAGCAACATGTGGGCAAAAGGGGCTGTTCTGTGACACTGCTAAAAGGTCATTCGTAGAATGGCTGTCCCGTTGCCCCCAGTTTAAAGTCTTAAAACATAAAAAGTGGAACTCTCTGAAAAGATATACATTATTGACATTCAGATTCAGATTCAGATCTACTTTATTGTCATTCTAGTACACGTGTATACAGAACGAAATGTCGATACATCTGACCCGCACAGTTTCCTTGAATGTACAGATATAAGTAAAAGTTGTATTGTATTATGGCTACGTATAGTATTTTACCATAAACATGCCAACAAGGCAGAAAAAAAAAGATTCAGAATTAGGTGTGTGGTTTGCTGAAGTGACAATCGTCGGAAAGTTTGATACCTCTATAGAGTATTTATTGTGTAAAAAAACAGATTTACATAAATCTTTTTTTATTCTAAGCATTAGCCACAAACAGAGATCACATTTTGCCGAAACACAATTCCTACCCCCCTGCCGCCCAAAGTTTTTGATATTACAACAGGGGAAATTTTCCAACATTCCACGTATTCAACAATTCATCGGTCTATTGACATTGAAGTCTTTCCTCAAACTTTTCTCTTTTGTCTTTTGCAGCACTTCAGTGTGTGGATAACAAAGCCCCATGTGTCAACAACGCTACATGTCAGACCTTTAGTAATGGCACCGGATACTGCAGGTAAGTCAAGGCTGTGATTACAAGGGTCAACACTGCCGTGTTGGATGTCAAGAGAAACACACTTTTATATCAATCCTCATCACCATGAAGTTTCACTCAAGACAGGGTGAAAAAAAATAATGGACTGTTCTGTGTGAGAAAGTGCACCGATACTGGGAACAATACCAACACACACAGTTTCCCATCCAACACTTCATGCAGTACCATCAATGTTATTTTCATTTTGGCTCCTTCAGATTTCATTGAGTCTGGCATTTCCAGTATTTTACTTTCTGCATTTTCCCAGCAGGTGATCTTGAGGCAGTACAAAAGTACATTAATTATTTAAGTGTATTAAGTTTGATAGTTTTATTCATCTTTTACTCCCAAATGTATAATCAGATCACGAAGTGCATTTTTTTCAGGTGTACAAAATTAAATATATAGTAGATTCTAACTGTCACTATTGCTCGACTGAATGCTCCTGTTCATTTAATAGAGCTAAGCTGTTCTTCCGGACTCCTTTTCCTAGCGATATTACCTTAAAATTAAAACCGGCCAAATGTAATTACTTTGCTGGCATTTGACCATATTTCTTCAGGTGTAGTGTGAAAGGCTATGTGTTTTGGTTCCCACACCTTTAGACCCGCTAATAAGAAGGGAGGGGAGAGAAAGACACATATCTTATTCACTGTTTGACATTCTTTCTGTCTTCATGAAGGTCAGATAGTCTCATTCTTCTGTATGTGCTCTGGGTGTCTTGTGTCCTAAGGACAAGTCTGCCCATTGACTTTATTTTTTATGTCTAGTCTTTAATCTTTTTGTTTTGTGATCAGTCACATTGATCATAGTAATGAACTGACTGCAGATAAATGGCGTGACAAACGGGCAGTATTGCACATTCCTGGGCGGTGGTATTAAACCAAATATATTTAATTAGACCCATCCAGGCCCCTCTTTCACACTCTCCATACCCAAACTGATCCAGTACATCATCAATGGTTTGGCTGCGTTTTGCACACTGTAATCAGCATTCTGAAGCCCAAGTCACAGCAAACATCAGGTGATATGTTTAAAGTCGTCTTGACTGTGAAGCAGCTGATTGAGGTTTAACAGGAATCAGAAGGTTTTCAGCTGATGCTGGAAGAGGAGTTGAAATATATTAGTGTTTCTACTAAACATTATGAACCGACTCCTTGTATTCATTGTTGATAAAAAATTATAAAATGAAGCCACACAGAGGAGACTTTTAAAAGTTTTTTTGTCACCTGACAAAGTAAGTGCTTACTGTTATACTGATTAATATATTATTTGAAATTTTTTTGCCTTAGGTTTACATTTAGACATTGACCAAACATATGCACCCGTACGCATTCTTTTAAGTTTCTTTATTATCTTCCCTTTGCAGTTGCTCAAAGCCCTTTTTTGTTAGCTGAAACAAATTTTATTTTTGCATGTCTCTGTAGTAAATGAAAGCGGTCCTTTGTAAGTTAACAGTCACTGCAGCCTTCTAGCCCAGGTAAGCGTGATTATATCACGTGAATCTCTTTTGCGATCAGACTGGAGGACTTGCATTTTTTTAAAGCAGTGACACTTATTAAACTGATTTTCTACAGTAAAAAGGCGAGTCTGAATGTGGATGTGTTGCTTTATTTTGATGCATAGCATTGCAGTATAAGAGGCTAAAGCAAAGAAGATCCATCATTTAGTGATCCCAAAAGGAACTATAGACACAGAAAAAAAAATCAACATATTATCAACAAATACAGGTAATGACAATAGATGCCAATCATGAATATTGTTGCATTTCCGAAATCTAAAAACATCTTTAATCAAGACCATTGTGGACTTTGATCGCAATCCACACAATTTCAGCCTAACATATTATCAACAAATACAGGTAATGACAATAGATGCCAATCATGAATATTGTTGCATTTCCGAAATCTAAAGACATCTTTAATCAAGACCATTGTGGACTTTGATGGCAATCCACACAATTTCAGCCTTTTTTAGTCTTCTCAATACAGTGCTCGTAACAAAACAGGAGTTCTAAACTAGGGCTGCACGATTTTGGAAAATAAACCTAATTGCGATTTTTCAGACCTGTATTGCAATTTCGATGCAATTTCGATTTTACAAGAAAAGTGCATTTCTGTGCTTGTTTTGTTTTTGGGGAGAACGTAAACGTATTGACAAACCTACCTCGAGATGATGTCCTTAGAGACTGAGAGTGAACGACTGTAACAAAATAACTATTGATTTACAAATGAAAACAGAATTGCAGTTCAATTATTTTAATTGTCATTATACAAAAGTACAACAAAATTGGAGGGTGTATTCTTTCAGTGTAAGAAAATGATTTAGAGAGAGGATGACTAGCTACACGCTTGCTTCGGGTAACCACGTCTTCTGCAAGGTCTTTGTGATGATTAATACAAAAGTCGCAAATGGAGCTCCAAGTCATCCGTTTCATGGGTAATGGATCTGGTGTTGGTGACTAATCACCTTCAACAGTGGTGGCTTAAGAGTTGTTATGCTAGCTGTTAGCTTTCCCGTCCGACGCCGCCTCAGTCAATTCACAGACGCGACAAAAAGGGCACCACCCGCTGGTGATCAGCTTTTCCTTGCGCTGTTCTGACTTTCATCCGAGTCTGATTTAATCAATGAAATTATTTTCAATGTAACGAGCCACTAAAGCAACAAGCTGTGGCTTTTGTTTTAGTGGCCATTTGTGCCAGGGTTGTTGGACTGTGTTGTTGTTGTTGGACATCTTGCACCTGCCTATCAAAGTTGTGCACACTCGTCTTGCAAACATTGCCTCGTCTTTAATGGTTGGTGCCATTAAAACATGCTTCTGATTGGCTGACGCTGTCAAAATAAATTTGACAATTCTTGTTGGCCAAACACTCTCAACACTCAAATAACAAACTGGTACTACATATCCTTGAAAAAAAATGCAGTTTTTTGCGGTTTCACTATCGCACTACGTCACATCGCGATATTGATTCGATTTTGGTTAATCGTGTAGCCCTATTCTGAACATTGAAATTCCTTAATGATTCCTTTTCGATGTGATGGGTTTTACTGAAAATTAAATTCTAGAAACATGTGTGCAACCTAAGGGGGAAAAAAAACAATGCTTCTCTCGTACATGTATCTCTTTTTTATGATGAAAATCCTTAGTTTGAACTACTTTTCTAAGAGTGCTAACACAGGGGTGGCGAACACGTGGCTCTGGAGCCGCATGCGGCTCTTGGCCGTTAAGAATGCGGCTCTTTGCCTCATCATATTTTCTATATACTGTGGCTCTTTGCTTTCATGTTTAGTATTTTTTTGTGTGTATTGAGGGTGGACACTTTCCTTGAAATCAACACAACAACAATACTTGTTGTATTGTAAGGAGAGTGTGTTATGGGAAATAATATGTTTTTAATTGTGTGTGTTTGTGTGTGTCTGTCTGTCATAGCAGGTCAGTGCGTGGTGTGGCTCTTTGACTCTCACAGTTAAAAATTTCGGCCCTTTGTGTCAAACTTGTTCGCCACCCCTGCGCTAACAGATCACATTTTGGAGAATTTTATTAGGAGAAAAATTGAATTGGAAATTTTGCCAGCTTGCCTTTTAGGAAAGGGTTTAGAGAAGCTGCTCAACCAGTATCACTGCAAGCCATCCGTCTGGGTGTGATGAAAAAGGTGTGTGTCATGTACAAGATTCATATGAGTCCCCAAGCTTGCTTGGTATGCTGCGCATGTCTTGCATCGTAATGACAAATGCTGCACATACTAATTTCACAATGTGTTTTGCGCTTCTATAGGTTGATCTCACACAGTACATTTCCTTAAAATATTTCAAGCTTGTTTCCAAGTTGACCGGTTCGTCATTGGTTTAATCAATTTATTTTTAGTCACCAAGTAAGACAGCATAGCAGTGTGGCACTAATTTTTGCACGATTTTTAAGAGATTTAATAATATTGTTATAAATGAAGCAATGTTACCTGCAATCTACCTTAACAACATTATATTTTTTGCTAACTAGAAAAATGGGGGTGGAGAAAACCTAAAATTTGTGATGCTATCAATATAATAATGTAGAAAAATAGCTCCATTTTAAAATGAACTCTTAAAATAACAAAAATTCAAAAGGGAGTTACCATGTCTGTGTTTTCTTAGGTGTTCTGTTTAGAGACATTTAAATCAAGTGTTAGCTCATGGACTGGCTGAATCCTGAGTAATATATCCTAAGTGTCCTCTCAATCAGGTGTTATGATGTTTAATAATTTCTGAAGAAAGGGGAATAATCCAAAAGGCTATCCTGTAAAAAATAAATATATATATGTATACATACAAAAAATGCTGTCAGTAAGTTTTTTTTTTTTTTTTTTTTTTTTGTTTTTTTGGGTGTGCTTTCCGGGCAATTTCAGCATTCATTTTGCTGAGATTTTTGTTGATGTATACTTTTTGGCCCTTTAATTTAGTAGGAGCTTCAACCTCAAATGAGACGGTGGTACCATGTTCTAACGTTATTTCTGATTAGTATTTTGTTACATTTTAGGTGCTGGCTAAATTAAAGAAACTAAAGAATTTATTGGCCGCAATATTTGCACTGCTACAGTTTCTGCGCTCTCTGATCTTCTTGCAAGGGTAGTTGCGTAGTTTCCTTTATATAAAGGCTCTATTGATCCACTCATGAATGATTTTAATGCCACTCTTCCATGGTGCCCTTACAGCTTAAATTATAACCCAGAAGACGCACGCCTTGGTTTACTGATAAAACTAGATCGCTTAAACAAGACTGCCGGAAATCTGAACGAAATAGCGCACTACCAAGCTTGAGATAAAAAGATGGCTGTCGCTCAACTTCTTGCACCTCAACTCTGAAAAGACCAAAATTGTATTATTGGTCCATCGAAATGCAGTGACTTGTTCTAAAAACCTTCTTCGAATACAGACAAATGTAATGTCACCCAGAGTGACTCAGTCAAAAATTTAGGTGTCACTTTTGACCCCAATATGCTAAAATTCGTCCTATTCTGTCCCAGTCTGATTAGGAGATAATAATCCACGCGTTTGTGCCCTCCCGTCTCAATTACTGTAATGTAATACTTTCCGGTCTCCCGAAGTCCAAAATCAAGAGCCTGCAGCAAGTACGAAATGCTGCAGCGAGGCTTTTAACTAAGACAAAAAAGTTTGATAACATTACCCCGATTTTAGCTAGCTGCATTGGCTCCTTGTTAGCTTAAGATGTGATTTTAAGGTTCTGTTGGTATTCTACAAAATCAGGCATGGGCTCGCTCCCTCATATCTCTCAGATTTAATTTACCCTTATGTTCCAGTCCGGAGCCTTCGCTCTGAAAATGCAGGTCTACTTGCGGCCCCAAGAGCCACGAAGAGAACCGCAGGTTTTAGAGCGTTCTCCATTGGGGCCCCGGTGTTATGGAATGTTCTGCCTTATGAGATTTGAAACCTCAGTGGAACTGTATAGATATAGGCTTAAAATCCACTTATATTATATAGTTTATGAGTGACCTTTATTTCATGTTGACAATATCTGTGTATTATTTGTTATTTCAACATCCGTTCAGTCTGGTCATCCTGGAAGGGGGATTAACTCATGTGCGTTTCCTTCTCCAGGTTTTTTCATTTTCCTCATGTTGAGGTTTTTGAGTTTTTCCTTGCCTTTGTAGGTTTTTTTTCAGGGGATGGTGTAATAACCATAGTGTAGTCTGTAGTTTGCAATAATCTGTGGTCTGTGCAGCCCTTTGAAACTCCTTGTGATTAAGGGCTATACAAATAAACTTGACCCTGCTTCAAAAAAGAACACCTCTCCAATGGGTCGCAAACACATAGCAAAAACATATAGTGGTATTTTCCCTTCCGGTGGAATTTGATAGCAGAGATCAACGTGGTGATATACCGTTTTGTTGAAATTTCTGAGTTGAGAAATCACCTGTTGAGCCACTGTCTCCATGTTTTGGTTTGGGTTAGTATATCTCGCGCGGGATTAACTTTTAGTCCTGTAATGATTAATTCATTGAGACGAGCACATTGTTCGAAATCATCTGCCTTATTTCTTAGTATTTTAATCTTCTCTTCCATGTGTAGTTGATTTTCTTTGATACTCTGTCGATATGGCACGTTTACCTCTTTAATTTTCTCAAGTTTGTTCTCCATTTCCACCGCATTGTTCTTAAGTCCCATGAAGTCTATCTTGATTTCTCTCATTTATTTCTGCATATCCCTCAGCTCTTTTTTCGTTGCTTTCGGTTCGTTCAGCATTTTCTCAATTTTCTCAGCATCATATCAAAGCGATCTTGGCTCTTTTCAAATCCCAGTTATGCAGCTGATTTTATAGAGTCCCTGTTGTAGACATTTGTTATATTTGTGATGTGTTGTATGTAGGTTCATCAGAAAGAAACAAGAAAAAAAACAGCAGCAGAAAAAAAAAACCAAAAATTCCAAAGCAATAAAAAGAAAGAGAACATCTTATCGTGCTACGGGGAAATTGTTTGGTACTGAACCTCAGTTACATGAAAAATTGAATTCCTCCAATACAGTGAGCTGATGATTGAAACAGAAGAACCTCGCCTCCTACACGGTGCATCTTTTGACCCCCGTAGGTTGCTCTCTCACAGTTAGGTTCCAGGGGAAAAAAAGAACTGTGTTGGGTAGACATGCTGCTGGTTTGATCTGACAGGCAGAAATTTGCCTGTAGGCCAGACAGTGGAAGAGAAGAAAAGAGGATGTCTCTTTTCAGGTAATCTGAGAAGAACTACCCCAGAGCGTAAATTCTTGCTGATGAGAGAGCAAGAAGTGAATGGCGGGTGGGGGGTATTTGTAGAGTCAAGTCATACAGTGTGGGTAGGGAACATACTTTGACTTTTGCTATTACGCTTTGTTCAGACTGTCACTTATTCATTCATGATAGACTCCATTGGGGTTTGAGGTGCCCCAGGGCACAACTAAACCAGCTTCATAATTTGTGCACTTCTGCTCTTGTAGCTTTGGGGTTTATCATCATTTTTGACGGATTAGCATTTTATCATAAAGTGCAAAAACATATTGGCGTGTAAAGGCTGAAACTTAGAAAACAACTTTTTTTTTCATCAAGTAACTTTAGACGTTTTTCATTTAATGAAGCCACTTGAGGCAACAAGATTCTGCAAGGATCTGGCCATGCTGAGAAGCAGTTGATTTGTACATCCTTAACTCTTTCTAAACGGTTAACATTTCTCGGAATTGGTACCAAACAATTTTCTGAACATCCAATTGGTTAAACATTTACCGGTTTGATTCTACGAAACAATGTTGGAGGAATATAAATCATATTATAACATGAAGTTTAGACTGGACAGAAACTACAGTCTGATTTGTTTTTTATTTTGTTGTTTTGTGTTTTAGGAAATCCATACAGACAAACAAAACGCATGTACTCTTTTTTTTCCTATGCCAGACCCACAAGGGGGAATGCCCAAAAATATTTTACTAACGATTTTCTCACAACGTTTTATTGTCATGCAGACTTATAGTAAATTTGTCGATTACCTTCAGACCACTGATGGGTTACTTCACTTCTCACTTCACAGCCTAGCAGCAATTTTCATATTGGAAGTATTCTGGACACAAATGACCTGAGATATCTTGCGAGAGGCATGTCCGAATCGGCGGATAAACCAAAATTTAATGAGCCATGTTTTCTGAGATTGTAAATCTCTGGAAGATCAGTGGCTCACCCACAGCCTGCTACAAGTATAAGCACTTATTTGTAAAGTACTCTTGTGAATCAGGTCTTTTTTATGGAATCATTGACAAATTCTCACGCTACCAACACTGATAACTTCATATTTATTGAGGCTGCCTGTTTCATCCAACCAAACCCTAAATACGTTATTCAATTTTCAAAAAAAAAAGTCGATACTTGTTTTTTCGGTGATTAGTCTATGGGATTTTAAACGCACGTTAACTCACTAAAGCAAGCATACAAATTGTAAAATGCTAATGGGGCAATTTATGTCAGGTTACAATGAGACTCGAAGGAAGTCTTACAAAATAGTGGGGAATGTGGCAACCAACCCACACAAATTCTTCCTGTCACTCATTGATTATGACAAGTATGGCCAAATGTCACTGTTTTGGGTTAAAGTTTTGTTTTTTAACTACACATCCAGTTTTCTAAAGCTTGACATACAATTTCCTCTTCTAAGCAGAAAGATCATTAAAACCTCAACAGTTTTGCCAACAGTTCTGGTACGAAAAACCATGAGACTGTGACTCAAATCAGGATACAAAGGCCATTCAACACAAAACAGATACAGTTATTGTGAATAACACTGTATTTCCTAGGGTTTTCTTTCAGGACAGAAAATGTTAAGGAAGATAATGACTGTTCATAAGGCTCGAAGGTCTGTAGTTATCCTCATTATAACCGCAAGGGCAAGATGATGACTAAACACCACGATGAGGCCCTATGTTGACTTCCTTAGATGAGTCTATTTGAACCATGTTACTTAAAAAAGATATTTTGCCACATGGGCTCTCTGTGGACTCCACCCTATTCTGACTTCTTATGCTCATCACTTTCATTTTTTTTTTTCTAGTTTGGAGACCCTTATGCAAACGTCTTAGTTCGATTCTGTTTACTTTTCTCTGTGCTGTTTTGGGTTTTTGTTACCAAACTTCTTTTTGTTTATTACACACATGAAAAGCATTTTTAGATCCTTGGTAGGGTCTTAGCTTACCAGTGATACAAAGACACTCAGGTTATTCTATTGTATTTTGCCCCTGGGTATCTAAGTGGCCATTTTGTTCTTGTGGCGGCATCCGATAAAACTAGTAAGGTATTATGCACTTGACTTTTGACGTCCAGACATGCTCACACAGGTATATGGTATATTGAACAGACTTTAGTCAAGGCAAATACGCACTAATGGAATGAAATCTGAGCTGGTTTAATCACACACTGGCGCTCACACACTGCTTCTCTTCTGAGTGTTGCGGGTGTAAAGCATGATGGAGTTATTAGGCTTCTTTGAGACTAGATTAGGGGTTGTAAGGTCTGCAGTTGAGGCATGAACTTATGGCAGAGGGTGGTTGGTAACAAGACAGTTTTTTGAGTGGATGGGACACCAGTGTAACTTGCAAAAAACGTGTTTAATGGATTCGCAAATAAACCAGTGTGAGATTCTACCCAACCCTCTTGCTCATTTAAGCCCCATGGCCAGCTAGTACAGGCTGGGGTCAGCATGAGGTAGAGGAGAGAACATTGTGGAGAAGAAGGGAGGAGTATGCAAGTATAAGTGTGTGTGTGTGTGTATGTGCTTGCAAGATGGGGGCGCTAATATGAACCAGCTGTAGAAACCTGACACCTTGAGTAAGCCAGAACTGTGAGGTGGAGGAGTGAGAAAGAGGTAAAAAGGGGCTCCAGAAAGCTGGAAGAGGGGGACGACAAAGAGATGAAGAAGGGGGAAAAAAATCAGTCACGTAGCAGGACAAAGAACCCCTTAGACAACACGGTCAAACAAACTTCTTAGTCTGATTTATGCACAGGCCATCTTGCCTGAGCTGTTAAGTTTTGTATGACAATGTTGAGTCATGCGCCATATGTTGATTTCATTGACAGAATACTTCCTCCCCGGTGAGACGCCACTCCCTGACAATCAAATGAATCATGCATAGCCTTGTTTGCTTGCCACGGGCTGGAGAGATACTTCCCAAGTCTATTAATGAAACGTTTTGTCTGGCACTAAAAGTAGAAGGACAGGCTGTTATCGTTTTCTGATGTCATGGCATTTGGTTTCTGTCAGAAGGGGAGAAATGGTGGCAATTAAACAAAGCAGTGAAAGCCAAGCTAACATACCCATAAGCAACACTTTGAAATTTTCATTTATCCGGCTATTTAGAAATTTTGCCATAGGTACCAGGGATGCAAATAATGATGTTGTAAAAGAGAGAGAACATTTTGAGCCTTACTTATGTTGCATCAGTGGCACAAAATGAAGCTGAGTTTACATCAGTCACGCTTTTATTTCCTTTCCTCTACACAGGAAATTAGTAATGATGGATGCAACAATGCCTCTTTCTTGCAGCCATGATTTCTCAGTGAAGAGAATTTATCAAAATTAAAATCACAGTGAGGAACCATTGGACCATTATTGCTTACATGTTGAGTACATATTTCATTTTATGTTTGGAAGTCAATAATATATAATGTAAACCTAGCATTTATGTGTACATGGCAACATGCATGGTCTTTGTGCGAGAGTCAACTTATGTGACATTTGTCAGAGGGCCCTTTCAATACACTGCCAGAGACGGCTGAAGGATTATACAGACTCAACACAAATTAGCACTCATTTTTCTTAGAGGTTCATATTGCTGTAATCTCCTAAACAGCTTTTGTTTTTGTTTATATTCGAGAGGGACCTTGTTTGTGTTTGAAGGGAAGGGTGTGAGTGGGATTCACTACTGAAGTCATAAAGAAAAAAAAAGTTAGTTCACATGTTATGTTACCGTCAGTGTATAATAAAATTGGGTTGGGGTCAAGTTTTGCCTGATACTAATATTTTTAAGCGAACACACACACTCACTCTCAACAAATAGACTTGATACCTGGCCAAATACCTCTAAACATATTCAATAACTCAATGGTTTTTTTTTTTGTTAAAGTTCGTTTGGCTTATGTTTTTTTGTCCTTTGAAGCGTTACCTGAGCCTGTCCTGGGAGGCAAGTTTGTAGGGGCCCATTGTCGTAGGCAGCAGTCCGCTCAATCACCCAGAGTCCCAAGACTGTGTGTCTGGTACACGGCTACACATACTACAACAATGCATGCACACCAAGGGAATTATATCACCTGATGTAAATGCAATTGGGAGAAAATGATACACTTGACTAGTTCCTGTCCTCAAGAGAGAAGTGGTTTGCAGAATAGAAAACTTTAAGGGGAACATTGTCTCTGATGTGATAATTTGGGGACAATTTGTGTTGGGTAATGTCGTATTTTCTTCCCTTCTGATAAAAAAAAGGAGTGAAATAGAGAAAATGTGGTGGCAAAACCATACATAGAGTGGTAGTTTTGCTGGATGTCATAGTGCCCACAATGAAATATTTTAAACTGCGAAAGCGCCGGTAATAGTAGCATGGGCTAACATTTTGTGATGTGGTAAGAGTTTGAAAGCGGCATATTGCCTTGAAAAACGTGCTTCTTCAAATGGAATGGTTTGGATGAGGGAAGCGGGAGGTTGCAGTTTGGGGCGTGGCTTAGGCAGGACTGGCGGTCTGTGGTTTCATGCAGTTTCAATCCAGACGAGTGATTTAAAAAACATTTGGGTAAATCACGGTGTAGAATTTTCCGAACAAGAAATCTTTCTACCAGTAATCCTTTCTACCAAACGTCTGTAAATAACTTTCAGCTGATGCTTCCTCACATCCTTCTGCTTTTGAACTTCTCTTTCACCATGAATGACCTGAGTTTAACCTCCTATAGAAACCGGAACTGTTCTCCGGCTCATGTATTTTTTTAGCACAATCATTGTTGTTTCGTAAATGAATAAAGTTGTCAAAAAAGGCACACTATTCAAGAGCAGTTCGATTGCTCTTTTGAGACTCAGAGTGTATGGTTTTCTTTGACATTCTACCGTATCCACCAAATCAATCAGATACATGATACATAAATTTGTCGTAGCGTTTTCCATTCAGTAATCAGCAGCAGAACATGTGTTGGTTTCACTCCCAAACACCAGTGTCTAACAAAAAAATGTAGCTTTTTGTTGAAAAATAAGTGTAAAACCTTAGGACTTAAGAGCAAATGATTTGTAAAAGTATGAGATTTTGTTGATAATGTTCAACTTTTCTAACAAACATCAACGGACCACACACAACTTGGCTGTTTTGGATGTCAACATTTTTGGTTCTGATCCCTACATAGGTGTGCACCAGGCTTTGTTGGTGAATACTGCCACCATAAAGATCCTTGTCATCCTAACTTCTGCTTGAATGGCGGGAATTGCTCTGTGAGCATGCTGGCTGGCGTACCTGTACCAAGCAGCGCCACATGTATCTGCCCACTTGGTTTTATTGGAGATCACTGCCACATCCCGCAGAATTCCTCATGTTACCCCAACAACCCATGTGCCAACAAAGGCAGATGTACCTTGTTGTCCCTCGACAAATTCACTTGCAACTGTGCTCGAGGATGGACAGGTAACTTTTTATTTAAGCAGGGTTACTACTTTTGCTTGTTCGTCATACTGAAGTTGCTTTTGTGTTTTAGAATGAGGGGAAAAAAATGATGGTTTCAAGAAACCAATTGGGTAGAGTGTGTGTTGCCGTAATTCTCAAGAGCATTCATGGCATGTAATAAGTTTGCAAATACTGTATTTATTAGTGTATAATGCTCACTTGTGTATATTGCGCAGTCCTAATTTTTTCAACTAAAAATCGATATAAAATTGTTTCACTTTCTCTCCGTGACAAACTGTTGAATACTTGCGGCCATGATGACACACTACCAACACAAAGTTTAGAATTTAATTATTTAACGTCTTGAAAGTCGGATTCTACATCAGATACAACAAAGAGTCGTTTTTCTCATTGTGCTTTTTGGCGTTTTTTTTTTATATATTTCATGATAACTTTGTGTTTTCATGATTCTGTATTAAACGTCTCTTGTACTGTGACTAAAAATAGTGTGATAACAAGGTAAACCTAATATCCGTTCCTATCTCACTGGCAGTCTAGTGGTTAGGATGCGACCTGGTTTCGATTACCATTGCATCCAAAGTTGTGCAATTGTCGTCAGCAATATTTCTTAACTGCTCAATCGTTGCACAAATACTCTGAGGAACTACCGTAAAAAATAGGTATTTAATGTGTACTAAAACTTAGAGTTCTTTTAAAGGTCAAACAAAAACGCTAATTATGCATACATAATTACGGTATGCTACATTTGCCGTCATCATAAACATTAAACACAATTTTCAAATGACTAGATTAGTCAGGTTTATTAATCTTTTTAATAACTGATTTGTGGATCCATTTAACCATTTACACATTGATAATGTGTATTCTCCCTTCATTAAATTCCCAGGACCACGATGTGTGCATGAGGACAGTTGTCTCTCCAGCCCCTGTGCCAATGGCGGGTCTTGCTTTGCTCTGCCAGGTGGTAATTACATATGTTCCTGCCCACCCGGCTATACGGGTCCTCGCTGCCTCAATGACACCAACGAATGTATCGCCTCGCCCTCAAAATGTCAAAACGAAGGAGTTTGTGTCAACACCCCTGGCTCCTACAAGTGAGAATTTACTATTCCATCAAAACATGACTTATACTGTAGGAGCAAATGTATGGGGACACTGTTTTTCTCTCTCCTTATTATAGGTGAAAATATAGAATGTAGCAAATACTGAATATATTTTCAAAGTATTTTATATGCTTTCAAAATATTTTAAACACTTAAATGCGTATAGTATTTTTCCTTTTTGAAGTGTAGGGGTTTTAACTATTTTAGAAATATGAAAAAAAGAAACTTAATAAAAATCGGCTCTAATCAGATATTGCCTTCACAGATGTATTTGCAGTGCCGGGTTCACGGGTCTGCACTGCGAAAGCTCGTACGTACCTTGCTCTCCTTCACCGTGTCTGAACGGAGGCACCTGCCATCAGAATTCTGAGATCAGCTATTCATGCCACTGTCTTCCAGGTAATGCAGGAAATACTCTGAAACCATTTTCATTTTGAATGAGCAGGAATAAAGACGCAAGGTTTGACACATTTTAGTCCTGAATGTGTTGGAAAAATTAAGACCAAACACCAAAGTAAAATTCAAAAAACAAATGCTCACTGTTTGAGTAGTTTTATTTTACCCAAAAATCATTAGTTTTTTATTTAAGTTTTGCCTCTATTTGAACACATCGGGAGGGTTTTTTTTTTCAATAGCAGCAGCTATTGAGAGCGAATGTATCATTGCTCTGTTTAAGACACAAACAGTTAGGTCCTCCTGGCTGTTTTGTATTAAACACACTGTCCACTCACTCTGCTACAATTTTTGAGTGGAAGCCACAAACACATAGCTGCTATTTTTGCACGAGTGAGGCATGTCAAATTTTTATATACACTGGCTGCTTGTCTGCATAAACCACAGCTCAACTTCAGTTTAACCCTTATGTAATAGTAAATACTAATAAAGCCTCTTCTGCACGCTAAAAGTACCTGTCCTAGTATTGGGTCTCATGAATGCTATGAAAAGCTCTTGGACTCTTTAGGTCCTGTGTCACAACTCATTTGATTGTACATCCACTAACTTTTAACAACTTATATTCAACTCCACTTGGCGTCAGGATTTAATGGGACCAACTGCGAGAACAATATTGACGACTGCCCGGGTCATCAGTGCGAAAACGGTGGCACCTGTATGGATGGAGTCAATACCTACAACTGTCAGTGCCCTCCAGAGTGGACGGGTAAGACTGAATTAATGTGTGCTGGGAAGAGCTTACTGTGTTTGTACACTGCTGTGGTATTTTGTGCGCTAGTGGGAAAGACAGCCATTTGTAGGATGTTCATTCATCTCTCTCATTCACTTTGCGTCCTTTAAGATTTAGTCAATGCAGCTCTGATTCAAAGCACACACTTTCTTGAAAAGTTAATGTTTACTCTTATCCTCTTTCTTTGAAATCAGTTCACAGTCAAGTCTTACATGAGCAACTTCTTAACATGTTGAGAACATGTTCCCTCCACAGGTCAGCGCTGCACAGAGGATGTGGATGAATGTCGTCTGCAGCCCAATACTTGCCAGAATGGTGGTACCTGCAATAACCTAGCTGGTGGTTATGTGTGCGTGTGCGTCAACGGCTGGAGTGGGCCAGACTGCTCCGAAAATATTGACGACTGTGCAACTGCCGCCTGCACCCAAGGCTCCACCTGCATTGATCGCGTGGCTTCTTTCATCTGCCTCTGTCCACATGGAAAAACAGGTGAGCCAGTCTGAAAAGCCTTCCTAAAATGTCTGGGTGTGTCTTTCATTTGAATAGATAAACACTGGGCTTCAAATAGTTGAGTCTTTAAACCATAGTATTTTTTTTAATAATTGTACTTTTAAAAGAATTTATGAATCAACGGGTGATTAATAGAGGCCTTAGGCCACTATATATGAAGTAATTTGTTTCTTATCTAAAAATTAATCTATAGTATCTATATTATCTAGTATCTATAGTATTTTTAAAATTTACAAAATGGCATCATGTTTTTGTTTTCAGAATATTATAATATTTTGACTGAAAACTGTAGAAATGGTCTAGTCAGAATGTTTTTTTCTAATTATAAATGATTCTTTTATTCTGTTGTCATGCCATCCAAGCCTTAGGCGCAGTCAGTAGACTCGTGATCACTACAAACCTCATTTGCTTGCCACGGATAATCATGATGATCCAAACGTGACACAGACATATTTGGACTTTTGAATTGAGATTACTTTTACTGTGGACTTGAACAGTCTCTGCTGAGGTCATCCCATTAATCGCATCTTTTGTCTCTAGGTTTACTTTGTCACATAGATGATGCCTGCATCAGCAACCCTTGCAGGAATGGCTCCCAGTGTGACACCAACCCCATCAGCGGCATGTTCAACTGTAACTGCCCGCCGGGCTACGTCGGCAGCACTTGCAACGTTGATCGAAACGAGTGCATAATCGGTGAGAGAAATGATTCCATATGTTGCGTTAGTGTAACGTGATCCAAAAAATAAGTGAATTCAATCATCAGATGGAAAACAGGGATGCTTTTCTGTCCTGTGAGTTAACATTTGAATCTGATTAATAAGGAAACTCCTAGTGTTGTTGACGCCCACCATGAGAAATTGATAGTTGCCTTTCGATGCCACAAAATGGCAGGCAAGCACTTTTGTTTATTTGACCAGACTACAGCCTGACTGAATGAGGTCGGTCCCCTGACTTGAAATGTGTTATTTCCCTCGAAAGATGTCATAACTTGTTGTCAAAGCAATCTTTTCATTTAAGAACTGGCTTTGACGGGTGCTCAAAAAAGAAAACGGTATTTTCTCCAAGAGCTTTACAGCTCTACAATTTTCATTGACATGACAACAAATAGTAGGGGAATTCTGATTAGACATAAAATAGTCTTACATTCTTATACATTTACTGGAACTAATGCATCCAAGAAAAATGTTAGGAAATGAACAAAATTGACTACTGCCAATGCGCACCATTTGATGGAACAAATTGGAGTCTAATTTAGTTCTTGTCAACGGTACAATCCACCCGCTGTTTGCCCCAACTCTTGTGCGGCACTTACGCCTTCTATGCTCTTCATTTTCAGGAAGCAACCCTTGCGAGCACGGCGGCCAATGCATGAACACAGATGGTTCCTTCACATGCAATTGTGTGAGGGGTTATGCTGGTCCACGCTGCGAGCAGGATGTCAACGAGTGTGCATCTAGCCCCTGCCAAAATGACGGCACTTGTTTGGATCGTATCGGCGACTACTCGTGCATCTGCATGCCTGGTATGCTACAAGAAAGCTAAGCAATATACTTTTAAATTGAATATTTGTGCTTTCGGCACTTTTGATTAATGCAAGGTTGTGTAAACGTTTGTATTCAAGGTATACATGTCTACTTTTAAAGCAAAGTCCCTCATTCTCAAACTTTTTACCATGTAAAGCCAACATTTTAATGAGTTACCCCATTAACCTCTTCATGCTCAGCTATGTATAAAAATGTACTATTTGTAAATGCTTTGTGTTAGAGATTAATGAACAAAAAGTTCCACGTATCTGACATATTAAGTTATTCTTTTCTTTATCTAACCTCGTACAGGATTTGAGGGCATTCACTGTGAGATTGAGGTAAACGAATGTCTTAGCTCCCCTTGCCTGAACCAGGGAAAATGTATGGATGAGGTCAACCGCTTTGTCTGCGAGTGCCCAGCGGGTCAGTATACATGGAATGTGTATCAAACCTCCTTTCTATAGAATATGGAACTATTTTTGGTGTTTTAAGGCTTCAGTGGGGAAACATGTCAGATAGACATCGACGAATGCTCGAGTACACCATGTTTCAACGGGGCTAAGTGTATTGATCGCCCCAACAGCTACGACTGTGAATGTGCTGAAGGTAGGATTTCATGACTGACTTTATGGTTTAAAAAGAAAGCACACTAAAAGTAGTTGAATATCACAACATCTGCTCCACAACTAGGCTTCACAGGTGTTCTTTGCCAAGATAACATCAACGACTGCCAGCCGGAGCCATGCCACCACGGCGTGTGTAAGGATGGCATTGCCACCTTTTCCTGCGAATGCCACCCAGGATACGTCGGCTCCATCTGTAACATCCAAGTGCAGGAGTGCCACAGTAACCCTTGTCAGAACCGAGGCCGATGTGTTGATCTTGTCAATGCCTACCAGTGTAACTGTCCACCTGGGACCTCAGGTAAAGCTATTCGTCCCAATAGGCTTTATAGAATGCTCTCTCACGGGTCTTGCTTTGGCATCATAGGCACAAATTCAAGTTTAGTACACTTTGTCTGTTTGGTGTGCATGCTACATTTACCTGATGTAGTGTACTGTAGTTCATTTTCACTTTCCAGTGTCCTACTCACACTTCCTCTGCTGTGGAGTTCCTTTTTTGAAAGTTTTCTTCTAGTTACCTTTACAAAATAGCTTCGACATGCTGTGAGACACTCGCAATGTATTTGCTGAATTACTGGTTTGTCAACATATTTTCACTTCCTCCTCTGGGCATTTTTTATAAAGGTGTCTTAATATGCCCCCTGGAGGCCACCAAGCTATATTTTGTAGGCACTGCATGGGAGGTGTATCAAGGTTCAAGAAAGTAAATAATCTCTCCTCTCTGCCCACAGGATTTTATTGTAATAAGTAATCACAAAACAAACCACTTGACAAAAACCCCTGACACTCTCAAAAAATTCAATTTTGTATCAAAACATGACTTTACATTGACCTTTAAAGATAAATGGCATGCAGATTATTTGAAAAGAAATGGCCTGGAAGCTTGATAACCCTGGCATATACCACTACCAGTTCTCACTTTCCTTTTAGCATTTTACTTAATCTTAAATCCTGGACTGTACTTCCTTTTTCCATATGACCTTACTCGAATTTACTTTAGCTGTTTAATCATCAGCCATAAGTAGCTGTTCACTTCAAACGTCAATTTCTATATCTTTTTTTCCTGGCTTTCTTTAGGTTTGAACTGTGAAATAAACGAGGATGACTGTGCCAGCAACCCTTGCGAGTATGGAGAGTGCCAAGATGGTATTAATGAGTACAAGTGTGTGTGCTCCCCTGGTTACTCAGGTATTCTTAATTAGAGTGTGAAACAATTAAGAAATGCTCTTACTAATTTAACTAATTCTTCTAAAAGGAACCAAATGCGAAGTGGATATTAATGAGTGCAACTCCAACCCGTGTATGAGTGGGGGGACATGCACTGACAAGGTTAACGGCTTCCACTGCCTATGCCCACCTGGCACCCACGGCCCTCTATGCCTCTCTGGGATTGACCACTGTGAACCACAACCTTGCATGCATGGCGAATGTATTGAGCAGCAGGATGGGTAAGACCTTGTGATATACCATTTTGAGGTTAAGACGAGTTTGTGAGGTCACATTTTAAAACTCATTGTTCTTTTTACCAGGTACCATTGTAAGTGTGAACCTGGCTGGAGGGGACAACACTGTGAGCAGGAGAAAGATGAGTGCCAGCCGAATCCATGCCAAAATGGCGGTTCATGTTTGGACCGACATAACGGGTACACTTGTGTGTGCCAGCCCGGATTCAAAAGTAATGCATCCTTTAGAAACGTAGGCAAACTGAATGGCGTCATCTTCTGTCTCTGTTTTTTTTTAGGTGTGAACTGTGAGAAAAATATTGACGAATGTGCATCCAATCCCTGCCTCAACCAAGGAATTTGTATAGACAGGATTAACAGTTACACATGCCAGTGCAGTCCACCATTTACAGGTTAAATTTCCAAATTTGTATCTATTTAATTCTTCTTTTTCTTTTTGCCCAAAGCTGCCTTATACACAGCTTGGTTTTTACTCACTTTTGACTTGCACTTTAATGGTAATATACTGCAATTGGTCATGAAAAGATGCATTTTTTTATTACAACAGGTAAAAACTGTAAGGACGAGCTTGATCCTTGTGCTTCTCATCCATGTGAGAGGGGGGGAGTGTGTCGTCCGACTGCAGACTACAACTCTTACACCTGCCGATGCCCTGCTGGATGGCAAGGTATTTTTTGGTTGATGCAAGTAACTTTGCATTATGTATTGATCAATAAAAAAAAAATTTTCATCAATTTATTCACACAGGGGCACGCTGCTCGGATGATGTCAATGAGTGCAAAAATAATCCTTGCAGAAACGGCGGCAGCTGCATGAACAGCCCGGGCAGCTACATGTGCAGATGTCAGCCTGGATACAGTGGACACAATTGTCAGACTGATGTTGATGACTGTTCACCTAGTGAGTTTGTTTTCACTGCTGCTGAATGTCGAGTGGGAGAATATGATCCAGACTCACTACCCAAATTTAAAAAACGCTTCCTTCAAGCTGCAAGTGGAAGTCTCTTAAAAAGAACATTGTATTTACAAACACCATGATGTATTTTTCTTCAGACCCATGCATGAATGGAGGCTCCTGTGTGGACGATGTTGGTGGCTTTGCCTGTGAGTGCCGCCCAGGTTTCGAAGGAGGTCGATGCGAGACCGAAATGGACGAGTGTGCCAGCCTACCCTGCTGGAACGGCGCCAATTGCCGGGATCATGTCAACAGCTTTGTTTGCGAATGTCGTGCAGGCTTTGAGGGATTCTTGTGTGAGCACAACATCCAAGAATGCACTGAAAGGTATGCTTTAAAATCAATGCATTGCATTGCACGAGTCACTTAAATGTTTTTTTTCTCACCAAACTATTGTATATTGATTTTTCCATAATTCCTCTCCTCCTCCAGTTCTTGTCTGAATAACGGCTCCTGCATCGATGACATTAACACCTTTTCGTGTCAATGCCGTCCTGGTTTCTACGGCACATTTTGTGAGTATGAGCAGAACGAATGTGACTCTCAACCTTGCAAGAATGGTGGCACCTGCACAGATGGCTTGGATACCTACAGATGCACCTGTCCTGTGGGCTACAATGGGCAAAACTGCCAGGTATGTAAATGTGCTCAGTTGTGGATTATTTTAAGGCTTCGCATGGGCCATTTTATCTATTATCTGTATGCCTTGCTTTAAACATTAATTTGGATTCAGGGGTAAAGAGGAATGGTTAGCTACTTCTTTTATTTGCTGAGAATTCTGCGCCTTTTTCTTGTTTTTGTGCTTTTAGAAGCACCCTAAAACCTTCATTAGCTTCATTAGTTTCTGTTCTATTTTCAGAACTTTGTCAATTTGTGCAGCCAAGTGCGCTGTCACAATGGCGGCTCCTGCTCTCAAACAGCAACTTCATGGACGTGTCATTGCAAAATGGGATGGACTGGACTCTACTGTGACGTCCCCAATATGTCTTGTCAGGACTTTGCCGCTCGGAATGGTGAGAATATTTTTCTCATCATACGCAGTCCTCAAAAAAACGTTTTACCAACTAATGTACGTGGTTTCGTGTTTATATGTAACTGGTATGGTTGATCCTATTTGTGAATCTTTGTAGGTTTGGAAGTGGAGAATATTTGTAAAAATGCAGGGAGATGTGTGAATGTGGGTAATTCCCACCAGTGTCAATGCCAGCCAGGATACACGGGAAGCTATTGTGGAGATATGGTTGATGAATGCCAGTCTAATCCTTGTCGCAATGGAGCTACATGCAAGGACTACCAGGGCACATATGAATGTGTCGTAAGTAGATTTTCCTAATATGTTTTTGTATAAAAAATAAATGTCATTACTCTTTTGAATACATTGAATGTCATGTTACAATTTTAGAAAAAACACTAATACCATATAAACAAATATGATAGCATTAAAATATCAACTTCAGGCTAATATCAAAATAATTTTCAAAATCCAACATCATAACACACATAAAACATATCTAATGAATGATGGTTATGTCCATTAGAGTTTGATCCTTCTGACAATACACATTTTTTTGTGTAGTGTAAGCCAGGTTTCCAGGGAGTGAACTGTGAGTATGATGTTGATGAATGCCACTCAAGGCCCTGCCTTCATGGAGGAACGTGCATCAACCTCATCAACCGCTTCACCTGCGCCTGCCCACCTGGAACACAAGGTAAGCTCCTTAAACAACTTAAAATTTCCAAAAAAGACACGTGTATCGCTCACATGCACATACACACACATGCAAACACACACTCGAGCATTCACACACCCTCTTTTTTTCTGTCATCTGTTGCGTAGGGCTTCAATGCGAAGTGAACATGGACGATTGTGCTCCCAAGCCTGGCTCATGGGAGCCTCGCTGCCTTAACGGCGGTCAGTGTGTTGACGGAATAGGACGGTATACATGTTCCTGCCCACCTGGCTTTGTTGGAGAACACTGTGAGGGTGATCTGAACGAATGCCTGTCAGCACCCTGCCACGCTTCTGGCAGCCTGGATTGTGTACAGCTTGTCAATGACTATCTGTGCCGCTGCCGTCTTGGATACACAGGTATATTTTTAATCCTTATTGAGGTCATAGCCCTGTAAAAATAATACACATGATTTACAAATTATTTGATTTTTAAAAAAAATAAAATTTCTCATTAGTTGAAGACTGCCTAACTTGTACCTTCTGTTAAATCCAATCAAATGTATGATTTTTAACAATGTTTCCTGTAGACTAGTTGTAATTCCCTGTAAAAAAAACTTTGAACCTATCGCATAGCAGCTGTGCAAAATGCAAATACTTTTTCATGGGACTTGCTGAAGCAATTAATTTCATAGGATAGATTCCATAGGTAAAATCATGAATCAAGCTTAAGCAAGGGTTCACGCTAGTTTTTATTGCTTTGGTTTTTCCTCACATGTCTTCCTCTTTCTTCCCGAAGGTCGCCATTGTGAGTCTATGGTAGATTTGTGTCTCTCCAAGCCTTGCCATAATAGTGGTATCTGCTCCATGAACATGAGCTCAATCCATGGCTATACGTGCTCCTGTCTTCCTGTAAGTTTGCCATGTTAGTTTTTTTATCACAACCAGTAATTTTAGTTTTTCTTTTTTAGTGTCCTATAGACTAAGTTGAGCTGAGGACACATTTTTCTTCTTAGTCCTAGGCAATAATGAATAAATAGACTAAACCCTGAATTTAATACGGTGAACCTGCAAGTCAGTGTTTCCAAAACCCATCACACAAATTGCCACCTAAAAAAACTATTACTGAAGTATCACTATAATGACCATTGACCTACTTTGAAATTAAGTTTGTTGTGTGGTAGGCCCAGTTTTAAATGGACAATTTACAATGTGATTTAAACGCTCTTAAATGTTCTCAAATCATTTTAAAAAAAAAGTTATTAATTTTTTGCAAGACTCTGTAATACTCTAAAATTTACTGTGGAAAAAACACATTTTTTTCTGAAATCTTCCGTATTCTTTAAAGTGATTTTAATGAGTTTACTAAAATATGCATAACTACCGTAAATTCCGGACTATAAGCCGCGCCTTTTGTCACAAGCTTTCAACCGTACGAGGTAAGGGTAAGCGTGAGACAAGTGGAATATATGTGTTAAGGAATGCGCAAGTTTAATGTAACTTCGCACTTTGTGAATTAATAAAACTAGCATGAAAAGACCATTATCATCGAAAAGGTGTCAATCAAAAAGGGAGAGCTAACTTCTATATTGGGAATAATTTTACGACTTTGTTTATTTAATGTTGAGGAGTTAATGTACCGTATATTATTAAAACTTTTCTGTGTGCTGTGTTTCTTTGTAAATATCTCATTTTTCAATGTGGGCACATGCGGCTTATAGTCGGGTACGTCTTATGTATGTCAAAATGGTATTTCCTTTGAAAATGTACAGGATGCGGCTTATAATCAGGTGTGCTCTATAGTCCAGAATTTAAGGTATACTGAAAAACTTGTGGGTTGGTAGATCTGTACTACCAGTGGTATCACAAGATATCTGTGACCCTACTGAAGATAAGAAGTGCAAAGAATAGATGGATATTTTTATTATTATTATTATTTTTATTATTTATATTATTAAAATATTTAAACTCTAGTCAAGTTAGTCAACTTTCTGTATTTACTGCACTTTGTTCCTCCTATTGCTCGTAAGCTATTCAATACTACCCTTCTCCTTTGAACTAACCGTTTCCCCTTCTTTAACCCTCACGCTTGCTTCAGAGGGCCAAACCACGACAGAGGTATGGTGAAAAAGCAATCAATTTAAGACGCCCTGCAATTATTAATAGAATTTAGTTATTTCCTTCACATACTGCTTCAAAGCTCAAATGCAACTTTATCAATTCTGTGGATTTACTCTTTTCTTTTAGGGCTTTGTTGGATTCAACTGTGGTGATCTGGAAGGCTACAGCTGCAGCAAACTGCATTGCCAGAATGGCGGCAACTGTGTGGAGTCGCCAGTGGGCCAACTTTATTGCCAGTGCAAACCAGGCTTCACTGGTCCTCATTGCGAGAGCAAGCAGACGTGCCCCACACCCTGCCAAAACGGCGGAACCTGCGTTAGCGACCCTTCCAACCCATACCTGTACAGCTGCCGTTGTCCTACTTACTTTTCTGGACGCTACTGCGAGAACAAAGTGGTGGTAGCGCGCAGACCGTCCTGCCCTTATCTCCAATGTGAGCATCAATCCGGGGATAGAGTGTGCGACACACAGTGTAACAACCACGAGTGTCAATGGGACGGAGGAGACTGCTCCCTCAGCTGGAAGCAGCCGTGGGTGAACTGCACCGCCAGTGTTCCTTGCTGGGATTATTTTAAAAATGGACGCTGCGACAAAGAGTGCGACAACCCCGGTTGTCTCTTCGATAGCTTTGAGTGTCAGGAACATCCGCCCAGTACCTGCAAGTATGTCACCCATGCATTGATTTGAAAAATAATATTGACTAAACACCTTCAAACAAAATGTACCTTACAGCAGTGGTCCGCAACTTTTTCTGAACCGCAGACCAGTTGATTGTCTGATAATATTTTCACAGCCCAGCCTCTGGGCGGCAGTAAACATGTTTGTACTTTTTCTAAAATAATAGAAAAAAAGCTTATAGTAACAACAATTAAAACATTTATAATAGAAACATTATTAATAATAATAATGAGTGTGAATCCACTGTGTAGTCATGTGGAACATTTAGATGTCCAACAGATATGGTTTTGGCTAAAACTATATGCCAAAAATGTCTCCAAAGCCATATAGTTGAACCCCTCCCCCCAAATGAATAATTAACGCTTCAAAATGATTTTTTCAGGTATGACAAGTACTGTCCAGACCACTACGGTAACCATGTGTGTGACTGGAGCTGCAACACGGAGGCTTGCGGTTGGGATGGCCTGGATTGTGCCGGTGACACTCCAGCCAAAGTAATCGAAGGCACTCTAGTTATTGTTGTCCGGCTGCAGCCCAAAGAGCTGATCGAGGACATGCGTGGTTTCTTGCGCTCCCTTGGAGCGCTCCTACATACCAACTTGAAAGTGAAGCTTGATGAGAACAACGAGCCAATGGTGTACCCCTACTATGGGACTGAGGATATGCATGAGCGGCTATTACATATAGGAAAAAACAAACGGGAGATGGAGCGAGAAGTTATAGGGTAAGGCTACAGGAGTATTTCCTATTTGCCATCAGGATTTTTCCTGGCTGGTTTTATTTTTTGGTTTAAATTTCAATACGAATGCTGAGCTTAAGAAGAGCAGTCCACAGATCAAGTTACCTCAATACTCTAATCTGGGTTTTTATTTTACGTTGGTTTATTGGTTTGTGATCATGCCACATTTGTTTGATGGAATTTTGAGAAGGTACAGTAATGAATACAGTTTATTCTAGAGTCATTTACTTTTGTTTTCTGTTGACAAATCCATCACAAAAGCACATTGAAAAAAGTGCATTTTTTGACAGCAAATGCCTTGCTGAGTTACATTCTTTTTCTTAAATGCCTTGTGTCATTTTATTTTATGATAGATTTGTGTATGTGTTAAGTTTCTCTTTACCAAATGAATGTGCTCCTTTTGCTCTGTCATCTTGACAGAACAGTATTGTTTTTGTATCCACTCATTTGCTAAATTTGCAGTAGTCCTTTGATAGTCTTCTAAACGGAATGTTTAGGTTTTTTTAGTCTGTATATGCAGAAACCCTAACTGTACATACATTTCCCCCCAGTTCTGTGGTCCACCTAGAAATTGACAACCGCGAATGTGCCCAGAAGTCTGAAGAATGTTTCTCAAACACCAACGAAGCTGCCTCTTTCATTGCAGCGGCACACATTAAGGCTGGCCTGCCTTATCCTCTTGTATCTGTCAACAGTAAGTGGCTCTAATACCCAGTCTCAAATAAACAACAGAAAACTCTATTCACACCGCCCCCTTTTGGCCTACAGGTGACCTGACGGTTAAGAAGTCCACACCATTTCCAATTTACGTGATTGGTGTTGTAATTCTCCTCATGCTAATCGCTTTGGTGTTTGGGATGCTGGCAGTCAAAAGGAAACATAAACACGGCAAGTTATGGCGGCCCGAAGGCTTTTCGGCTAATAAAAATGACAAGAGAAGAGAACCTGTTGGTCAAGATGACTTTGACATGAAGTGAGTGGACATATATTGCTGAATAAGAAGTGATGATTATTCTTTTTATGTGCGAGAAAAAGTGTAAATCTAGCTTTGGTTTAGTATTATTTCCTGCATTAACTGAATGAGGGAAAATAAATCAAGTGAATTTGTCACACCAGGAATTTCAAGGGCCAAGATGGATCCATTATTGATGGACGTCAGGATCAGAGGTGGATGGAAGATGAGGTTCCAGCTAAGATTCCAAGGGTGAGTATGAAAACTCTAAAAAGCACAATGTTGTTATGAATGTAGGTTCAAAGTTTTTGTCACCTGCTAGAATGAAGACAAGCCTTTGCTAATGTCTTCGGATGGAGCGGTTGACCATAGGGAATGGACTTTGCAGCATCGTAAAGCCGCTGACGTCATCCTGACCCCGCCTCAGGCTGACATGGATTCAGACTGCCTGGATGTCAACGTCAAAGGACCTGGTAAGAAGACTCGTAGGTGACAATGTTACAGCATTTGTCCAAGTCACCAATCTATTACCAGTCTACTAATACCAGAATTGGCAACATTTTTGACTCATAAAGCCATGAAAGAGAAATGTTACGATTATTTTGTTTCACTGTGTGACGTTTGATGATTTCATAAAATATGTAAAACAATAATAATAATGCACGAACCTGTGTCTCAAATCAACAAATATTCTACTTGAAATGTGTCTCCTTCTGTTGTAACTTAAGATCAATGAGGTTTATTTTGACCATTATTTATATTGAAAAGTGCGAGCAGAATTTCCTCGTTAAAATACATAAATACAGCGAATAAGAACAATACGGATGTATATACCTTCAGCTAGCGGAGCACTGCGGCACAGTGGTTAGCGTGTGTGCAGCACAGTTCTGAGGTCATGAGATCGAACCTTCCTGTGTGGAGTTTGCATGTTCTGCCCGTGCTTGCGTGGGTTTCCTCCGGGCACTCCGGTTTCCTCCCACATTCCAAAAACATGCATGTTAGGTTAATTGGCCGGTCCAAATTGTCCCTAGGTGGGAATGAGTGAGCAAATTGTCTGTACCTGTGTGCCCTGCGAATGGCTGGCAACCAGTTCAGGGTGTCCCCTGCCCACTGCCCGAAGATAGCTGGGATGGGCTCCAGCACCCCCGTGACCCTACTGAGGATAAGCGGTGCAGATAATGGATGGATGATGGAAAGTTGAAAAATTTTACTACTAGCTGTCGCCATCTTCCGGTGGAAATCATCATTGCAGCCTCTATGAAGCTGCACATTAAGGTCACCCCAAACTATGTTCCCCACCTTTAATTTGGAGCAGTATTTGACTATTGTACTTGTTTTTGTTCAATGAAGATTTTTTTTACCCAAAAAATAACTCAAAGTTTGGGTGCGCGAAATACTCGAGGTTTTAGAATATTTGTGGAATGATTAACAGTCAAAAACTATTGCTGACCACAATTGCAAATCACTGGTTGCAACAGAAATTAAACCTGGGTCACGGTGGTCAGAGCGCCGTATCTTAACCACTTGTAAGTAAAAATAGTGTGAAGATGACATAAAATCTTATGCCTTTTTATGTGTCATGTACATTACTGGTGGTCCTGTGGTTCCAATTAGTCATGTTCACCGCCTCAACCCGGGTTCGTTTCCCGTTGCATTCAAATGCAAAGTTTGAGCTAATAAAAATTGAGACAAAATTTTGTATTGATTTTTAATCAAAAATTAATGGTGCGCTTTATACACGTATAAAAAATGAATGAAATGAAACAATCACGTTAAGCAAGTATAACTAAAATTTAGATTTAAGGACATTAACAAACCTTGTTTTTGGTTCAATACTAATACTACTGTTAATGCCTGCTTTTGATCCTCTCCCAGATGGTTTTACTCCTCTGATGTTGGCTTCCCTTCGCAATGGTGGAGGGCCTGATTGCTCATTCCCCGGCGAGGAGGAAGAGGAAAGCGGAGGCGATGAACCCGGTCCTAGCATTATTTCAGACCTCATTGCTCAGGGTGCGTCACTCATGGCCCAAACGGACCGGACGGGCGAGACTGCGCTTCACTTGGCCGCCCGCTACGCCAGAGCGGACGCTGCAAAGAGGCTTCTTGATGCTGGAGCTGATCCCAACGCCCACGACAACATGGGAAGGACCCCATTACATGCTGCCGTCGCGGCAGACGCGCAGGGAGTCTTTCAAGTGAGTTCTCAACAGTCCTTTTGCCCTTAACCCTACAAGTATATTTCTATAAACTTACTGAAAATGTCTATAATGAATCGTAAGGTTGAATGAATCGTACGTAAATCATGTATCTCCCGACCGATCAAGTTTTTCTGGGCATATTTGCTTCCTCCTAGATTCTCATTCGCAATCGCGCAACCGATCTGGACGCTCGAATGAATGATGGCACCACTCCACTTGTTCTGGCAGCCAGGTTGGCTGTGGAGGGCCTGGTGGAAGAACTAATCCACTGCCATGCTGACATAAATGCTGTAGATGATCATGGTCAGTACTGTTAAATCAAGAGTGCTCTATATATGTATAACATTTGATTTTACATTACGATTGTAATGTGACATTACAAACGTTAACATACTTTTTATTTTATTTTATTGTTTACGTATGTTTCATTACTTAAATACCTGTCACCTGGAAGAGTTTTATTTTAGTAGTAAAATAGGTATCATTTAAGATTAAAATGCATACTAAATGTTGAAAACAACCTGCTGAAAATATAATTTATGAATGGCTTTTAATGGCACAAGATGACCGCAAAACAGGTTGTTTTCCTTTGACAGTGCTTTTGTCTGTCACAGAAATATAATTTATTGCCTTTACAACATGTTTGATCTCAACATTCCATATAATGGCCACAAAGCACTCCAGTTGTTAAGAGTTTTTGGCCAAGAAATATGCAAAATGAAATATGAAAATAAGTTATTAAAAAAGGGATTGATTAACTGGCTGCCAAATTATGATTAGTTTAATATAACCCTTTACAAAGATCAGCTAGAATCACTTGGCCAAATGACCTCTTGTTTTGTTTTTGCTTAAAATGCAAAAGAAGCTTGAACGCTCCATTTTGTTTGCAAGCATTAGCAGCTAGCAACTAACCTTTGTTTTTCTATTGTCACAATTTTTTTTTAATGTTTGATAGCAACTATTTAGAGTTTAGGTTAAAACCAAACTCTATTTTTTAAAACATTACTTATTTCATGGTAACTGGCAAAGTATGTGGTGATTATTTTTTGCTCTGCCTAATATTTTATCTTCCCTAAA
This sequence comes from Urocampus carinirostris, assembly GCF_059441175.1. NCBI lineage: Eukaryota > Metazoa > Chordata > Actinopteri > Syngnathiformes > Syngnathidae > Urocampus > Urocampus carinirostris. The sequence continues at coordinate 29,609,643 of NC_142360.1, forward strand.
ACAAAATCCATATCCATCAGTGAGAAAAATGGGGGTAATTAACAACGATCACACAGCTGATTTCTGCATTAACTTCTCATTTTTTTGCATCTTCTCAATTGTCATTCTAGGCAAGTCCGCTCTTCACTGGGCTGCAGCAGTAAACAATGTGGAAGCCACACTTGTGCTCTTGAAGAATGGAGCGAACCGAGACATGCAAGACAATAAGGTCAGTTCAATATGTTTCTGTGTTACAATTAGAGGGAGGATCTTAAGCCTAAATCCGAGATAGATCCGACCGTAATTTCGGCCCGGGTCGGGCCGGGTTTCTCTAACTGACATATATATATATATATATATATATGCTTATTAAAAAAGTATTGTAAAAAGGTATGTGAATAGTAAAAAAAAAATTGCTTTTGACGGGCTATCGTTGTTCTTCTTTGTCTCTCTGCGTCTCTCGCTCTCTCCTAAATTGGTGTACCTGATTATTAAGTACGTATTGTTGCTGTGGTTCATAGCCCAATTTTCAACCTGTAAAAATGACGGACGGCCTTAAAATGTTCTTGCCAGTATTTTCGTCAGTAATGGACAATAAACAAATAATGTAATCTTTGCAGACACAGAAATAGAAAATATGTAAATGTTTATATTGTCTTGTTTAAATCAGATTTCTTTACAAAAGACAGGCTTTAATTTGTTATCATAAATCTCTTCTCATTCTCCAAAGTTTTCACAAATACAATATGAAATTTTGGATTTGTTACAGGCTTAATCCTGAAAATCTAGTTAATTGGTCAGGCTCAGGCTGTGTCAGGCTTTAATAACGACAGGCCTTGGTTGGGTCGGGCTGGATTTATTTGGCCTGACCTTACGTCAACTTGTAATTATCTGGTCGTATTCAGTGTTTATCAGGACAAGTCGTCATGATGCCTCATGTTGTTTGTTTCAGGAGGAGACACCACTGTTCCTGGCAGCCAGGGAAGGCAGCTTCGAAGCCGCTCAAGTACTCCTTGACCACTACTCCAACCGGGACATCACCGACCACCTGGATCGTCTCCCCAGAGACACAGCTCAAGAAAGAATGCACCATGATATAGTGCGCCTGCTTGACCAGTACAATTTGGTTCACAGCCCCCACAACGGGCCCAATCACATGGGTGGAAACTCCTCAGTTATGTGCGGAGCCAACGGAGCCACTTTCATCGGCATGCGTCCTGGACCCCAGGGGAAAAAGAGCCGGAGAGGAGGCGCCAAAGTGGGAGGTGTCAATGGGGCAGCAAAGGATGCTAAAGACCTGAAGGCCAAGCGCAGAAAGAAGCCCGCTGGAGGCGAGGGTCCGGTGGCGGTGGGCGGCAGTGCCATCAACGGTGTGAAACCAGCTGAAGGACTTCCCGAGAGCTCCGTCACCATGTCACCGGTCGACTCCCTGGAGTCGCCGCATTCGTACACAGGCGAGGCATCAGGGGCGGCCTCAACAACGGCTAACTCCCCGCCCCTCATGAGCAGCCCTGGGACCAGGCCCATGCTGCCCCCAGTCAGCCACATGCTAGGCCAGCAGCAGCAGCAGCAGGCCTGGGTGGGCATGTCCAAGCACGGTTACAGCGGCCACATGTTCGGCCTGGTGCCGCACACAATGGGGGGAACCCACCGTGGTATGGTCCGGCACCATGGCCCTGGGGGCCCCATGCTGACCCCCATGAATGTCACCATGAGTCGGGAGCAGCTGCCTCCTATTGTTACCTTCCAAATGATGGCGACCGGCGGAGGCCAAAGCATGCTGAAGCAGCCGCAGCAGGGCCATGTGCAGGTGACTCAGGCACAGACCCAGAACCCCCAACCAGGGCCCGGCCACATCCACTGCCCCCAGGGTTTGATGTACCAGATCCCTGAGCAGATGAACATGGGGCTCCCCCGCCCCATGCAGCACGCCCACACCGTCAACCATGGCGGAACCCTGCCTACTTATCCGCCCTTGCAGAGCCCGGTGGATAAGTACCCCACGCCTCCCTCTGTGCACAGCTTCACTCCTGCTGGCTCTGAAGGTACTACCCCGGGCCATCCGGCGCACCCTCCCAACGAGCACCCCTATCTGACGCCCTCGCCAGAATCCCCAGACCAGTGGTCGTCGTCTTCGCCACACTCCAACTCGGACTGGTCCGACGTCACCACCAGCCCCACTCCGCTTGGCAATGGCCACCATGCTTTGCCCTCCACCCGCCACACGCACATTCCTGAGCAGGTGCAGCTGCAGCCCCAGCCCCAGGCGCAACCGGCACCGCCGCAGGCGACCCAGCAGCCGCCGACCCTGGGGAGCAGGCAGGTGTTTGCGTAGGTGGGCGGCCAGGCAGCCAAAGAATGACTCTCATAGTAACTCTCTTCGTTCCCGTCGTATGTTATAACGTTCTCTCTTTGCACTTAAGAAAATGTGCATGAAGTTCCTGAAATCCCCGAGTTTAAAATCAAACGCCATGGTGCCTTGACCTAAAGAGTGTTTTGTTTCTTTAAAGATGTTTATCACCAAGCTTCAGATGTCATATACCAGGGGTGCTCGCACTTTTGCAGCACACGAGATACTTAAAAATGAGCAAGCTAATATGATTTACCTATACTTTTAGAGTTCTGTTTACATTGTGTGATTGAATTAAAAACTAACTAAAACCAATGAAGAATCGGCAGCAGTATGCATTGAAAAAAATTAATTCCTAATTTCCAATGTAAGCCTGACTCGTCGGTCTCTTTTCCAGGTAAACAATGTTGCAAATAAATGATAGCCAACACTGTAATCTTAACATGCTGTATTGACCGCTAAATGTGTCCTTACAAATACAAAGCACCAAATACAGTTTCCCGTGATGGACCAGTACTACTTCTAGGATCCACCAGTAGATTGTGATCTACGTATTGAGCACCCCTGTCATATACATTTATTAGTTTTTTTCAAATGCAGCAAACAGAATGAGCTACTGTATGCCACGATTGGGCCTCACACCCGGACTATTTGACCTTGAGAGACTTCAGCTCCTGATCTTACTCCTGATGCTTATTATTTCGTAAGAACATTGAGTTGAACTAAATGCATAGGTACCTCGCTGTACAGTACTGTATATCTCAAAACTGTATACCAAACACATTCAAAATTAATTTGGCAAAGCAACCTTTTTTTGTATTTTTTTATGATCACAAGCCCAGTGATGAGAAGCGAGGACGTTATAGATTTCGACTTGTGTTGTTATATTTATGCCATGCTACATGTTATTGTTGAAACCACTCTCCTTGTGTCAAGTCTGTTGGACCGGATCTCAACTTTGTTACTCACCAGACCATCTAAAGTTTTCTACGTGTTGTATTTTGACAGTTACTGTTACACAAAGAACAATCCTATTTGCAGAGCTCCATGGATTTTTTTTCTTCCCTTTTTTGGTGTTTGAAACCTACATGGACGCACAGCGCCTTCTGCTCGTAAAGTTTGAACTTTAACATGGCAGAGATTTTTTTTAATTTGCTCTTTTTTTTATATAAAATACCATACGCACTTCTTGAATGATTGTGAATGTTACAAAGGTGCATGATGATTATTGTACAAACTGCCTTTTTTCATGTATGCTCCAAAACGATGTAACCTTCTCTATTTTTCTTTTGTTGTTGTCTATTTTCAGTCTAGTTACAATCAATGTTCCCTCTAAGCTTCTACGAGTCTGAGCAATCACAAAGTCTGTGAGCATAGCTCGGAACAATGGTGAGCAGCATCAATCCTGTGTGTTGCAACAAAATCATAACGAAACATGTCTAAAACCTGCCATCAAATCAAGTTACATTTTGCTGAGTTTTTGGCAATGGTAAATTATTTTTCACATATTACTGAATTGGCTAATGTACTATTGGAAAGGTTGCACGCCGCACAATCTAGTTGTTTTTACAACAACTTTGACATGAGATTTCTATTTTTCAAAAGTAACTTTTGTTACATAATACTAACATTGTGTGGCTTTATTTAGTCGGTTGCAATCACACTTTTTTGTGAAACGAGTGCTGGCAAAAAGACTTGATATGTTTGCCAATTATTTGAATATAACACCAGATTTCTCAGCACCGGATAACCCGAGAAAAACATATTTTTCCTGTAAATGAGAAAAGTCACACTCCTATGATGTTTGGCAACACAAAAGAAGCAAAAAATGTCAAGTTGGTTTATTAACCATGGTCAAGCAGAATGAAACACACTGTGCAAAGGTGGCCATTCAATGGAAGGTCCACAGTTTAACGGCTGGAACAATGTTCTTCCATTATTGCCCACCCCCACCCTCTTATCTCCGCTTCCTTTCGTTTACTACCCAATCTCGTGTTGATATTGACTTCAAAATACTGCATTTAAGACACACGTAGGGAAACCGAGTTGTTTTTACCCTTATGCACTGTACTTCTGACCGAATATCCTAGGGAATTCGTTTTGCAATTTCAACCCCTAATTTTTATGCCCTGGATAGATGTTCATGTGCGCTTAGAAAGTGTGGGCAGTTTAGAGGGAGCATTGGTTACAATCATTGTCCATCTTTTTCCCGTGTTGCATAAGCCAAGTCTAGAGGTCCATCAAAGTGTTTTGTGACTTTCCTAGTCCCAACTTGTAGGTTTGTGTCACACGTTAGTAGTGGATGCTCAAAGGACCAAAATACCTACTAATAATAGTGTTGCCTCGCTAGTAGTATGACGACTTTTGGGACTCAAGTGCATTCGATGCGGTTGCAGAATTGCAATGAAAATATTCCCAAGCAGGTAATAGTTTGAGAACTCAATCGGTCTGCATACAAAGGCAAAAGCTGTTCTATAAGGTTTGTGAATATCCATTTTTCCTCCAAGTCTATATGAAGTAGTTGTGGTGTTTTTCCGTTAGGTTAGACTTCAAACGTTTTTTTTGAAGATCAACCAAATTTATTTTCTCAATTAAAACCAAGATTATTATATCCCAACGTGTGTGTGTTATTTCTTTATTTTCATTTTACGATGAGTTTTTGATCCGATTTCAAATGAATGCTCACAGCGCTTAGTGTGTTTTGAGATCCTTTATAAAGTAGTGTTACTTGCATTACATTTATGTAGCCTACATAATGGAGAAAGTAGTTTTTATTTTAATGACAACAGCATGTATTGATCGAAATTTCATCTTGACTAATTACATGCCTAAAAAAAAGTCCTCATTTATAATCTCATGGGCGGCACGGCAGAACAGTGGTTAGCGCGTGTGCAACACAAGTCTGAGGTCATGAGATTGAACCTTCCTGTGTGGAGTTTGCATGTTCTCCCCGTGCTTGCGTGGGTTTCCTCCGGGCACTCTGGTTTCCTCCCACTTTCCAAAAACATGCATGTTAGGTCAATAGGCCGGTTCCAATTTGTCCCTAGGTGTGAAAGAGTGAGCGAGTTGTCTGTCTCCATGTGACTGGCTGGCAACCGGTTCAGGGTGTCCCCTGCCCACTGCTCGAAGATAGCTGGAATGGGCCCCAGCACCCCCGCGACCCTACTGAGGATAAACGGTGCAGATAATGGATAGATGGATGGATATAATATAATTTGCTATAGTTATCTCCATCCGTCTATTTCTATTTGTCTATCCTTTCCAGTTATATTCATTAGTCTTCACAATGTGATGTATGATTCAAAATGTGTTATCTGTTATTGACCCCTTGCACGTCAGGTTGCCTTCCCTGCAGAATGAGGGCCATGAAGGACGGCAGGAAGCACCCTAGGGGACAACACTTGATTTATTGCTTTGCGGTGGGCAAGATTCTATGCCCTATTAGGGATGTTGTCCGGTTTGATGAAGACAGAAGTCTGTGATGTTTATCTGCAGTCAAACGGAGGATGCACAACACTGGCAGCTCTCGGGTACTCCAGGAATTTTACTGCACAATGAAGTACAGCAACGCGTACCAGATACAAAGAACTAGTAAGCATTGAAGGATTTTATATATTTGACTATAAGGGATTTTTTACGATCAACTACAAATTACATTTAATGCAAAAGATATTCACTGGCTGAGCTGTGGGGCTAGTCATTGCAACCTTGTGAAGAATGATGTTTACAGAAAACAGCAGGAACTGGGACGAAGGGCTGATATGATAATCAGCGCTTCCCGGCGCAAGATGTGCCTTCCTGACGCAGGGGTCCACACATCGAGGCGACGAGGTAGAGCCCACATGGGCGTTCCTGGCCCGCCCATGGGAGGAGCCGGCACGCCAGCTTGGGAGACGTGGGTCGAGAGAAGAACTTCAGAAGATCGAGGGAGAACGAGAGAAAAGGCTCGACAAAGATGCGAGCGACGATAATTCGGCTGATTCGATGGCGTTCACTTAGTTAAATACTTTAAGAAAATAAATCTGCCCCCGTGTGGAAATGCCGGTCTCTTGTCCATATTTTCCCAAAAAGAAACGAGCATGCATTGTTAGGCGTAAGTTGTGTTTGGTTAATGGAGTCAGATAACTCATTCGAACAATTTGGTAAACGATACATTTTAATATTTATTTCCTAACAGCATCCAGCCTTGTACTGTATAAGCTTTTAGGTCAGCAATACTGTATGGGGATACTCCATTTACAATCTAGTGGTACACATCGTTTGGAATGAAGTCAGGCAGACTGGAGGATTCAATTATATCTGTGAACATGTCAAGAGGAAGACTGTTTACGAAGTCGGTGGCTAGCCCTGCTAATGCTATCTTCACTTTCTCAAAAAACGCCATTTGTGCTTTTCGACAAGGAGCGCCACCTCATCTGACAGCTACACAATATTTCTTTGACTAATTAGTGCTAATGGTGTTCAATAGTATAGCATTTTGTTTTTGTTGTCAACTGTTTTTTGGCCATACCATGTGCTTACTCCAGTTTACTACCGCCTGTCGTGGTGTCATCACGTGGTTAGAATAGAATAGAATATACCTTTATTGTCATTGTTACAAAATGGGTTAACATATTGTGACAACGAAATTGGGCATGACACTCCAGTTTCACACAGTCACAGTGAGGTAAAAAAGCCAAGAAGATAAAGGAACAGAGAAGATACGGTTATAAAACAAGGACGATAAGGTTATAGTTATAATTTACACAATATTTAAACAAGAAATGTCGGCATGTAGGATGTCACATACAGTTTGGTATCGTAAGGGTTTGTGCGATATGCATTTGGTGCAAAAATAGTCATCATAGTGCAAAAAAATAGTCAACATTGTGCAAGGTGAGCAGTAAACATAGTGCAGTCAACATGTGCAAGAGTCATAGACATAAGTAACATTTTACGTTCGTATGAGGTAGTGTGTTTGCAAGAGTTTTTCAGTTTTTTGTGCGGTGTCTGTTTAGGGTGGTAATGGCTCTAGGGAAGAAACTGTCTCTGAGTCTGTTTGTTTTTGTTTTGTGTGACCTGTAGCGCTCAAAGAGGTGGTGGCCGGGGTGAGAAAAGTCCTTGATGTTTTTTTCTGCTCTGCTGAGGTAGCGAGAGCAGGCAATGTCCTCCAGACTGGGCAGAGAGCAACCAACGATTTTCTGGGCTGTTTTGATGACCCTCTGGAGTGTTTTCCTGTCTGCTGCTGTGCACCCAGCATTCCACACCGTAATGCAGTGCGTTACGTGTGTTACTTGTGTGTGCAAAGGGTCAATAGAGAAAAAAAAACTTTCCTTTTGCGAACTTCATTGAGATATAAAGCGCCAACTCGCCGTTAGATGGCAGCCTCGCATATGCAACAGCTGCAATTGAACGAGGACAGAACAAAGAAGAAACGCGGAAGTGAAAATTCTTACTATTGTATTGAGCGTTTCTCGTAAACTCGCTGTAATTGGAATGCTTGTCTGAATTAGAATGTTTTTAAGAGTCCAGGTGTCTCATAAAATGTGAGTTTTGTGCGTGGTAGGCGTACAAAACCGTCAGCAGGGGACATGCCGTGAATGAAAGAAACAAAGGATTGCATTCTTAGCTGTTTTGGATTTGACACTTCTCCACGAGTTTATTTCAATTTATGTCCGGAATCCCTTAAAGACTCACAAACAGGTAAGATATATTTTTCTCTAACGTACCATCTCACGAATGGGTTTTCATGTACACAATTGTTATCATTAGCACGTTAAAGGCAGTTCTACCCCTTTGGCAAATATATGCTTGTAATTCATCCATCCATTATCTGCACCGCCTGTCCTCAGTAGGGTCGCGGGGGTGCTGGAGCCCATCCCAGCTATCTTCAGGCAGGGGACACCCTGAACTGGTTGCCAGCCAGTCACAGGGCACATGGAGACAGACAACTCACTTGCTCATTCACACCTAGGGACAATTTGGACAGGCCGATTAACCTGACCTGCATGTTTTTGGAATGTGGGAGGAAACTGGAGTGCCCAGAGGGAACCCACGCAAGCACGGGGAGAACATGCAAACTCCACACAGGAAGGTTCGATCTCATGACTTTTGAACTGTGACGCGCATGTGCTAACCACTGTGCTACCCTGCTGCTTGTAATTCAATACAACCTATTTCGATGTATTTAAATATAACAGACACTGATTTTTTTGTTCATTATTTTAGGGTGGCAATGGTTTCTTACAGGTGTGCGTACCTGATTGGTGGAAAACCATGATGGCTATTGTGTACACCTTTTTATATAAGGGGTTTCAGTACAGGTTATACCAGGGGTGTCAAACTCACGATAGAACAAACATTCTGTCGGGGGCTGGACTAGTAGATTAAAGAGAACGAAAAAGAGAAAACAGCAGGAAATGAGAGAAAAAGGGAGGGAAAAGGAGAGAGTGCGGGACAAAGAAAGAAAAAGAGAGAGAGGGAGAGAGCGTGAGAAACAAAAGAGATAAAAAGTCGTGAGAGAGGGGGAAAAGAAAGGGAGAGGAAGAAAGAAATCCAAAGAGAAATAGAAAGACAGAAGGAGAGAAAAGGGAAAAGAAAGCGGGAAGGGTAGGAAGAGAGAAAGAGAAAAGAGAGAAAAGGGAAAAAGGAAGTTGGAGCAAAAGAAGTTAAAGACACAGGGAGAGAAAGAGACAAAGAGCAACAAAGGAAGAGAAAAAGAGAGACACAGAGAGTGAAAGAGACAGAAAGTGAGAGAAAAGGGGTGGAAAGAGAGAGAGAGAAAGAAATCCAAGTGCAGTGTCTTTGTTCGAGGCACCTGGCTTTGGCAACAACAAGTTGACATATTTTAACCTGCAGCTTGTTTTTCTCTTGCGCTTCTCTAAGTGTTGTCTCGCGGGCCGGATTCAATCCCTTAGCAGGCCTGAGCTTGCCCGCGGGCCGCCTGTTTGACACCTGTGGGTTATACCAACATTTATCTTCCTCTCCATGTCCCTTAATCATGCAAAACTTGAAACACTTAGGTAAATAATAGTAACAAATACTTAGTTTTATCATTACAGCCTCCTGAAACATTAAACATTTTAACAATCTGAATTAATTATCGTAATAAACTTGAGTTAAGTGTCTTAATCAAGAATTATTTCCTCTGTCATTGGGTACGTTTACATGCAGGCAATAATCCAATTGGAAATAGTAAATTGCCAGTATAATAATTATTCAAAGAGATGTAAACGTAAAATTATCCAATTAGGGTTTCAACCCAACGGCGAGTATTAGTGTTGCCATGGTTTGGCTAGTCCTTTAAATTTCCAATTAATAGTGCATGTACAGCAAACGCTTTTAAGTAATCTAAATTCTTGTGCAAATGTGCAGTTGTCCTCATTTGGGATATTTTATGCCCCTAAGCACTATGGGACTTGTAGTACAGAGACAAATGAGACATGCAAACTCTAGCTTACTCACTAAAATATGTATTGGTTGATTTCTCCAGGACATTTGTTTTATTTTCTGCCCCCACAGCAAAAACGTAGCTATATATAGTACATGTCGCAATTTTATCGATCCATAGTCAGTTTGAAATTATGCTTTTGGCTAACCATGTACGAACACATCTTGTAAACACATGCAACGCAGCCATGGAGCTCACTTTTGGAGCGTGGAGGAAACAAGCTTGGTATTTCTGTGAATTTGGTGAGTGACATGAATGAAATCCTCCTTTGTTTAATGTCAAAAGTTAAATGCGAAGTAATACTCATTTGCATAATGCTGCTCCTGCTTTGCTCTTGTAATAGTCTATCTATCTATCTACCTTGGTCATATCCATCAAGAGAGGTGACCGACAGCAAGACACACACATACAATAACAAAGAAAATAAAAGGGAAATAAATAGCAAAAAAAAAAAAAACACAAGTTTTGGACCATGGCCAACCCAATTGCCCAAACACCCAAACAAGTTAGGTACCTCAGCACGTAAGTTGGTCATGCTTTCGTCCCTCCAGATGAAACAGGACAAAAGAAAGAGGCCATGTCACTCGGGTCAGGGTGACACAACCAACTCTTTTGTTCAACAGCAGGGCCCGCCAGCTTTCACTGGTTTACCCTTGCCGCATCATACAGGTGCCCAGCCCATCCTTAAGAACGCGTCCACAATCCCACTATCCTTTCACAACACCTCTCCACTCCTTTCACCAACAAGAGCTCTAGCTTCCATTATATTTAGACCTCGTTCCTGCAGTGCACTCATAACACCATCCATCCACACTCTTGTAATAGTAATAGTCGCAAACTCCATGTACTGTATACGGACGAGGTCGTTTGTCATGTAAACGATTAATTCAGATTGCTCCAAAAATTCAATATCCGATTTCTAATCGAGTTACTTTGTTGGTGATATGAATGAGTGGAGAGGTGTTGTTAAAGGATAGTCGGATGTTTGGGCGTGTTCTAAGGAATGGGCTGGACACCCGTATGATGCGGCAGGGGTAAACCAGTGAAAGCTGTCGGGCTCTGCTGTTGAACAAAAGAGTGTGTTGTGTCACCCTGACCCGAGTGACATGGCCGCTTTCTCGTGTTTCATCTGGAGAGACGAAAGCATGACCAACTTAGGTGCCGAGGTGCCCAACTTGTTAAGGTGTTTGGGCATTTGGGTTGGCCATGGTCAAAAAATGTTTGTGTGTGTTTTTTTGCTATTTTTCTTCTCTTTTTTATTTTCTTTGTATTTGTTTGTCTTGCTGTCGGTCACCCTTCTTGAGGGATATGACCAAGGTAGATGGATAGATAAATCGAGTTACTGCCCTAATGTAAATGTAGACGTTGTCCTCTCATCTCCCATAAGCCTTCTAATTGGGTGGCAAGCATGGCTTCTTCCCGGCTCAAGTACCTCTCACTGGGCGTGCTGGTGTTCCAGACCACGTCACTGGTTCTCATCATGCGCTACTCCCGAACTTTCCAAGCGGAGGGTCCACGATACTTGGCTTCCTCTGCCGTGGTTGTGGCCGAGGTCATGAAGATCGTCATCTGTCTAATGCTTGTTTTCAAAGACCACAGTGAGTGCATGTCATCTTTAAAGTACCTTTCACTATTGAGGCATTACTAGTTTATCATTTGATTTCCCTTAATTAAAATTGATTAAAGAACGAGCCTTGTTTTTCCTCAGGTTATAGCGTACGAGCATTTAACAGCATCCTTCGCCAGGAGATCGCCTACAAGCCCATGGAAACCCTGAAGCTGGCAATCCCCTCTGGCATCTACACCCTACAGAACAACTTGCTCTATGTCGCCCTGTCCAACCTGGACGCAGCTACTTACCAGGTACATTCACAAATTCCCTCTGGTCTTGAAGTAAATGTTCATTTTTCAGCACACTCTTGTGTGTGCCAGCTCACGTACCAGCTGAAGATTCTGACCACGGCTCTGTTCTCCGTGTTCATGCTGGGAAGGCGGCTGGGCGTCTACCAGTGGCTCTCATTGCTCATCCTCATGGCCGGAGTGGCTCTTGTACAGGTAGACGGCAAACTTTTGAGGATTTTAGTGTGATTGAAGTATTTAAAAAAAACAAATTATCAATATAGCAATTATAGAGCTACCAAATAGTAGAAATCTATCTTTGTTTACCACTTTGGTTGAGTGCAAATTACAAAATACGAAAAGTATAAATAGAAAATCCAGCAATGTTAATTTTTACTCCTCTAGAGGGTGCTCTTGGTTTACACAAAAATGCTACCTCATTACATTTTGAGTGCATCTTTAGACAGAAAGTACCTTCTAGAGCAGAGATATCAAACTCGGTTTGGCTTCTGGGGCTGGATCCAGACTTTCTGTTCTCAGGTGGGCTGGATCAGAATGTCAACTCGAAATGTTATGCTTTCTTTTTAAGTACAGTATTATGCTTTATCATTCAACCTACTCTCGTCACGAAGGATCGACCGATATGGGTTTTTCAGGGACGATGGCAACACTAATTATTAGTACTAAGAGGAGTTCGATAACCGATATTTGGAGCCGATATTCATAATGCAAAAACAAATACAATATTTGCTATGGATTTAAATAAAACTTCAATAGTGCTCTGAAACCTTTTAAGGTAAATAAATTAGAATTTCAACACAATTAACATGACTTATCTTTTACTTTCATATGACTAATAAGTGTTTTATTCCTCTGTAGTCTCCTAAAGCCACACACCTAAATAGGTTCGAAGTGTGTCTTACTTTGCAAACAGTAGATAGGGGAGTCAGATTTTGAATCCAATTTAAACATTCGTTTACATGGGCAAATCGAATAAAATCAGACTCTCAATAACAATGATGCTCATGTAACAGTGATCAGTGAACAACTACATACAATAAATATGCGTTACAAGAAGGTGAGTATAGTACACTACAAACATGCATTTACAATAAGGCTAGTTAAGTACACTATATAAAGCCTTCTTGTGTACAACTAGCCGTGTTCATGAATATTATTGCGTTGAACTTCAGTATGTCACAATGAAAAGAAGTATGTAAACAAAGGTCATGGCTTACTGGAAAGGCATCCTCTTGTAAACTCAATATAGAAGAGTGAGAGAAATGCTGCATTTCATAACATTGTGAAGTCGGAATTATCCAACTTGGATGGTACCAGATAACACCTCAAAGTGTTTCAAGAAAAGTGGGGAGTTGGGTTTTCCAACCTCCGACCAGGAAAATATCATTAGAATGACACTCCAAGTGGTAGGTCCTAGTCGCGAAGTCGGGGGAAAATATCTTTTCTCTGGAAAACCCGGCTTCCCAATTTTCTGGAATGCAACAAAAGGCTCGCGTGTTGTTTGGTATCTTGCTTAAAAATTAGCTCGTTGAATAAATAAGTATGCTGATACGGATATATGCCTAATTCCCAAATATCGGTGTCCATAATTTGCCTGCCCGAAAATTGGTTGACCTCTATTTGTAACCTACCCTACTTATTATAATCAAGAATGATCAGGGATCGTTTCTTAACACAACACATTATTCAGAAAAAAATGGGAAAGATTTTCATATTTGGCATTAAATTGGTTAAATTGTTTATTTTAACAGTTGAGTAAATGCAGTTTTATACCAGAGACAACTCACCGTACTATTCAAACTCAACGCTTCCTTCTAGCAGCCGGAAAGAGAATTTGGTTTGCATATATTTAAAAAATCATAACTTTTGATAGAAATTACTTAAAGACTTGCTTATTTTTTGACATACTCCGAAATTTATGGCGCTCCGGGTGTTTGACCTGCCTGATCTAAAGGAATCAATCAACACCACTTTTAGTTCTTTATGAAACCTGAGGCGTGTTCAGGAGAGTGATCAGACATGTAGTCTCTTGATAATCGCTTGCCGCGCACTGCTGAACGTTTTGTAATCGCTCACTGTGATTGCCTTACTGATCCAAAATGGCCGACGACAGTACAATGGATTTCGTTCTACAGCTTGCTTTGAGCGAGTTGGCTGATATGAGCGACAGTTCGCATATTGACACAGTTAAGGTTATCCTAAACGCAGTGGAAGGGTCATACCTGTCTTGCATTGTTCACAAACATTACCAGGCAATGTAAGACGATATATTACATCGCCAACAGCACTCGTCAGGGTGAGATCCTCCATCTTCTGCACTGTCGACGCCATGTTGGAAATCAAAGTAAGCGGTCTTTCTCCCGTGATTACTCGGGCACGCGAGCGCTCAATAATCACTGGCCGTTCAGAAGCTAGCGATAGCTCGCGATAGCAATCACTCACTCTCCTGAACACGCCTCAGTTGTCTATCATTATTTTCATTGTAATCACTAAATCCGTTGATTGTTTCAAATATTTACATTCATAAAGAATTTGTACAATTTTTTTAATTAATGGTCGATACTGTTGTTTTCAAATTTTAAATACTCTCAGAACTAATTCAACCTAAAAATGGCACTTTTAAATGTAACTTGGATTTTTTTGTTGTTTTTAAATATTTTTTGCAATATCAATTTTTAAAATTTATTTTTTTGTATTTTATTAAACATGTTTTTCTGCTGTATAATATATATATATATATACATACACAACATTTTTATTTTAGGGTTATGGCACTCGTCAGCTTCTGTAGTATGATGCGTAGATGATTAGCATTTAGCTAAAGGCAATGTGAAAAATGTACCTTATGGATGGAAATTGTCTTAGATATTTGCACGGCGCCACTGTTGTGCAGTACCTGAACTTGATATTGATCACTCATTGCATACAGCATAATCCAGGGGGCACCTACCTTTTTTAATCAGAGAGCTACTTTTTATTACTGATTGTTGTGAAGGGCTACCGGTTTGAATTTCTAAAATAACAACTTGTCATGTTATTACTATGTCGTTGCTATGTTATTACATGGTTGTAACTATTAGAAGTACAGTTAAAATATCCTCAGTCAACCACCAAAGCACCATGTCAGTTAGAAATCAGATTTCCTAGAAAATCACTTTGACCCATCACTGGTGACTTGGTGAGCTGTTTACAGAGCCTATGTGCGGGCTACTCAGGTGTTCTTAAGGGGCTACTTGGTGTAAGTGCTTTAATAGTCCTGTCGCTACTAATGGGTTTGTGTTTCGTCGCAGTGGCCCTCTGAATCCTCAGTGGTGGCAGAAAAGGAATCTGAGCCCAATGGCTCACAATTTGTGGGTGTCATGGCCGTCCTGGTGGCGTGCTGCTCAAGCGGCTTCGCCGGCGTCTACTTCGAAAAGATCTTGAAGGAAAGCAAACAGAGCGTGTGGATCCGCAACATCCAGCTCGGTCAGTCAAAAATTGCCGGTGTGCACATTTCTGATCAAAATCCATGCAAAGCTTTTTCCATCACCTTACATTATGTTAAATCATATCTCTGGGGACAAGAGTGACAATAAGGTAACAATATGCTTCTGCTTGCTAAAAATGCAACACTTACTTATTTAGTCAACGAACAAATACAACTATTTTATGAGCTTGTTAAATTCCACCAATAGAGACTACACTTGCATGTCATCGAACATTTAGTACTCTTTTAAAACTCCTATGAATCCACTTGCATAGCAGCCTCTAATTACCGTCATGATCCTTTTGTCACCTTACTAATCTTGTTGGTGCGCTGTCAGTTTTAAATAAAAAATCCACTGCTCATTTTTAATAAAGGGCTTAGATGTCAACGAGAAACAGATTGGAAACAAAACTAAAATGTTTTCGTTTGGGGGGTTGGATTCAAATGCCCTACGGGCCATAATTTTCCGATGCCTTTGGTAGAAGCTTGCAAATAATGTCAAGATGCAGTTGTCGTAATTGTCATTTTGATATTTGAAAAGTGTTTTCGACCAACTGTCGTCTGTAGCTTTAAATCATGGGGGAGGTTTTGTAAATGTTTTTAATTTGTTTGATTGGGCTATTGTTTATTTAGAAATTTGGATCATTGAGTAGTTGCAAATTTTGCATTTACAGTGACCAATGATTAACTAATCATACCGCTGTAACATTGTAAACACTAACTTTTTCTTTCAATCTGATCCAACAAAGGTTGAGCCAGAAAACTCACAAACATGATTCTTAATTTAACTTTCCACTCATTTTCAGGGATGTTTGGACTGGTATTTGGGTTTTTCGGGATGCTGATATACGATGGAGACAAAGTCATGGAATCAGGCATGTTTCAGGGCTACAATTCAGTCACTTTCACTGTGGTCACACTGCAGGTGGGTTCTGCGTCACATTGACCGCCCTAGTTCCTCCTCCTTTTATCTGTTTGTTTTTTGCTCAGGCACTAGGCGGTCTTGTTGTCGCGGCAGTCATCAAATACGCGGACAACATCCTCAAAGGATTCGCCACGTCGCTGTCCATTATCCTCTCCACGCTCATTTCCTACTTTTGGCTACAGGATTTTGACCCTACCAGGTAGTCCAGCTTTTATGTTTATTAAACGAGTTTATCCTACTCCACGAATACAAGACAATACAGTTTACACCTTGAGATACAGACATCAGCAGAGATAGCTGTGATTTTCTGTCTCTTCAGCTTCTTCTTTTTGGGTGCCCTTCTGGTCATCTCTGCCACATTCCTCTACGGGTACAAAGGCAAAACACCCACAAACCCTAGCAGGGCGTGAAAACAACGTCAGAAAACCGGGACCAAAGGCCAAAGAAAGGTCAGGGAAAGTAAGGGTGTATAAGGTGAAAAAAAGGTCAAGCAGTAAGACAATAGCTGGTTACACCTTAAGTGCCTCAATCGGTAGGAAATCACAACTTGTTGTGTAAACATTCCCTATAAAACTGCTATCTGGGCCAATTTTTCAGTTGGGCATTTTTCAGTGGGAATACTAACCGGAACCTCAGTTTTTGAAAGTTAGAATTTTTGATGTCTTTCTTTTATTATTATTATTTTTTTTTTTTCAGAATGTCAGGTCTATTTGCTTTAGTTTTGAAAGAAAACAACAAGTCAAAGCAAAACATTTGTTTTTTCAGATATTTTTTGCTGTTGTCATTTGAATTGAAATGTTGTAAAATTAGTAACATAATCATCTTATCAAGTATTTTTTTATTTAATTGGCAGATAACATTGCTTGCTTAAATATGATTTCTCTTTATTTAAATAATACCTGTCATTAAAAAATGTTACTAATGAGCAAACGTTACTGCTTTTATATTTAATATTAAAAAGAGGTAATTATATAGTAAAAATAAATACAAGCAAAAGTGTCAGAATCGGTAGCCAAATTTGTTAATTTAAAATATTTATTTGACTGTTTATGAAATTATATTCTGTATTTTTGTAAAAAAGGAAATAAAATATCTTATTTTGTTGCACATAAAACTCAAGTCAAGTCATGTTTATTTGTATAGCCCTTAATCACAAAGAGTCTCAAAGGGCTGCACAGACAACAGATTATTGCAAACCACAAACTATTATTACACCATCCCCTGATCTAAAACCTACATGAGGGCAAGGAAAAACTCAAAAACCTCATCATGAGGAAAATGAAGAAACCTTGAGAAGGGACCGCACATGAGGTAATCCCCCTTCCAGGATGACCAGGCTGCAATGGATGTTGCAATAACAAATAATACACAGATATTGTCAACATATAATATAGGTGATTCATATGCTATAGAATAGAAGTGTGTTTTAAGCTTAGATGTAAACATTTCCACTGAGGTTGCAGATCAAATCTCAGGGGCAAGAGCATAGACAATAAACATAAGTAATAACTAAAATTGTGGCCAACATTTCAACACACGAACAAGACCGTGACAAAAAGAGAAACATTCATTTCAAAAGGGTCTTTAACAAACGTTTGAGACGAAAATTTGTAAGGATTCAAACCTGGGCTGGTTTGTTGTGCGTTTATTTTGAAGGCTAATTCGGTAAGAGCTTGCAGTCAATGAATCTGCATTACCATCTCTTTAACCTTTTTAAATATAAATAGAATTTAAAAAAAATACTACAATGTAAACCTAGAATGTTTAAATAAAATGTATTTCATTTTGTCAATGTATTTATTTTGTGTTTTTGTCCAGACTAGTTCATTCATAATTTCCCAATAAAAATCTTTATTCAATTGGACTTTCTGAAATGAGGTTCTCCACAAAAACTGAGGTTCCATTGTATTCATAGAAATCTTTACATTGAAAATTGATTTACCCTAAAGAATTTCAATATAAAATATTGATTTAATCTTAACTGGCTTTAGCAGCAGACGAGGCAATCAAATTGTAAACAACGGTATCGTAAAGTAAAACGATGTACATTCATACCCTGTTGCCAAGCAACCAAAGTCCACGACTGCACAACATGGCTACCGGGAAACGGAGTGACTAGCCGAGTCTGTTACGAACACTTTGAGTCGGTTACAGTTTATGCGAGAAACGGCAGATTTAAAATAATGACGTTAATCAGAAGACATTAGTTGAAATAACAGAGTCCTTCTACTCCTGTAATTTATTGGTTGTTAATTTCGGGTTAAAATGTGGTATTTTCCTTTTGTTGTATATGCTGATCAGAGATTTATGAGGTTTTATTTCAAATCCTTTGTTTAATTGTATGAGTTGACTGTTATGATCTTTTGTGTGTGTGTGTGTGTGTGTGTGTGTGTGTGTGCGGATACACTGTTGTCTTAAATACTACTAAGAGAATCTTTTTATAAAGTGGAAAAACTTGTGAATGGTCTGCTTTCATGTTGCTCCTCTTTCCTTTAAGCTTTAAACATACTGCAACACAATTAATTCAATTATTTTTTTAAAAAAGGTCAACTTGCAAATATACAATTTGTAATACCTTACCCCTAATGAGGACTGTCAAATAGAGGCCCAGGAAGGAAAAAACCTTGCCACAGTTTGGTTTGTTTAATTCACTATGCATCATTAATTTGTTTAACCCGTAGCTAATAATGAAATGAAATTATCTGCATTTATATAGCGCTTTTCAAGTCAAGACTTCCCAAAGCGCTTTACAGTGTGCTTCACATTTCCCAATAGCGACCGTGCAGCCATGTAAGGCGCTAACCTCTAATTGGGGGTATTAGGGGTTCAGTGTCTTACCCAAGGACACTTCGACATGTAACACGGAGGAGCCGGGATTCGAACTGAGATCCCTTGATCCCAAGAAGAGCGCTCTACCTCCTGAGCCACTGCCATAATAAATTGTATCAATTAAGTAATAAAAGGCCGAGTGTTTTCTACCAACATACAGTATCTCGTTGCCGCCACCGGCCCACCAGCCATCCCCTGGATCCCGAAGATGTCCAACTTAAAGCACCACTTGATGGTTTTCCGGAGATTTTTTTTCCGGGGAAGTTGTATTTAGCACCATCACCCAGGTTCTGAAGCTTTGCTTCCCCCGGAGGTGGGTCAGCGTCG
The DNA here is from genome assembly GCF_059441175.1 of Urocampus carinirostris. Classification (NCBI taxonomy): domain Eukaryota; kingdom Metazoa; phylum Chordata; class Actinopteri; order Syngnathiformes; family Syngnathidae; genus Urocampus; species Urocampus carinirostris. The sequence goes on from NC_142360.1 coordinate 29,628,808, forward strand.
GCTGATGGGGCCGGTTCACCAGCGCTGCCCTGTTAACATTTGGGTAGCAGTTGTTGACGGTGAAACCCAATGGCTTGGAGTTGGGGCCCACGACGATGACCTTCTCGGTGGTGTTGCCATACCACAGAAAGCTAACCCAGTCCGAGATAGCTGCACGATGACTTCTGCGTCTTGTAAAAATTGGAATTTTGGCGGGGCAAAAGATTTTGTTTTTCTGTTTACGGCCATACCACCCTGAAAACGCTTTACCTTTGTAAGCTTAGCAGGGTCAGGTCTGGCTAGTACTCGGATAGGAGACCGCTTGGGAATACCAGGTGCTGTTTATGGGTGATTTGGCGCATGCGCTGCTGCAACAGAACTGCCTGCTTCACAAACAATTTCTTCCTGTGTGACTTGTTGCTCCTGACGCAGCCCATGGTGACCACTTGGGACCAACCAGAAGGGCAGCTCCCCTTCCCAAAGTAAACACATTTGATTCTTTCCTGCCAGGAGCTTCTTCTTTTTTGCCCGGAGTGACATGTCATGGGTTGTTGGTAGAGGGGCATCGGATGCGGTGGTTTCTTGAGAACGTGAAAGAAGTGGCCTCCTGCGTGTCGCTGTTCAGCTTTGTAGGGTGCTGAATTGAATGCAGAAATAACCCCCCCTTTAACAAGCGCACAATGTAACAGAATAGTATAACCCCCTCTCTTGTAGGTTTTGTAGTTACATACCCCCTCCAAATCATTTGTGTGACCTCGACAATGTGTCCTCCAATATTTACTACACACGCACATTTAATCACTACCATTGAATTAATAATCATTTTAGGGGAAATCCATAATTATAAGGTCCAATATATTTGTACAGTGTTTTAAAGCCATTGTGACCCCCCAAAAGTATTCATTTATGGAATGATTTAGATCAGGGTTCTCCAAACTTTATCAAGCTGAGAGCTACTTTTTGATACTAATTACCGCAAAAGGCACCCAGTTTTGAGATGCATGTCTTAAATAACATTCTTACTATGTTGTTATTATGTTATTACCAGATTAATTATTGGAAGTTGGGTTAAATAGACTCACAATGAATCATAATGACCCAGCACTGGTGATCCATATTCGGAACAGGTCCACGGGCATCTAAGTTGTCCTCAGGAGTCTCCAACGTGGAGTCTATAGACACCATGTTGAGACCCCTGATTTAGATGATGGCCTTCAATACTGTATGTCCCTAATTACCAATCAAAATTTATATAATGTGCATATTTTCGATAAATGGGGAAAAAGAAAATTAAAATATCAAGAGTTTCTTTAAGTATCATATGTTATAAGATTCCCCTCCTTTTGTTTTTTGTTTTATTTTTTTGATTCTGAAAATGTCTTTCTTGCAAATATCAAATGCAATATCGATAGGCAATTAGGATCTCCTTCAATCTACTCCCTTTGGGCACTTGATGATGTAATTATATCATTGTATAACATTGTCAGCTGTTGGTGTGAAACCGTTACGTTGTTTATGTTAAATACCTGTCAACCTGTACGGTTTTGCCGTACAAAGTACGTTTATTATGCATTTTAAGACTTGTACGACGTACGGGAAAACGCAAATTTGTCAATGATGGGTACCATCCGGTATACACCGACTATTACGAAACGGCAACTCAATCGAGTCAAACAAGTTCGCCGCGGAAGCCTCTATCTCGGTATCGTTTTTTTTTTGTTGCAAACGAACGAGTGGTTTGATGTAGTGAAAGGAAGTCCGTCTCTTTTTAGAGAACCGGCTTTTTCGGCTCAACTCATTAAAGGGAGCTGGCTCTCAAACGGCTCACTTGCTTTGATGCATTATATTACGAATCATTATTGTTGTATAAAGAAGTTAAGAAAAAAAAGGAAGTATAGAAGGAGAAAATGAAAAAAAGACAGGTTTGTGGTTATCCCTTTAATCAGTATATAACCAACAATAATTGAATGCAGAAAATGAATTCATAATTTGAATAAGAAAATGTATCATTCTACTTAATTATATTTGCGTGTATTTTTTTCCTTCTACAGTGAACGTCCAAGCTACTTCATTTTTGAACTTTTTTAATAACGCCTCATTCTTGGCGAGCCACTCAGGATCTCACAACAAAATGTTAATTAACTAAATATATGATATAACATGTTAAACTACATAAATAAACACGTTTGAAAAATAAATATGGTGTAAGATTTAGTATATTGTAAGGGAAAATACGTCAGTTTGTAAGGGCATGGGGCCCTGGAGGTTGACAGGTATGATGTTAATTATCTGTTGATGTTGTTTTGGGCTATGCCCAAATAAAAACCCACAACAATCAAATTAATCTTGTAAATCCAAAGCTGTTAAACCCAAAAATGTAAAAACATGTAGCCTAGATGGTAAGGCGCCCGCTTTGAGACTGGGAGGTTCGGGTTCGCGCCCCGGCCGAGTCATTCCTAAGACTTAAAAAGTGGTCGGCGGCGCCCTCTCTTGGCTGCGGCTGCATCGGGTCAGATGCAATCGACATTTCGTTCTGTGTACATTGTTACACAGAATGACAATACAAGGAAATTATTATTATTATTATTATTAAGAAGACAGTACAGTACATATTCCGTCACTTGAGATACAATTTCCGATGATTGGTTGAAAAACAAAATGCAACATCGTCGCTAGATGGTGCGAGAGTAACATCAGAAATGTGAAGTCTGTTGTTTTATTTTGTTTTATTTTTTTCAAAACGGTCTTGAGGTTGGTCAGAGAGTGCACTCCGGGGAGCAAATTTGAACCCCAACACATTGTCCCATTTATTGAACGAACCAGACCATTTGGAGTCCTTAAAAACTGCATTTTGCTGTTCAAACCACCGTAATGTTGCATTTTATTTTGAAGGCGATTTCTTAAAGTGATGGTACCAAACTGATTTGGCAGACTTTGAAAGGATCAAACCCGTTGTTTTCTATAAAGTGCTAAAATGAAGTGCACATATTTTTCTCATCAGCAACTCAAACGTAACTATACATTTGATCCTGTTTGCTGTGTTATTAAATATGATTTTTCGTTTTTGTCAAAATGAATTGTTTTGTTTTGAAACTTACAGGAAATGAAGCAGTGCGGTGTAATATCCACGCGGAAGTGATCGTTCACCCTGTCAAATGACTTGACTCCAAACAAATTAACGTGATTGTCAACTTTGGAATTACTTTATTTTCTGTATCGTAAACCCAAAAACATTATAATGGTATGTATTTTTACAGTTATTCGCAGGTAATTGTAATCAAACCAATTCACGTCTGCTACAAAGCTAATTCGCGTATTTTCTCTTTGAGCTGTATAAAGCCAACACGTTTCTTTCTTTGATAACTATGTGAATAATTGAAATTTGGTCTAACGCCTGAAAGATAAAAAATTCTAAAATGTACTGAGGTAATATAAAATATTGGGACATATTATATAGTAAGTAGATCGGGAAAACAGTACAGTATTACATACCTGCCAAGCTCCAGGGCTCCATGCCCTTACAAATTGTAGTATTTTCCCTTACAAAATACAAAATAATCTTACACCATATATTTTTTTCGAACCTGTTTATTTATGTAGTTTAACATGTTATATTGTATGTGTTTCGCAGGGTTGGCTAGGGTTACTTTAACAGGATTACTTTCCATTACTTTTGGATTACTCCGTTACGAAATATGCTGATAAAAGACAAGTGAAACTAAATATGAATAAAATGACTAAATTTTGTGCAGGCTTGGGGAGTAACGGAATACATGGAACGGCAAAATGATGTTGGCAAGCTGTTTGGATTTATTTTCATTTGGTTTTGCCGGAGATCAAATAGATAAAAGCCAGGAGAGAAAGCTTACCACGTGTTGTGAGTCATCATTTTATTCATATTTAGTTTATTTTGTCTTTTATTAGCATATTTGGTATTGGAGTAATCCAAAAGTAATTGAAAGTAATCCAGTTAGAGTAAGCCTACCCAACCCTGGTGTTTTGTTATATCATTTATATTGTTAATTAACATTTTGTTGTGAGATCCTGAGTTGCTCGACATGAATGAGGTTTATTATAAAAAAAGTTCAAAAATGAAGTAGCTTGGACGAAAAAATACATGCAAATCTAATTAAGTAGAATAATACATTTTCTTATTCAAATTATGAATTCTTTTTCTGCATTAAATTATTGTTGGTAATATACTGATTAAAGGGATAACCACAAACCTGTCGTATTTTCATTTTTTCATTTTATACTTCCTTTTTTTCTTAACTTATTTATACAACATAATAATTCGTAATATAATGCATCAAAGCAAGTGAACTGTTTAATGAGTTGAGCCAAAAAAGCCGGTTCTCTAAAAAGAGACGGACTTCCTTTCACTACATCAAACCGCTCGCTTCGTTTGCAACGAAAAAACGATACCGAGATTGAGGCGTCCGCGGCGAACTCGTTTGACTTGATTTATACACCGTTTCGTGATAGTCTGTGTATACCGGATGGTACCCATCATTGACAAATTTGCGTTTTTCCGTACAGATTTTCTTGTACGTCGTACACGTCTTAAAACGCATAATAAACGTACTTTGTACGGAAAACCGTACAGGTTGACAGGTATGGTATTATTACTGTATTTTTTAAAATTTAGACTTTTTTTCTCCCCACTTTTGACTTTATCAAATCTTGACACTGAAAATGTTCCATTTCTATGCAGGTTGCCACTGATGTCAAAACACTCATCCAAAGGTTTTACCAGCTGCAATCAGAGCGTCTGGAGACCTATCGCCTTTTCGAGGAGTATGTCTGTGTTCTGCCTCTAAAAAATACAGCAGACTTTCGGGATACGACATTTATCTGTTGTGGTTTTTTTTTGTGGGGGTTCGCAAAGTCATATTGTCTTATGGCAGGAAAAGGAAACCTATGCCAATTGGCTAATGCGTTCTGAACAGCCAGTACTCTAGATAAAATCTATAATTATTCTGATCCAAAGTGCCATAAAGCAGGAAAAAAATTGAGAGAGCCGTACCAAATATTTTTTTAGACCAAATTCATCCAGCCATTATCTGCACTGCTTATCCTCAGTAGGGTTGCTTGGGTGCTGGAGCCCATCCAAGCTATCTTCGGGCAGTGGGCAGGGGACACCTTGCACCGGTTGCCAGCCAGTATTAGGACACATAGAGACAGACAACTCACTTGATCATTCACACCTAGGGACACTTCATACCGGCCGGAAACCCACGCAAGCACGAGGAGAACATGCAAACTCCACACAGGAAGGTTCGATTTCATGATCTCAGAACTATGCTGCACACGCGCTAACCACTGCATTGCCGTGCTGCCCAGACCAAATTCAACAAAACTAAAAAAAAAAAAAAAAATCTCCGAACGAAAGCTAATCCTTCAGCACATTTTATTTCATTGCATAACATTGTGTGTTGTTAGATGATTTGAACAAATCTATGAAATAATATACCAGAGCCTGTGTCCTATAGAAATATTTTATTAACACTCCACTTATTGAAACATGAATATTTTGTTTGTTTGTTTGTACATGATTCAATTGTTTGTTTGTTTGTAAATGATTCAAATTGAATCTTTTCTTCCGGCGCCGTCACGAATGGCAGCCACTCCAGCAGCTCCCGTGTTATTTTCGATTGTTCTCAGCTCAGGGATGCTGCTGGAAATGTGAATTTCCCTTCGGGGATGAACAAAGTATCTATCTATCTATCTATCTATCTATATGAAGCCCTTTGAGGCTCTTTGTGATTAAGGGCTATACAAATAAAAATTACTTGACCTGACTATATCAATATAAATATTACACTTAAAATTTGTCTCTGACCCTAAGTTACTTAAGAGTTTTGTGGCTCATTTTGACTGTCATTTGTGTCCTACATAAAGGGGCAAGCAAAGTTATTTTGTAAAATTGTTGCAAAATAATATAAATGATAAGGACATTGTCATAATTTTTTAGACAGTACAATAGTTAACTTTTGTCTCCGATCCATATGTACTCATGCTAAAGAGCCATAAATGACTCGCGAGCCATAGGTTCCCATCCCTGTTATAGATTATACAACATACTTCACGGTTTGCAGATCCCTTAACTGCCAGGGACATCGAGGCACCACCTCTTGTAGTGTGTCCTGGGCAAGTACGCCTGAGCGGCATCCACCTTCTCCAGGCCCATAAAGCAATACCACTCATGACTAATATATATGTATATAATTAAATAATGTTATAGATAAATTTAGTATTCATCTGATGGAAGTATTTGCTTAACATATATATACTGGCAATAGAAATATTCTGAGCGATTTGCCCTCTACACTGGCTCCATAGCGGATAAATACTGTACCAAAAATGCAGTATCGTATCGCCAACCCGCAGAGTTTTTACAAAGTACAAAAAAACTCCGAACAGACTGAGAAAGACATTATGGGAGGTAGTTCAGCCAATGGAGTGTTATTTTCATGATGCTGTGAAAAGCTTTTTATGAAGTCGACCAATCTTAGATAAGATGCGTAACTCCTCATATGAACGAACACTGCAAAATTTTACTTTATATATGGAAATAATGGTTTTGATTTTGTATAGTGGGGAAAATGCTGTTAAAAGGGGCCCCAAAAAGCATCTTATTCCACACTGCAACGTGAGAACGTCGAAAGGGGGAGGTTGCCGTATCCCGGGATCTACTGTGCATTGAATGTTAACTTCAGTTTCGATCAATTGAAACCAGAATATTCCCGGTGTTTGCAGAGGTCATGAAGCCTACCTGAGGACGGGCCCTCACTATGACTTTGACCGCTACAAGCAACTGGTACACCAGATCACACTTGCCTTCAGCGGAATCTCCAAAGAGGTTCTGGACATCAAGGAGAAGTTCCAGCTTCATCTGGACCGACCCGACCTCTCTGATCACATTAATAGGCTGCAGTGCAAAGAGATGCACAAGCTCCAACTGGTAATTCGTAGTCTTTTGGTCCCAAATTTAAAAACCAAAACTTGATAACTATTTTTAAAGCACCCCAAATAAATATACATTTTTTTGGGTCGTGATGTATTTTTGCAATTAGACAGCTCAGCTGCAACTGGCTCGGCAGCGGGCCCAAGACCACCCAGAAGAAGAGGACGAATGTGGGGAGAAAATCCAGCAGATTAAACACGAGTAAGTACAGTCACTGGGACCAAGGTTACGATACGAGTCCTAAATCCAATGGCCCTCAGCGTGAAGTTCCCGTATTCTTGAAATGTTCAGGATCATCAAGACCCAAGAGGCGCTCAGCGAGATTATGCAAGACTTCAAGTACGATTCAGAGGAGACCGATTGACAGGTGGCCTGTCAGTTCGCTTTTTTGTATTCTATAATATGCAGGCCTGTAAACATTTGTTGTAGAAATTATTTTATTATACACACTTGCATTATCAAATATATTGTAGCAAAATAAAAGATAAATATTCATTTCGGAAAACTGGTTGGTGGCTGACTGGTTAGCACATACGCCTTGCAGTTCAGAGGTCCTGTGTTCAATTCCAGGTACCAGGCTCTCTTTGTGGGGTTTTTCCGGAAGCTCTTCTTCCACGTACCATTAACATTCATGGCAGGTCAATTGATTCTTTGTGTCTGTGTTAGTACATGTGCTTAAAATGCTTTAATTTCAACGTTGCGTTTTCAAGGTCTGATATGTGCTTGAAGTTCATGTTAATGCTTGAACTTGTTGCTCTGCAGTCTGACTTGATAGACTTGATAGATCATGCATTCAATGGAGAAAAATTAACTAGGTCTGCTCAAAAATTATGCCGAAACGCCTGCTCTGGTGGCTTCGCTTTGCCATTGCATTTCTTCGCTTGTGATTAACAGCAGCCCATTTTAGTTTATATAGCATTGTCCTATGAAATGTCATTGCTCCTTACGGGTCGCCCCCAAGAGGACAGACACAACACATTTATCACAACCAATTGTGAAAAAGTATTTTCGTGTTTAGCATTGAATGCGTTAACTGGTTAATTTAATCAGTTGAGTGATGTTGTTTTACACCTGAACCAACTCGCCACGCTGTACAGACTCCAGACTATCCACTAGCAGCCAGTGAGAGCATTTGGTTTGCATTTATTTTAAAACCTAACTTTTTAGAAATTACCTTTCTCCTTTTTTGACGGATAGTTATTCCCCCTTTTTCACGGGGCTTGCGTTCCAAAAAGGCCCCGCGATAGTCCTCACCTGCGAAGTAGAAACATTTGTTTATTTATTTATTTATTGTATATTCTATTATAGTAGTGGAACTGAGCAAGCGTGTGGATAAGAGAGTACTCTGTTGAATTGGACACATGGAGAGGATGGATGAGGAGCGAATGTTGAAGAGGATCACCAGAGCAGAAGTCAATGGAAGGAGACCAAGAGGAAGTCCGCGATTGACGTGGATGGATGGTGTTATGAGTGCACTGCAGGAAAGAGGTCTAAATATAGTAGAAGCTAGAGCTCTAGTTTGGGATATGAATGAGTGGAGGGGTTGTTGTAAAAGGATAGTGGGATGTTTAGAAGCGTTCTAAGGGATAGGTAGGGCACCTGTATGATGCGGCAGGGGTAAACCAGTGAAAGCTTTCGGGCCCTGCAGTTGAACAGAAAAGTGTGTTGGTCATCCTGACCCTAGTGACATGGCCGCTTTCTTGTGTCCCATTTCATCTGGAGGGACGAAAGCATGACCAACTTAGGTTCCTAACTTGTTTGGGTGTTTGGGCATTTGGGTTGGCCATGGTCCAAAAATGTTTGGGTGTGTTTTTTGGTACTTTTTCCCTTTTTTTACATTTTCTTTGCTTTTGTGTTGGTTTTGTCTTGCTGTCGGTCACCCCTCTCGAGGGATATCACCAGGGTAGATAAATAGATAGATACTCTATTATACATTAAAACCAAAGAACAAACCCATATTACAGGCTCAAGCATGATCAAAGTACTGCCCTTTGATTTTTTTAACAAATAACTTCTGTACTGTGTCACATATTTGGATTTCAGAACAGTTTTTTTACCTCTCATGATACATTGTTGCCATCATGAGGACCTCATGGAAAACTGCATTTACTTTCCTTAGTTAAGTCAAAATATTGAAAAAGCCATTTTAAACCCAAATAAAAACCCCAAAGATCCATGTCTGGAGCTGCAAAAAATTAAAAGCGTTATTTTGGCTTTATGAGGAAGGGAACACTGAGTCCATCTCGTATTCATTGGAAAACGTTGGGAATGTGTCCCGTTTGTGTTCCTAAAATAACACTATATTTTTTTATTTTCAAACATTTTTGAAAAAGCGCCAGGGAGCCACTAGGGAGCACCAAAGAGCCCCATGTGGCTCCCGAGTGAGTTCAGAGGGTCAGAAGTTCAACTTCTTCTGCCTTTTGGTTCTTTTGTCGGTCCAAAGCGTCTCGTTGACAGGATCGCTTTTAGAGAATGGAAAATATTTGCGAATAATGTAGGTCCATCAAGCCGTTTTACGATGTATAAAACTCAGACCGCAACATTATTAGCGGACACAGGCAGAAAAGTGGCGGGGCGACTATGTAGCCAATCAGAATGCAGAACCTAATACACGATAAAAATCAGCGGAGTAGTGAAACTGTGATAAGTAATCTGCGATACAGTAAGGGATTACTGTCCTCCGGAATGGAAATCATCCAACGGGCAGTATCCGTCTCACAGGCCATATGATTGACATGCTTGTTGAACACAATTTGAAATGATGAAAAAAATATTACCCCTTTTTTTTTTGCACACCACTAATGCACGTAATATTTAATATTTTATCTTTTTTCTTTAGATTTGTAAATTTTTAAATTAGTATTTTTAATGGGGCGACAGCAGCTCAGGAGGTAGAGCGCTCGTCTTGGGATCAAGGGATCCCAGTTCGAATCCCGGCTCGTCCATGTTACATGTCGAAGTGTCTTTGGGTAAGACACTGAACCCCTAATACCCCCAATAAGCAGGTTAGCGTCTTACGTGGCTGCAATACAAGGCCGCTATTGGGAAATGTGGAGCACATTGTAAAGCGCATTGGGAAGTCATTGACTTGAAAAGCGCTATATAAATGCAGATCATTTAATTTCATTTCATTAATGTTTTCCAGGAATGTGTTTCACAATGACCTTTTTTTCTGGGAAGGGAAAAAAAAGTTTAGTTTATCTTTGTATTTTATAGTTTATTGGTTGTTGCAATAAAAAGTCAATATTTGGAATTTAAATTGGGTTGTGTCTTGCGAGAGTTCCAGTTGCTGGACTTTAAAGTTACTTACTATACAAAGGGTAAATAAGTTATTGCTATTATAATTTAGAGGAATAATATATAATATTAGATAGACATTGCATTATTATTTGTATCATACTGATCAAAAGGACCTCTTTTTTATTCTTTTTTCTTGCTTTTTTCTTTATTTTTCTTTATTCTTTCCTTTTTACTCTTCTGATTTCTTTTTTGTTTGTCTCTTTCCCCCTGGCTTTTTACTTTTACTTCTTTTTTTATGTATATTTTTTCCTTTTTCATGTCTTTTTATTTCTTTCTTACTTGCTTTTTTTCTTTTTTTTCTTATTTGTTCCTGCTTTTTCTTTTGTTCTTTATCAATGTTTCATTTATTTTTATTTTATTTTATGTTTCTATTTTTCTGACTTTTAACTCCTTTTTTTCTTTTTTTCTTCTCTTATGTTTTTCTTTTTTTTTTGTTTCATTTCTCAATTTTGTCTTTATCTTTTTTTGCTTTATTTTCCCTACTTTTTAAGTCATTTTGTGCATAATGTAAAACAATAATTGGTAATATTAGGATTAAAGCAACAATAAAAAAAACCTTTTCTTCATTCCCTTGTTTCACTGACAACATCTGGGCAGTATAAAGTATAGGTATAAGCACTTTGTCACACTGAAAGGACTGTTGTAAAGGGCTGTGTTAACAAAGTACTGTACAGTTAACATGAACAATTTTATCATCATTTGTGGTCACCGTGGGTCAGCAGGTAAACCAATTTATTCATTCTGGGTGATAATTTTGCTGTAATTTGGGATTGTATTTTATGTTTCATCTGTTTTCAAGTTTAGCTATATTTTATGCCGTTTTCCTCATGTTGAAGTTTTTGAGTTTTTCCTTGCCCTCATGTAGGTTTTAGATCAGTGGATAGTGTAATAATAGTCTGTGGTTTGCAATAATTTGTTATCTGTGAAGCCCTTTGAGACTCTTTGTGATTAAGGGCTACACAAATAAACATGACTTTTTTTAGAAAAACTAAAAATGAGTAAAACGATTTTCTAGGAATACAAAACATGATTTAATACACTCTAACCTTTTTCAATCTTTTTGGGGGGATTAGCAAGATATTTAATTTGTGATATTTACTTTATTCCATTTATTTAATTATTTTCTGTTGGTTAATAGAATTTTGTACCTGTTCTGTCTCATGTTCAGAGAATTACTTTATAAAAAGACAGAGAGTAAATGCTGCCACCTACCGGTGTGGATGAATGTTACAGTTGGATGATCAATGGCAAAAAGCTATGTTTTATTTAAATACTAATACCCGACTGAGGATAAGCGGTGCAGATAATGGATTGAAGACGGCGATGTTTATCTGACTGAAGGGACTCCTGTTGTGCTGTGGCGCAACACTGGCAGCCCTGAAGTTTTCCAGGATTTGCAGGAAAATTTTTGTTACAAGATACGTTTGATGTATCCATCCATTATCTGCACCGCTTATCCTCAGTAGGGTCGCGGGGGTGCTGGAGCCCATCCCAGCTGTCTCTGGGCAGTAGGCAGGGGACACACTGAACTGGTTGCCAGGCAGTCGTAGGGCACACAGGGACAGACAATTCGCTCGCTCCTTCAAACTTAGGGACAATTTGGACCGGGCGATTAACCTGACATGACAAAGACACTGAAAATAATAAGTTGGCTAGTTCGTGCTGCATTTTTGACGACATAAATGGGCTGCTTTTATTATGATTAGCCAGGTATTTAAAACAGTATTTTTCCACATATACTGAAAAGTGTTATCTGCTCTACCGTCAAACCTCATCTCATCTCATTAGCTGCACCGCTTATCCTCAGTAGGGTCGCAGGGGAGCTGGAGCCCATCCCAGCAATCATCGGGCAGTGGGCAGGGGACACCCTGAACTGATTTCCAGCCAATCGCAGGGCACACGGGGACAGACAACTCACTCGCTCATTCACACCTAGGGACAATTTGGACCGGCCAATCCACCTGAAATGCATGTCTTTGGAATGTGGGAGGAAACCGGAGTGCCTGGAGGAAACCCACGCAAGCACGGGGCGAACATACAAACTCCGCACAGTAAGTCCGGTAGCTGGATTTGAACCCGCACAGGAGGTTCCCAAGACCTTAGAACTGTGCCGCACACGCGCTAACCACTGCGCCGCCGTGCTGCCCACCGTCAACCCTTTTACGCCGAAATGAACTCCCAAATTACCATCGGATAAAATGAGAGACAGATGTTCAGAAGAGGTAACGTCATTTTGCCCGAATAAATATTTTCAACATGCTCAAAAGTGATTTCCACATAAGGTGCTAATGCCCGTGCTTTACTGTTCTATTACATTCCCCAAAATGTAGTAAAGTTGGCGCGAGGGGAACGCCCGCGGTGCATTTGTCGGCAAAACGAACACAGTCACGCAGACAAAGTACGAAGAACTAGTATGCATCCAGACTTTTGTAAGCTTTTAGATCAGCACCTGTGTATGGGGATACTCCATTTACAATATAGTGATACAGATACTGTGCACTGAAGTCAGGCAGAGTAGACAATTTGCATTTTTGTTGTTTGTATTGTCTACTATTTACTGGCTTCGTCCACTGTTTACCACCGTCCCTCATGTTGTGCAAAGGGTCAATATGGTAGTCGCTATTTTGAACGGTGACATGATGATGTGACGTAGAACTCGGAGAAGAGCGAAAAACCACGCCGATGAAAACGGCGTCAGGTGGGCCAAGGGGCACACGCCCCCGATGATGGTCCGCACCCAAAGTTACGCACCGATTTTGACCGTCAGTAACGATAACGGTGTTGTTAAGGCAGAAGTAAAAAAACTGATTACCCCGTTACCCCGATATGACGCTATACCGTATCCCCAACACTGATAATGAATGGGATTATCCCATTGGGGATAGCACAGAGGTCAGGAACCCCTTTGACCCAAAGAGCCATAAAAGCAAAAAATGTTTTAAAAGAAATTGAGAGAGCCACATCATATATTTTCAGACAAAATTGAAAAAACTGCCAAACACGCTCTCTAGACAAAAGCTAATTCTTCAGCACATTTTATTTCACTGTGTGTCATTTGAGGATTTAATCAAATGTATGAAATGACAATAATGCCAAATCCGATGTCCCAAATCAATGTAAATACTGTTGAGATTTGTCAATTTCTATGGCACTTTTACTCGTGGAATTGCGGTAAGGCGTTTTCTATTGGGTGACGTCATTACGTACACACTATATTTTCGTTGTGCTGTGGAGTTGATTGCCATGTTGAATCGGATGAAGACGAGTTCTTGTTTGCTTGCTGTTAAGAATAAATATTCTTCAAGACTGAACCACAATGTCCTGCTCATCTTCGCACGCATGAGGAAACCACACGCTCTGTGACATCCTTAACAAATATGCCATTTACAATTTGTCTTCCACCTTCAGTTAAGAGTGTTGAGGCAAGATTTTTTCCATGAAATTTGTCCTTAATAACGGTTTCAAAACAATGTGCATGCAAAGTTCTTTTGTAAAAATGTCACAAATGACTGCAAACGATAAGCATATCGTCATATTCACTTTGGGTGTAGACTGCACTGAGCGAGAGAGAAAAGGAAGTGCCTTGCGCTGTGTGCAGGGATCCGCCCACCTGTACTGCTCACCCAATCAAAGTCGTTTGCCAGCGTTTTGATTTATCAGTTTAAATCAGGGGTGTCACTCATTTTAACACGGGGGCCACAAGATAGAACAAACATTGTGTCTGCTATGCAGCTGTTTTTGTTTCTTTAACTTTATTGGGATGTAAATATGTACATAACGTGTAAATGACCTTGAGTGCATCTGGAAAGTGTCCAGAAGATGGCTTTTTATACATCTCACATGCAAACTAGTAGAATAAAGAGAAAGAAAAAGAGAGATAAAGAAATAAGAGAAAGAAGGAGGGAAAAGGAAAGAGGGCGGGACAAAGGAAGAGAGAGAGGGAGAGAGCGTGAGAACCAAAAGAGATAAAAAGAGAAAAGAAAAGAAAGTGCGAAGGGTAGGAAGAGAGAAAGAGAAAAGAGAAAAGGAAAAAATGTAGTAAGAGCAAAATAAGTTAAAAAGACACACAGAGAGAAAGATACAAAGAGCAACAAAGGAAGAGAAAAAGAGAGACACAGAGAGTGAAAGAGACTGAGACAGAGTGGGAGAAAAGGGGTGGAAAAGAGACAGAGAGTGAGCGAAAAAGGGAAGAAGAGAGAGAGATAGAGAGAGAAATAAATACAAGTACAGTGTCTTTGTTCGAGGCACCTTTCTTTGGCAACATCAAGTCGACATATTTCAACCTGCAACCTGTTTTTCTCTTGCGCTTCTCTGAGCGTTGTCTCGCGGTACAGATTCAATCCCATAGCGGGCCTGATCTGGCCGGCGGGCCGCCTGTTTGACACCTGTGGTTTAAATGGTTTCTTATCGAACTCCTGCATTAAGTTGCTTCGGCTTTATACGGACCAAAATCGGGATGAAATCGCTTGACTTTGGAACTCCACAGAGATGTGCAATAGTTACATTTTATTTCGGAGCCATATGTACTCATGAAAAGAGCCATATATGGCTCCCGAGCCATAGGTTCCCTACCCCTGGGATAGCATATGCGCTTCCCAGACTACCCTCATTACTACATCCAATTTTCTTTGGGTGTCCTACCCCACCCTGGTAACGCCCCTGCCACGGTATATCCTATTTTTGTCATACATTGTTCCCTCGTCTTGTCTATGATCGAAAGCGGTTAGGGAGCGTGCGGGTCTATATGCCGCCGCGCAAGTTTACGCAACAGGTTGCTTGGGTTACGCGGAGCTGCGCGCCAAAGCGGAAGCGGACGCCTCCCGCGAAGTCGTCGCACGCATCTCTCGCCTTCTCCCACATTTTCCAAACGGAGATCCTTGCGCGAGCATCCTCCAACAATGTCGGTGTTGGCGCAAAAAGTTGGCCTGTACTTGTACACGGCTTACCTTTTGCTCTTCGTCGTCTGCCTCAACGGCTTCCTGCGCGCCTTACACTTCTTCTCGCCTGCCCTGAGCAAAAAGGTCATTTTGAAAATGAACGAGCGGACGTCCATGTCGATGAATTCCAAGTTCACGTACGAAGACTGGGGGCCCACCTTCCTCACGCCGGCTTTCGTCAAGACCGTGTGGGGACACATGTGGTCTTCGCTGGGCCAGAAGGCGTTCGTGGGGGGGACAGCCCCGGACTCGCCCCTGGTCGACATGGACAAGCGGCAGACAAGAGTTAGCGACTTTATGAAAGGTGAGTCTTACTTTGAAGACTTTATTTAAAAGTCCTTAAGAACGGAACTTCTCAGGAGATAACGTGGCTGTCGTGGAGTTCAACGGTTAAAGCTGTTTGACTCGATGACTTCATCAACAACAAATCTAACAGTCAAGTTTCATAAAACAATTCGTTTTCCCTAATGGGACAGTGTGTAATATTAGCGCCCCCTATTGGCTAAACCTCGTTAAATAATACTGCTTCAAATGATGAGCTCAAATACATGAACTATCGTGTCGATAAGCATTTAAGAATACCCGTATTTTCCGCACTATAAGGCGCACCTAAAAGCCTTTATTTTTTTTCAAAAGCTGACCATGCGCCTTATAATACAGTGCGCCTTATATATGGATCAATATTAAGTCGCAAAGTCTTGCAACTAAGGCAAGCAGTCGCCGACTAGATTTTCCCCCGAAGGCGAAGTCGTCTGCAGTGTATGCTGGGATTTATATACCGGGGTTTCATTTCCTAACCAATGTGTCAATCATCATTTGAATCAGTCACTATTGGCTAAAGTTATTCGGAGGTAAAGGGGCCGGATCCTTTTTATCATTTACAGGCTCGCATAGGCTAAAGGGGCGAAACAAAGCCTGCAATTGGCCGAAAAAGATGAATGTGAATCACACGTTGGTTGGGTTGCACTACGGCATAGAGAAAACATTTTTTACTATTCTGTATTTGTAAATATTTTACTCTCCTGGATTTACTACACTCACAGTTGTAAGAAGACCATGGTTACGTATCATTAATGAACGTGAAGGCTGCAAGAGAACTTAGGTGAGCTATGCGGCTTTATATTTTCCCGGTATCTTGTTTTAGAACGATCTTGATGTTTCTGTGATGAGTCTATTTTTAAACTAAATTCAATTCAAAGTGTTTATTGTCATATGCACAGTAAAGAACCCCGTTTCCCTGCAAAATAAAACTCTTACTTTGCTGTCCACACAGTTGCCAGCAAAAAAATAAAATGGAAACTAAGAAATGTTTGGCATTTCTTGAATCCCAAGCCTTTAACCTTTCGAATGATATTTGAAACGATGCATTTGAGTGATTGGTGACATCGTACAGACACTGTTTCCGTACATGTCTGAGACATGTATTTGCTTCTTTGCAAGCTTTCGGAATGTTAAGGGGGTAATAAGTTTGACTGAATCATCTGACTGTTTTGTCGAAGTTCCCATTGTAGCGCCTTATAATCCGGTGCGCCTTATGTATGGAAAATATAGGACCAAAAACTATTTTTTTGGGGGTGCGCCCTATAACCCGGTGCGCCTTATAGTGCGGAAAATACGGTACTCTTAGGTTGAGAAATTTGCATTGATTTCACAAAATGTGAGCCTCACCTTACCTGGAGGGAGTTGAAGTAATTTTCTGCTAACTTGCTGCTATGGGTACCAAAAAAACCTCATGAGTTCTCTGGGAAAAAAGGAGAAAATGGTGCAATTTGGTCACTTTGAATCTCCGTAGTTTGTATTCTTCCTTGTGCTTTTTATCAACCCCTTTCAGTTGTAAAATTCGTTTAAGATAGAGGCCACGCAGTTGAAAATAACATTCTTATGTGGTGCCAGACAAGTAGATTAAAGAGAACGAAAGGGAGAGAGAGAAAGAAAGAGAATGAGTAAGTGAAAGATAAATACATGGAGAAAAAGAGAGAAAGCTAAAGAGAAATAGGTAGGGAGAAACAAGATGGGGACAGAGAGAGACAGATTATGAAGAGCATAGGAAAAAAGATAAAGAAAGAAACTAAAGAAAACAGGAGAAAAAGAGAAAAACAGAGAGAGCGAGAAAGAATGGGAGAGCAACATCGAGAGAGAGAAGAGAATGAAAGAAGGAGACATGAAAGAGAGAACGAGAAAGAGAGAGATGGAAAAAAGAATAAGGGAGGGATAAAAAAAGAGCACGAAAGAAATACAGCTGTTTAGTTAGTGGCTTGGCCTGATTTTGGTGACATCCAGTAGACATATTTCAAAGTGCAGCTAGTTTTTTGTTGCGTTGTCATTCAATCTGTTGGTAGCCCTGATCCGGCCCGCGGGCTGCATGTTTAACACACATGCACCACACAATACAGTATTATCTCGTGGTCAAATATTACACAGTGTTCCTTTAAAGCAGAAGTGGGCACCCCGTTCCTCGAGGTTCACATGTCCTGCATGATTTTGGAGGTTTTTCTTCTTTTTCAGATTCAGATTCAGATCTACTTTATTGTCATTTTAGTACACGTGTATACAGAACGAAATGTCGATACATCTGACCCGCACAGTTTCCTTGAATGTAGAGATATAAATAAAATGTTGTATTGAGTTGGAGTATTGAGTACTAATAATATACTAAATAATTATGGCTATGTATAGTATTTTACAGTAGCGCAAATAGTGCAAGAGGAGCAGCTAACCAGATATGCAAAATGGGCAGTCAGGTAAACAAGTCAAGTCAAGTCAAGTCATTTTTATTTGTATAGCCCTAAATCACGAAGAGTCTCAAAGGGCTTCACAGATTGTTACACTATATTACACAAACTATTTTCAACCGACAAGAGGAGTGGGTTATTCGTATGCAATGGAGTAGAAGTGAGTTTTAAGTTTAGATTTAAACATTTCCACTGAGGTTGCAGATCGAATCTCAGGGGGAAGAGCATTCCACAGCACCGGTGCCCGGATGGAGAACGCTCTCGAACCAGCAGAAGACTTCTTTGCTCTCGGGATCATCAGAAGACCAGCACTCTCAGATCGTAGGCTTCGGACCGGGACGTAGTGGCAGATCAGATCTGAAAGATAAGAGGGAGCAAGTCCATGTATGATTTTGTACAATACTAAGAGAACTTTGAAGTCACATCTTTGGCTAACTGGGAGCCAATGCAGGTTAGCCAAAATCGGTGTTATGTGATCGTACTTTTTTGTCCTGGTTAAAAGCCTCGCTGCGGCATTTTGTACTAGCTGAAGAGACTTGATTCTGGACTTCGGGAGACCGGAGAGTAGTGCATTGCAGTAATCGAGACGGGAGGTAACAAATGCATGAATTATTGTTTCCGCATCAGACTGAGACAGTATTGAACGGATTTTAGCAATGTTGCGAAGATGGAAGAAGGCAGTTCTAGTAATTTGCTTTACATGCATCTCAAAGGATAGATCAGGGTCAAATATGACACCTAAATTTTTAACTGAGTCACTCTGTGTGATGTGACATTTGTCAATGTTCACAGCAGTTTTTGAGAATAAGTCCCGGCATTTAGAAGGACCAATGACTAACATTTCGGTCTTTTCAGAGTTAAGACGCAAGAAATTGAGTGACATCCACTCTTTTATCTCAGTGAGACAGGCCTCCAAATTTCCACAGTTTAGTGTGGAAGATTCCTCCAACGGAAGATATAGTTGAGTGTCGTCTGCGTAGCAATGGAAGCTGATATTGTACTTGCGAATAATATCACCTAATGGAAGCATGTAAATGTTGAAAAGTAGTGGGCCGAGCACTGAACCCTGCGGAACACCGCAGGTAACATTAAAGGGCTCAGATGTCGTTTCACCATATTTAACACAGTGCGTCCTATCTGAGAGGTAGGATTTGAACCACGAGAGGACGGCTCCTGAGAGACCAATCCATTTTTCCAACCGTTCTAGTAGGATATTGTGGCGCACTGTGTCAAAAGCAGCACTAAGATCCAGCAGCAGCAAAAGTGATGAAGCGCCAGAATCCATTGACATTAGGAGATCATTTGTTACCTTGATCAGAGCTGTCTCAGTAGAGTGGTTAGCCCTGAATCCTGATTGCATGGATTCAAAAAGGTTATTCTCCGATATGAAAGCATTCAGCTGCTGTGCCACTACTCTTTCGAGTACTTTAGAGAGGAAAGGTAGGTTTGACACAGGTCTGTAATTACTTAATATTTCTGGATCAAGGTTGGGTCGTTTCAGTGTGGGTTTAATAACGGCGGACTTAAAAGCTGCTGGAACTACACCTGAGGAGAGTGATGTATTTATAATATTTAGAACTGAAGGCCCAAGGACGCTAAAAATACTTTTAATAAGTGAACCTGGGAGCGGGTCGAACTGGCAAGTTGTCGGTTTGGCCGCATTCACCACTTGTTTGAGATCATCAAGTGACAGTTCACTAAAACCGGCCATTTTCCCAGGGCAGCCACCCTGTCGTGCATCTGTAAATTTCAGTCCTTTAATACGTGTGGTACTAACAATATCTTTTGCAATTTCTTCCTGTATGCATTGAATCTTCTTAGTGAAGAAGACCATTAACTCCTGAGCAGAGTGTGTCGAACTGTCTGCGACAGGCTGTTGCCTTGTAAGCGATGCTACAGTGTCAAAAAGGGCTTTGGGGTTGTTCTTTTGAGACGCAATCACCTTCGAAAGGTAGGCCGATTTTGCAGAGGCAAGGGCCGCTTTATACTTTAACAAGCTGTCACACCAGGTTTGATGGAAAACCTCAAGCTTGGTAGCGCGCCATTTTCTCTCCTATTTCCTGCATTCTTTTTTAAGGGTTCTAGTTTCATCAGTAAACCAAGGTGTGCGTCTTTTGGGACGTGATTTTAGTTTTATGGGCGCTATTGAATCCAGCACACTAGTCAGGGTGGTATTGAACTCATTCATGAGTGAGTCAATCGAGCCATTGTATTTAGGAAAGGACGCAACTGCTCCAGGAAGGAGTTCAAAGAGCTCAGAAACTGTGCCAGTGCTTATATTGCGTCCGCTAAATCCCTCAGCTTTATTAACTCTACATTTAGTTAGCACCTCAAATGTCACTAAATAATGATGAGAGATAACAGTAGTACACGGTAGCACCATAATGTTTGAGGTTAAAACTCCTCGAGTCAGAATCAAGTCTAGCGTGTTCCCATTTTTATGGGTTGGCAAGTCAACCAGTTGAGTAAAACCAAATGCATCAATTAGAGAACTAAACGCAATAGTAAGTGAACTGTGTGGGGAGTTCATATGAATGTTAAAGTCTCCCATAATTATAATTTTGTCTGCATAGGTTACTAGTTCAGACAAAAGTTCAGCAAATTCGTCTAAGAAAGTTGTGTATGTCAGGTAAACAGTAACAATAACACTGTAACAATAACGCTGTAAGTACAATAGTGCAGAGAAACAGATGTGCAAGGAGTGGCTAGCTATAAAGAACTGCCAGTAGTGCAAAAAGTCAAACAAAACCAACAGATGTACAGATTAGCAGCAGTTTAGATTTACTATGTGTTTGATTGACCATTTAACAGTCTAATGGCCAGGGGGACAAGACTATTGTGGAACCTGGTGGTCCTGCACTGCACACTGCAGCTATAGCTATAGCTTCTTCAGCTATATATAAATGTATACAGAGTTTGTGCGGGTGCTTGAAATCCTTGGAAATGTAAATGGTCTGCATTTATATAGCTCTTTTCAAGTCAATGAAGACCTCCCAAAGTGCTTTAGGCATTAGGGATTCAGTGTCTTGCTCAAGGACACTTCGACATATGGGAATCGAACCTGCAACCTCTTGATCCCAAGACGAGCGCTCTACTTCCTGAGCTAATGCCGCCCTAATGCATGCATTTTGATGTTGTGTATTCAAGTATTGAAAAGTGCTTGAATTTTTGGTGAAGTGCTTGTAAATGCTTAAAAATGAGGCTGACGGTGCTCTCTGGGAGCTTCGCCTTGCCGTTGCATTTCTTCCCTT
Organism: Urocampus carinirostris; assembly: GCF_059441175.1. Taxonomy (NCBI): domain Eukaryota; kingdom Metazoa; phylum Chordata; class Actinopteri; order Syngnathiformes; family Syngnathidae; genus Urocampus; species Urocampus carinirostris. The sequence continues at coordinate 29,649,974 of NC_142360.1, forward strand.
GTGATTAGCAACTGGCATTAGTTTGTATGGCTTTGTCCTATGGTCCTATTGTCTTACAGGTCCCGCCCAAGAAAACGGGTGCATTCTACACCTTAACAGGACACTATGAAACGTGTATTGGTTCAAGAATTGCGTATCAATTATGGACATTTATTATGGACCATTGCAAAATACATGATTCACACCAGATTTTTTCTTTTAACCGTATGGAGAAATTGGAAAACTGGCTTTGAAAGTCCTTAAAAAGTGCTTGAATTTGTCCATGAAAAAAGGTGTAGGGTCACACCGAAGTGGACGGGTGCCTGAAATCCTTGAAAATGCTAGAATTGTGATGTTGTGTTTTTAATGGTCGAGAGGTGGTGGAATTTTGTGTGAAGTGCTTGCAAATACTTGAAATTGTTGCCATGTTTCTCAACAAGCCTGATTAGAAATGACGCCTACAATGCTATGTGGTGGCTTCACTTTGCCATTGCATTTCGTCTTCCCTCATGATTAACGGCAACTTTTATTAGTTTGTATGGCATTATCCTATGAAGCGTTATCGCCCTCTACGGGCGTGCCCAAGAGGACAGGTGCATGCTACACCTTAGCAGAGCACAATGAAATGTTTATAAGTGCAAGGATTACGTATAAATTATGGACATTTATTAAGGGCCATGCAAAAAAGTGAGGTAGTGTTTCCCAGGGATGAATTCTAATTGGAAGAAGTTAGCGGTTTACTCAAGACGTAAAAATCAAATTGTCTTGACTAAAAATCTCATACATCAATCGCAAATAAATTTGTGGCTCTACATAAAACGATTCACACCGGATTCCTTCTTTTAATAGTAATGGAGAAATTGGAAAATTGGCTTTGAAAGTCCTTAAAGCCCCAGTGTGTAATATTTGAACATTAGATGGTATTCTATTGTCTAATGCAAACACAAACCAGTGCCAAGAGCACAGCGTAACAGCTAGAAAACACACAAACATGGAAGTTCTAGGTTGGGATTACACAATGTAAAAGAAATACAAATTTCTCTTTTTAATAAAAACTAAAATTGGTGTGATAGTATATGTACTTTTGCCTAGTGTTCAAATCAACGTTTGTTTTTACTGAATGAACGTTTTTTTGTGCGACCAGGACATACTTAATATTACACACTGCCCCTTTAAAAACTGCTTGAGTTTGGCAATGAAAAATTGTACGAACCCTGTAAAAATCCACAGCAAAAATACACTAACTTATGTTAACGTGCATGTTTTTAATTACTAGTAGGGTGAGAAAGTAGCTTTTATTTGACATAATATCAGGCTCTCCTAGAGGGAGCTGAAGTCGCTGTCAAACATCTTGCCGCTACTAATACAAAAAAAAAAGAAAGAAAAAATGAAAAGAAAAATGTTGCGGTTTGGTCACTCTGAGTATCCGTAGTTTGTATTTTTCCTTGGCATTCGTTTTCAGTTGTACGACACACAATGCAGTGACATCTGGAGGTCAAAAAATATACACCGTCCCTTTATTGTCATGAATTCCTTAATACCAAAATGAGATAATGAATTTTTAAGCCCTACCTATTTTTACCTTATTCTACATATGATGAAACTGACAACTATTTTTGATATATTCATATTGTAAATTCTCAATGATTACAATTTTTCACGATACCAACTATGCAGCCGATGGTACAATACCAATAACATTGTATTTATTGTATTGGTTTTTATTCTTTATTTTACGGGAAATGGGGGCTGTAATGCACGTTAACACAAACGCCAGTGATTCGGCGATTGCTGGGCGGAAGAAGCAAGGCAGCAGTCCGGCGTGGAACAACAGGAAGCCAGAGGCCAACGAGATTGATACCAGTTACACGAGCAGATACCGGACGGATGGGGGTGGACAGGACGGGACAGACAGGATTGATATCAGATTCAGGAGTCTGGAGACAGATATCAGAAGGACAAGATTGACGGGATCAATACCAGACACTGGAGACTGGAGTACGATATCACACAGGACGAGATGGACGGGGACGATACCCGATACTGGAGATTAGAGTCCGATAACAAGAAGGACGAGAGAGACGGGAACGATAACAGACACTGGAGATCGATATCAAACACGACAAAATAGACGGGAACAATACTGGACAGGATACACCAGCAGGAAACAGGACAGAGTCAAAACACACATCTTGCGGGTGCAGAGCTTCGTTGATGGACTGACCAAGGGTGAGTGAGAGCACTGAGCTTAAAAAGGAGGGAAGCCAATCAGTCAACGAGCTGCAGATGGTGCCCAATGGGCGGGGCCAATTGGCAACCGTGACAATCCATTTATATTTTGGGTTTCCATGGCCAACACATAAAGTTAATGGATTTCTTGTACATGAGCATTAACATCAGAGATTCCAGACACAGTAATCTGAAATGTCTTTTGGAAATGGACAATATTGGTTGAATATTATTGTCAAAAATGTGGAATTTTCTTGTATGTAAACTGAATAAAAAACATTTTTAATGCACATTATCTTTGCCAGTAGTTTGTTTTTTGATATTTAACACAGATTAAATTGATGAGCGAATGAGTTGTCTGTCCCCGTGTGCCCTGCGATTGGCTGGCAACCAGTTCAGGGTGTCCCCTGCCCACTGCCCGAAGATGGCTGGGATGGGCTCCAGCCCCCCCGCGACCCTAATGAGGATAAGCGGTACGGCTAATGAGATGAGATGAGACTCTATTGTAATTAATAAACCTTACTAATTATTTTATTGTATTCATTTACATTTGACTAAATTTTAAACATTGTTCATTGTTTTTGGAGTGTATCAAGTTGCCTTTAATTTGAACAGTCAAGATTAAACTGTTTTATCTCATCTAGCTTGAGTTCCATGTGTTTTGTAAGATTTGCGTTTTATATAAACCAATCAATGAATCACTTAATATTTTAAATCAGTATTTGAATAAATGGGACAGTTAACCCTTTAAAATAGTATTTTTGTATAGATATTCCTGCTCAATTCAGTTGTATTTATATCACTCCAATAGCACTTATTCCAATAAGACAACTTAATAATTAAATAAAGGGTATGCTATGACCACTAGATGTTGCTGTATTGTGTCATGTAAAGGATGAATACAAAATTCGGAGACTACGGTGAACATGAAGCAATATTCTTTGTTAAACCCAGCTTTTCACAACGTTTTGGGGTCAATTCTGTAAGCTCTCTCTAGGTGAGCCCCTGGTTATGTAAAATGAATGCAAATTTCTCAACCTACAATTATTTTGAAAAAAAGTTTATATTGCTTATTATTTAAATCTTGAGGATAAGCGGTACGGCTAATGAGATGAGATGAGAATGTTTTTTTTTACCACTCGGATTTGATAAGTTATACACACTTTTTCTTTGAAAAATACTTTACATGTACAGTAATCCCTCGGTTTTCGCGGTTAATGGGGGCAGTAACCCCTCGCGACAAGTGAAAATCCGCGAAGTAGTGTCGCACTTTCATATAAAGGGTCAAACTCTCCTAGAGGTGACGTCCTTACCGACTGAGAGTAACAAAATAACAACTATAGATCCACAAATAAAAATTCGGAACACAAAATTGCAGTTGAATAAATGCTCATTATACAAAAGTACAACAATTTGGAGAGCTTCTCCTTTCATTGTAAGAAAGTGAATTAGACAGCGGCTGGCTTGCTGCACGCTAGCATCGGGTATCCTCGGATTAAGCCAGGTATCCCCAATCTACAATCATCCCGAATGTAGCGGTTTGTAGCTCAAGGTCATCCATTTAATAGGTAATAGATTTGGCGTTGGTGAGATACCAGTCCCACAGGGGTAGATTGTGAGGGTTGTTACATAGCTTAGCTATAGAAGTAGGGTCAACCTGCGAGCTTGCAATTGCCTTCTCTCCATATGTTGCCTGAGTCCTTTCCCGGACCCTAACAATCCGCAGAGCACCCGCTGGTGATCAGCATTTAATTGTCCTCTTCTGACTTTCCTCAGAGTCAGATTTAATTGGTGAATTTCTTTTCAATGTAACTAGCCGATGAAGCTACTATCACTAGCCCTCCCATACCTGCCCCTGTGATAGCATTTGCTGTCTGCTGTCTGCTCAGAACACAATGCACGATACGTTGATATCAACGACGGTTAAGACAATTCTATTCAATTAAAAACTTTACAAAGCAGTGAACCAGAAATAATCGAAGTGCGAAGTAGCCAGGGGTCTCTGTATACAAAAATCTCATTTGCTGTCAACTGTTTTCCTAATGTTTTCTCCTGCTATCTTCAGGTTCTCGACCTCTGGTGCTGAACTTCGGAAGTTGCACATGACCACCGTTCATGTTCAAGCTGGACGAGTTCAAGCAGCTCGTCCGGGACTTTGGCGACGTGGCCGATTTTCTCGTCGTCTATGTCGAGGAAGCGCACTCGAGCGGTACGAGCACTCACAAACCGATTTCCTCACCAGGGTTCTTACCGGTGCTTGAAATCCTTAAAAATGCTTGAATTTAAATGTTTTCAAAGGTTGAAATGTGCTTGAAATTCGAGTGAAGTGCTGTTAAAAGCTTAAAATTGTTGCTACATTTCTCAACAAGTCTGTTTAGAAATGAGGCACACCCTGCTATCTGGTGGCTTCACTTTGCCACTGTATGTCGTCTTCCCTCGTGATTAACGGCAGCTGTCATTAGTTTGTATGGCATTTCCCTATGAAGTGTCATTGCCGCTATGGGACGCGCCCAAGAGGACAGGTGCATTCTATACCCAAACAGGGAGCTATGAAATGTGTATTAGTGCAGATACTGTATATTTGTGGCTCTGCAAAAACACAATTTGCACTGAATTTCTTTTAATTGTTCTAGAGAAATTTCAAAATTGGCTTTGAATGTCCTTAAAAAGTGCTTTGATTTGGAAATAGAAAAAGGTGTACGAACCGTGTCTCACTAATAATTTGTATTTAAAAAAACACAATACAAATAAACCCGTGAAATGATCTCCTGCTCTCAAAAGTTCCCAAGTGTTTTCAATGATGACTATTTACAAAGATACCGTATTTATCCGTGTATAACGGCACCCCATATTCTTTAATAAAATCGGTCTATAATTCACTTTTTCTTAGCTTCAACTTTGTGGTTGCCTGCAATGGGAATCAAACACGAAAAGCGACTGTGATTTTGCATATACTAACCACTGAAACACTAGTGATGTAGGTGACACATGAAAAGGCTTCATCCCATCATCACACTTTTTTCCCAATAGCAGAGACGAATGGCACCGCCAAAACAATGTGATAAGATCGAATGCCTTTTCGTAGGTCTTCTGTATCACTGATGGTAGATTACTTAGGATTTGGCACCGCGATCCAGGTTTTAACCAGTGCGATTGTGGTCAGCGATATTTTTCGGCTGATTAATCATTGCACCGATACGTTATAACCCCGTGTATAATGTGCCACCAAACTTTTTTGGATGAAAAAAAAGGGTGTTATATACAATGTTCCCTGTAATTTTCCATGGGTCTGAGCGTTCACACAAAGTCGGTGAGCAACGTTTGAAACAACAGTGAGCAACCATAATCCTAAGTGTGGCAAGATAAGTAATTATCAAACATGTCCAAAACTTGACATTTTGCTGAGTTTCCGGCAATGCAAAATTATTTTTCTCTTTTGAATGAATTGACTCATGTACGATTGCAAAGGTTGTACGGCCTACAAACGTCGTTTGTTTTTACAATTCTTTCACAAGATTTCCATTTCTTTTTTTTCCTGATATATTTTGTCGCATGATACTAACATTTCGGGAGGCTTATTTAGTCGGTTGCCAGATACAGAACCGTACTTAATCACATTTTTTTAGTGGAAGTACAATGTTGGCAACAAGATTCACTTGATATAATTGGAAATTAATTGAATGCAACACAAACTTTTTCTTCTTTTTCCCTGTTTTTTTCTATTTTTTTAAAAATCCTTTAAAAAAAATCTCATTGTGTTTATTTTTTCCGAGCTGTTACTTTTTTCTTTTTGTTCTCTATTTACTTTTTTCCTTTGTTTCTTTCTTTTCTTTTTTTCTGGCTTTTTTCTAAATTTGTCCTTCTTTTTTTCTCTTCCTTTTGTTTTTTTTCTCTCGCTTTTCACTTCTTTTTGTTTTTTTTGTCCTATTCCCCCCTTCCTTTAAGTCATTTTGTGCATAATTTTACCTAATATTTGGTCATGTTGGGATTAAAGAAGCAAAAACAACCTGAAGAGCCGTTTAGGACCCGAAAGAGCCAGTTCCTTTTAGTGAGCCGAGCCGAAGAAGCCAGGTCTCAAAAAACTGCTGACTTCACTCAACTTCGTTCTACTTCGATCTTGACTTAAAAATACCGCATTTATAACACAGCGTCAGGGGAACCCGTGTATTTTTACCTTGTGTTCATGCACTGTAACTTTGACTTAATTCGCTTCTTAATCAGCAATTTTGAGCCCTCATTTTTGTGAGCTGGCTAGATTTTCTTGTGCGCTGAGAATGTGCGGGCAGTGCACGATTGCGCACCCGCGCAGCTTAGAGGGAACATTGGTTATATACAAATAAATATGTTTCATGAAATAACAGCAACGAGAGTGATGTGCCAAAGATGGAAACACCGTTTAAAAAGTTCAACCAGTGCTAGCAGTGTAAAAAATGTGGGGAGGGTGAACCAGCCCAACCTGTTTAACCGATTCTGTCATACTCATTCTTGACTCTAAATTTATTGCTTGCTTCATTTCGGACATTAAAGGGATTGTGTGTATTATTACCACATACTTTTGTTTAAAAAAAATAAATAAATGAATAAAAAATAAACAATCTAAATAATAAGCATGAATTCATTATTATCTTATAAAAGTGCATTTTCGTAAAAATACTCGTAGGTTGCGAAAATACAGAAATTGTTCATTTTATTTTGTAATTTTCTTACATAGATTTTGGTGTTTGTTTGAAAAAATTGTTATATACAATATTTTAATCTTATCATTTGTTGTTACATGAATACATTTGTTATTAATATTTTTAAACACATTTTTGTACACAGCAAAATTGCCAGTGGTAGAAAAACAAAAGAAGGGGTTTTTACACACCCAGGTTTCAGTTTAAAGAAGGGGTCTGGAACCTTTTGGACCAAAAGAGCCATAAAAGCAAAATATTTTGATTTTTTTCTTCTTCTTTTTTTGGGAGACAGAGAGGAGCACCATAAGTTCTAAGACAAAATTCAACAAAACCGCCAAACATGCTCTCCAGACAAAATATATTTTTTCAGAGCGTTTTAATTTCACTGTGTGACGTTTGATGATTTGATTAGATTTAAGAAATAATAAGAAAGCCAGAGAATGTGTCCCATATCAAAATATACCACTTGAAACTTGTCTCCTCCCTACAGTTACTTATTATCGTTGAGGCTCATTTTCCCCTTTTTCGTGAATAATGGTTTCAAAAAAAGGTGCAAGCAGTTCTTTTATAAAAATGTCACCAAGTACTGCAAACGAAGAGTTGATGGATGTATTTCCCTTTAACGCAGTGGGCACATGTAAGAGAGAGGGGAGCGTGCTACATGTGCTTACCAAGTTATCTGCTCACCCAATACCTCTCCACCAATCAAATCGTGATACCATTTGCTGTCTGCCGTCTGCTCAGAACACAATGCAGGATACGTTGATATCAATAGAAATAGAAACAATTCAATTTAAAATCCGCAAAGCAGTGAAGCACCATTAACTAAAGCGGGAAGTAGCGAGAGGTCTCTATACACTGAAATTTCAAATTAAGGTAATTTAAGGTTAATTAAGCTCAGATAAAGTCCAAACCAGCTCACAAAATGCTAAATTTAAGCACTGGTTGTGACACATTTTAACATTCGACCACTAGATGTCGCTGTATAGTGTAGTGTACCAGAAAATGAGTGCTTAAAAGAAAAAGGACTTACAAACTACGGAGAGTTAAAATGACCAAATGGCACCAGTCTTTTGTTTTTTGGGGGTAGCACCAAGATGGCAAACACTCTCTAGTTGAGCCTTGTGTTATGTAAAATAAACGAGAATGTCTTAACCTAGGATTACCGTAAATTCCGGACTATAGAGCGCACCTGATTATAAGCCGCACCCACCACATTTCAAGAGGAAAACCGATTTTGTACATACACAAGCCGCACCCGTATATAAGCCGCACGCGCCCACATTTAAAAATGTAACACAAACACAAAATTAACCCAAACCCAACTTCAAGTCCCACGATTGAAACTAAATGGCCTTCATTAAAGTCCACAGCTGGCAAAATGAACGGAAAATGATACCGGTACTTAAGGTTTGATGCAGACCTGCAGAGTCCGGGTCCCGTTGAAAGTAATCCAAGGAAAAAAGTGTATATTTCCAAAGGTATGGGTGGGAAAAATATATCAGATGAACACATTTACTCACGCAACTCCTTCTTTAACCAACTTTTTACCCCCTCTTCTTTCCTTGTCTGTCCCTCACCTTTAGCGGTCCCAACTAAAACTCGGCACCCCGCGTTTGTTCCGCCCCTCCTTTTTCATTCACCCGTGCAAAACATATCAGAATAAGTGTCTAAAATAAATACATTACAAAAATATACAGTTGCAAATACATATTATACATGGATTACACATATTTGCAAAGAAAGACGGTACACAGAGAGAGTTTTCAAAGCTTTAATAATAATACTATAACTTTCATCCCAAACCGTGCCTGTGACAGGGCAGTTAATGGTAGCAACACTCAAGCGCCGCTGGCGGCCATTAGAAAATTTACATAAATTGGCTGCATCACTGAATAAGCCGCAGGGTTGAAAGTAAGGGAAAAAAGTAGCGGCTTATAGTCCGGAATTTACGGTATATTTTTAACAAATGCATGTATTATAGTGTCCCTTTGAACATAGTATTTTAAAAAATATAGCGTGATGACGATTTTTTTTACCGGCTTTCAGATGGTTGGGCCTTCACTAACAATCTCCAAGTGAGCAAGCATCAGAACCTGGAGGACAGGATGGCGGCAGCACAGATCCTTATCAAGGAGGATCCACTTTGTCCTGTGGTGGTGGACCAAATGAGCAATGCCGCCTCTGTGGAGTATGGTGCGCTGCCCGAAAGGCTCTACGTGCTGCACTTGGGCAAAGTACTCTACAAGGTAAGGCCACATCTCTGTATTATATACATACAGTGATCCCTCAGTTTTCGTGGATAATGGGGACCAGAACCACCCACAAAAAGTGAAAATCTTCGAAGTAGTGTCGCGTCTTCATATAAGCCCCCGCGGGATAAACTTACCTCGAGAGGACATTATTACTGACTGCACTCGCTGGTAATCACCATTTCGTGGCGCTCCTTGATGAATTTATTCTCAATGAACGATCCGCTGAAGTAAAGGCTGTTGCAATGCTTCCCAGTTTGTTTGGGTGGATACATTGACTTGTTTTAATTCAGACCTGGACACTCCATCCTCACTCCATCCTCGATGGCAGCATGTCCCCCCTAGTTTTTGATGTTTCTCTGCTCCAATACAGCTGTTTCCAAGCTCCTGCGAGCTTGCTAACAGGCTAATAATTTGTGTTACCTGAGTTGAAGAAGAAAACCCCTTAAAATCATGCAGGACATGCGGCCTTCAGGCCCAAGTCTCATCTAATTAGTGACGCGCATGAATGAATGAACTACAATCCCACTTTCCCTCTGGATTAAAACGTCAGTGGGGAAATTCCTAGAACAGAAAAGTAACACAGTATGCCGCGATTAAGACAATTGTTTTCGGACTATGTGAATCTCAATCAACTAGCGCTGCAGTCTATATTATCTAATTTGGCATTTACATATACGCAGGACTGAGACAAAAAAAAACATTCTCAAAACAAAGCTCAATGTACTGTACTGACTAAAATTCAGAAGCCCGTATCATCACAACAGCCTGTACAGGTACACTTGCTGTGCCATGTGACTGATCTTAAGCGATCCCATCCCATGTGCACATGACAAGGTGATAGAGAGGAGACGAGGTATTGCTACCACTTCATAAAAAAGTCACCATACATGCCGACACGAATTACTGAGGTGGGGTACACGATAATTATCAGGCTGACAGTTATCGGAATGATCACAACTGTCAGGACCAGAACGGAAACAGGACCCAATCGCGTTACGTTTCTCACAAGTTTACTGAGATAGAGAGGAAGGGCAGCGCCCGCGATCCGGTGCTTGCTAGACGCGGGAAGCAAGTTGCCCTCGCAATCGGATTTTGATCCAAATACAGAAGTGGATCTTACATAGCGGGCGATGCCGGTGTCAGGGACTGAATAACAGGTCGATAGCTGGGACAAGAGAGCAAAAACGTGGTCGGGATCGGAAACGAGTCGTAAGCCAGGACGGGAGAGTAGACGTGGTCAGGTTCAAGAACGGGTCGTAAGCCGGGACGGGAGAGCAGACGAGGTCGGAATCAAAACAGGTTGTAGCCGGAACAGGAGAGCAGATGTGGTCGGGATCAAAACAGGTCGTAGCCGGAGACAAACGGGAGCAAAAAGCGGGACAGGTAGGAGTCGGGGTTGAAAAAGGCTAGCCTTGTATACACAGTGGTTCGCAAACGGACTGACAACAGGGGACTGACAGGACTGGGTTCAAATAGTGACAGGGTGCCAATCAGGTGCTTCTAATCGGTAATCATGACATCAACCAAACATGAAATCAGTTTTCAACTCATCTGCTATGCATTATGTATTATGTTTTTTGCATTTATGTATTATTAATTTTGTCACACTCCTGCATATATGTTAGTGCCAATTTCCATCGACTTCTGCTGACACAGTCCACAAACAAGTGTCTTAATTACGGCACATTTCTATTCTAGACATGAATAAATGCAATTCTTTTTTCGATATTTTCAATGGTGAATGTGAGGTGTGTCGTTTGAGGTGTCCTTAAAAAGATCAAAGTAGAAATTTTGCTCTGTTAAGTATGTGTTAACAATGCCCATCTGAGTTCAAAGACCCATATTTTTTTTCCATCGCGTATCTGCTTTTATCTTTTACCCTCGGTGTTCCAGCCACTCAGCGCATTACGCTCGAAGAAAGAAGGCGGAAGGGGGTGGATGGAGTTGAGAGGGGGGGGGGGAGTAATTTATTTTATTGTAGGATGATCATGGTGAAGGTAAGAATATGAAAAAGGAAGAGTTTATTTGAGCGTGTCTAAAAAGATCACACACACGCACAAAAGGAGCTTAACAGAGGCTACAAAAATGATTGATGGGCGTCAGCAGGTAAAATATTTTGAAGGTACGGACACCGCCTTTACTTATCCCATGAATGCAAAAGGTAAAAATCACATCCAATCAAAAATGCACTGTATTTATGTCAAGGGGCATTTTGAAGCTGAGAGCTACTTTTTTGTTACTGTCTAGCACAAAGGTCTACCATTTTGTTGCATTTATTATTGCATTATTACTAGGTTGTAATTTGATATTAAAATAGGCTCAGTCAACCACTTAGATAGATAGACAGATAGATAGATAGATACATAGATAGATAGATAGATAGATAGATACTTTATTCATCCCCGAAGGGAAATTCACATTTCCAGCAGCATCCCTGAGCTGAGAACTATACAATTATAAAGCAAAAAGAATACAATAATATACAAACACCCAGTGTGACGTGCAAATGCCCACTGTAGCGTGTTATATAGAATATCTAAATAGTGCTACACAGAATACATTTTGCAATAAAATTTGGTAATACATCATTAACATCATTCCTGTAAGAAACCACAATGATATATTTTCAGAACCAGTATGCGGGCTACTTAAGTGGTTTTAGGGGACACTGTGGGCACCAAATTGAGGACCCCATTAATATTTATCTTGTATTTAATTTCTGAATTATAATTTTATAACCGTTTTTATATTCACACTATTTTTTGGCAGGTTCTGTCCTCCATCCAAATTACAACCCTGGAGGGGAGAGTGATTCCCTTTTAACCGAAACCTAAATGATTCCACGTCGTCTTAATTTCTATATCCGATGAGTTTGAGTTTCACATGCTCTTCTTACCGTGCGAATGGGACGATTAGAAAGTGTGCCAAGAGAGTGTTTTTGTCCGTTTGGCTCACGCAATCGCGTGTCTAGGAGCTTCCAGCGCACTGCAGATAGCTCAGGAATTTGCCGGCCTGGGCCCAGGCCTATGCCGGCTCTGCCAAAAACGCATGGAGCTCCCCTATTGTTCTCTCAGGGAACGAGGACTTCAAAACAAACAAGTCATGATATGAAGGATTAATGGCTGACGATTTGCCAATAGAAAAAAAACTGTAGACAAGTAACAATTTTTGATACTAATAATTTAATAATCATATTTAGATTACTAAAGGGACTGTAAACATAATTTTAGCACCTTCTAGTGTAAAACAACAATATTGATTTATATATTAAGCAAAAATATATTTAATATCTTATGAACATAATTTCATTTGCATTTATTTGACATAACATGAGACTCATCTAGAGCAGAGGTCAGGAACCTTTTTGACCCAAAGAGCCATAAAAGCAAAACATGTTTTAAAAAGAAATTGAGAGAGCCACATCATATATTTTCAGAAAAAAATTGAAAAAAACAACCAAACATGCTCTCTGGACAAAAGCTAATTCTTCAGCACATTTTATTTCACTGTGTGTCATTTGATGATTTCATCAAATGTATGAAATGATAATAATGGCAAATCCAGTGTCCCAAATCAATGTAAATATGCCATTTACTTTTCTTCCACCTTAAGTTAAGAGTGTTGAGGCAGATTTTGTCCATGAAATTTGTCCTTAACGGTTTCAAAACAATGTGCATGCAAAGTTCTTTTGCAAAAATGTCTCAAATTAGTGCAAACGATAAGCATATCGTCATATTCACTTTTGGTGAAGACTGCACTGAGCGAGAAAGAGAGAAGGAAGTGCCTTGCGCTGTGTGCAGGGATCCGCCCACCTGTACTGCTCACCCAATCAAAGTCGTTTGCCAGCGTTTTTGTTTATCAGTTTAAATGGTTTCTTATCGAACATCTGCATTAAGTTGCTTCGGCTTTATATGGACCAAAATCTGGATGAAATCACTTGACTTTGGAACGCCACAGAGAGATGTGCAATAGTTACATTTTATTTTAGAGCCATATGTACTCATGAAAAGAGCCATATATGGCTCCCGAGCCATAGGTTCCCTACCCCTGATCTAGAGGGAGCTGACAAATTGTTTGCCATCTTTCTGCTACGGGTACAATAAAAACAAAAATCTAGCGAAAGGCTGGGAAGAAAAATGAAAAGAAAAATTCAGTGACTATAAGGCGCTCCTAAAAACCCCAAGTTGGCCAGTAATTTGAAAATATTGCCTGATTAAAAAGGTCTAAAGAAAAACAATCTGTGCATGGAGACTCTCATCGAGAATATTCGGGGTTGGTTGCAGCGCACATTTCATATTAAGTTAGGGAAATTAAACATTTTTGATTATAGCTATTGAGCAGTGTTCATTTTACCTCTGAAAAGTGATGGGTCCCGGGGACTCGCATGCTAAAAAAATGTATTGGTCCCAACAGAGATCTATGGGTCCCCAAAATTTAGTGTTATCGAGGTTGAAATTGTAAATCGGCGACAAATACAGAAATAAATCTATAAATCTATATATTCATTCAGTTTTAATCATCGCACTCAATTGGTAATACAAAGCAGTTATCACTTCAGATTTTTCAGTTCACAAAAATATTGTACATTATACAAAATAATATTGCTGAAATATTAGTCTATATATTCGTGCAGTTTTAAACACTTCAGATTTTTCAGTTCATATATTCTTCGTGGTTTGCTGTCCCGCCACAGTTGTAATGCCTTCTCAAGATCCAATTGCAGCAACGGAATTTCCATAGCTAATTTGTGGTTTTCATTGTCGTTGTGCCGATCCTATGTGCTTTTCTTAAAGTTCGTATTGCGAAATGATTTATGCAATCCAGTTTTTTTGTCACGCTGGGTGCACGCATCACAGAACATGTAGCCTCCATTATCATCCTGCTCATAGCGTAACCAGGAATATAATTGAGTCAATTTTGGCAGAAAAGTCCTTTTCTTGCTAGGAGTATTCTTTTTTTTATCTTTCGTCGAATCGTTCGCTTCAAAACACGTGTTTTCCTTGCCTTTGCGGTCTTCTGAAGAATTTCTCCGCCATGTTTTTGTGTCAGAATTATTGCCGTTGTTCCGACTTATTACCGACACTGAAGAAATTACCAATTTTTTGTTGATTTGCACCTACTACCAACTGTTTTTACGGAGGCATACTTCTCTTTCACTCGACAACCACCAAAACAATTACGTCATCTCGAAGCATCGAGGTCTTGTTTGCCGAGATCGGCGCAAGACCAAAACAACAATGGCGGATCTGCGTGACAAAAAGTTTGGAGCGCGGTAAATCTTTGTTAACAAAAAAAAGTAATCGGGAACAATGACAATTTGGTGTCAAAAAGGTTTCGTCCCGGGGACGCAAGTTGATTTGAGACTATGCGTCCCCAGCAAAAATGATGCGTCTAAGACGCGGGCAAACGAGAACACTGCTATTGATTCGCCCTTAATTATTATATTGGTATTTTGCTATTTATAAAATATTTTACAAAAGACTGTTTTCCATAGATCTTATCGTGTTGTCGTGTGTTTGTGTTGCAGGGGGGCATGGGGCCTTGGGGCTACAACCTGCAGGAGGTGCGTTCGGTCCTGGAGAAGATCAAATAGGAACTGAAGACGTCAAGCAGACTACTGCCCTCTTCAGGCGGCGTTAATACTTACTAAACGCCACTTACTCTTTCGGCGCTTTCAGCTTTCACTACCTTTAGTAACACACACAAACTCAAAGACACACCAACACACAAAGACACACTTCGTGATATCTGATGAGAATCTCAGCCGCTCTGCGTTTCTCAGTGACGGTCACAGATCAAACCTTTCGGACTCTGCAACCCGATGTATCGAAACAAAGAATTTTGGGGATCTTCTCAGATCTATGACGAAGTGAAAATAATTACCTATGAATTTCTTTTCCTGGAAGAATTCTTTAACGAAGGTTGTCAAATGTTATATGTCCGTGTAGAACAGGGGTCTCAAATTTACTTGGGCCGTTGGAGCCATGTTCTGGGTGAGGTTAGGCAGAATTGACTAGAAAACCTCTAATAAAAACATTCCACTCATTAAATAACTTTAAAGGGACAATGTATAGTATTTAACGGTAGAATTTTTTTTTTTTTTTAAAAACAATATTGTTTTGAATAATTTGAACAAATGCATGAGGTATCTTTTTCTCTTTTTTTAAGTTCATAGGTGGAGAAATGTGTATTTTTTTACATAAGATGAGCCTCAACTAAAGGAACTTGACATGTTTGTCTGCAATCTTGCTGCTAAGGGTACCCGAAAAGGACGAAAAAAGGGCAAGTCTTGGCTAAAAAATGAGAAGAAAAATGGTGCAGTTTGGTCACTTTGAAGTTTGTATTCTTCCAAGAGCTTTGTATCACTCTTTTTAGGTTACTCTACATACTTCAGCCACATCTAGTGATCAAATATTACACGGTGTCTATTTTTAAAAATGCCACACAAAAAAGGTCTAAAGAAAACATGATGGCGGAAAATTATGTCAGCTCCTTTTCGGTGAAGCTCATGTTATGTGAAATAAATGCAAATTTTTCTACCTATTTTTTTGTTAAACATTCACCTTTATATCGTAGTTTGTGTATGTTTGTTTATAGATCAATGTTGTTGTTTTTATTTTGAATTAACATTTTTTTTTCCCACAAGGAGGCGCTTAATATTACACACGGTCCCTTTAAGCTTTCATATTAGGGCAGGGCCCTCAAACTATCATCCCATAGGCTGCAATTGGCTCTCAGGCCGCAAGTTTAAGACCCCTGGTCTAGAATATTATGTTAGAGTGAATAAACGATTGTTTTTTTCTTAATACATTTAGCCCCATTGACGCCCAAGCGCTATTTTTACCGAATTCACTGAATAGTTTTGTTCACTTGCTTGAACTGCGTATTTTATATCTCCGCGTTTCACAATTTATTTGGCAATTGCATCACATTTTTTCATTGGGCCAAAGCCAAACTAGCTACACTTGATAGAAAAAAATGAATCATAACCCAACAAATATATTGCAACAAGTATGGAATATTTTCCAATTTAAATTGCATTTTCTGTTTTTTAAAGTTTTAACTTGTTTTTCTCCCAAAATATTTGAGAAATAGTTGAATTATTTTCCATTAAAGTACTAGGAAAATGATTTATAATGGTAATTACATTATAATGGTAAATAATTTCAGCACAATGTAGTTTGTAGAATTAAGATAGAGATTTAAAAGAGAATAAAAAAAAAATGTTAGGATAGATTAAAAAAAATTACAAGATAGTGCTTAGAGACTAGCTTAAGTTGAAAGTGCCATCAGAAGTTAAATATAGTAGGTACAATTTATTATCGTAACATTCTTTTCTACTAAAATACTACAAAATAAACAAAAAAAATATATAGTAAAATGAGAAAAATATTTTCTATAATGAAAAAAGTTATCAACAAATGGGGAAGGATTTCTTTTTTTTTTAGTGTGGGATTTATATTTACAGTACAGTAGTGTTTAGTTAAAGGTATAGTGAGTACACATATTTGCATTTTTTTAACTAAAATATAACATATTTTTACTAATCCATGCAAAATGTTGGATTATATTCTACTAAATTATTGGAAAAATATTGGGAAAATTTTGTAAAATATAGTGAGTAAAATATAGCATTGTAAAATATTTTCTGGTAAAATTCTACAAAATACTTTCAGAAAAATAAACTAAAATGAGAAAAAAAGTCATCTTTAAAATGAAGTTTTATTAGCAGATTTTCTTCAGTGTGGGAGTAAAATGTACAGCACAGTAGAATTTAGTAAAGCACGCTTTTCTTAAATCTAGGACCTAAAACTACTTATTTTTACTAAACAGAAAAACATATTTTAGTGTTCAAAATAATCTTAAAATTTGAAATTGAACTCATCGACTGAAAATGAAAAATTGTAGGATTGACGTCTATTGCCGTCAGTGGCACTGAAAGTCTTGATGGCCAATTGCGGTTCTGCACTATATTCTATTGTACTTTTGGGCTGGCAATATTGGATTTATTGATTATAAATTGCCACACTAACGGTACTATGTTTTTGTTGGCCTGTGGGAATTACATGACAAAACAAACACAGAAAGGATGTTCCAAACAGTCTCACGATCGGTCGCTTTTTATATGACGATTACGGCGCAAACCTCTGGTCGCCGTAATCCGAAGTCTTCAAAATTGACCCATTTGTGATCTTTGTTGGACACCCTTTGAGTCATAAATCTCAGATGACAATAAAGGATTTGGTTTTCAGTTTGATTTGGGCCTCCGTTTTTTTCCATTAAGTTTTGAATCAAACACATCATAATAATTTATTAAGCTAAATATCAATAAAATCTGCTTTCAATTGGAAATACTGTTGTGACCGCGATGATTTGTATTTTTCAGCATGAAAATTCAGTATTTACTTTGTTTCCTTGGATATCATGCTTTTGCTTCTCCCTTTAGCATCACAGTAAGCCTTGGCACCCTAAGTGAATAAATACTGTTCAAAAATATTGTAATATATATGCTGTATCATCAACTCGCAAAGTCTTTAAGAAGATCTCAAGATTCCAAGCTGAATGAAGAGAAAGGTATTGTGGGAGGTTGTTCAGCCAAGAGCATATCTGCATTTTCATGATCCCTTGATGCAAACCAATAACTAAACACCATTTTAAAAGATGTTGACAAATAGCAGACAGTTTAGAGATGTTGCTCCTTATATGTGCAATTTGGGGTTCTGTTTTTGTCCATTAAGTTTTGAATGAAACATATCGTGATAATTTTTTTAAGGTAAATAGGAAAATAATCTGCATACAATTGGAAATACTGTTCCACTTGTAATAGAATTCTATGTTGTACGAAATGATTGGGAAAAAAGTTTGGAATATTGTATGACGTTGATGAATTTATAATGGGAGGATTTTGAAATTGTGTAATTTGAAGGTTAGGGTATCAGTGTTAGGGTTTTCTACAATATCCAAAATTGAGAGGGAGTTTTAATTGGCTTCATTTAAATGGATAAACCACCCAAACCAACCCAGCCTCTCCCCCACAAAAAATGTGAACCAAGAGGCAAAAATTCAATACTAGCCATTTTCAGACTCATAATGCTGAAATATATATACCGTATTTTCCGGACTATAAGTTCAGTTCGCCTTATATACCGCAAAATACATGGATACAATTGGAAATCTATCCATCTACCTTGGTCATATCCCTCAAGAGGGGTGACCAACAGCAAGACAAACACATACACTAACGAATAAACTAAAAAAGGGAAAAAAATAGCAAAAAACACACACAAAAATTTTGGGACCATGGCCAACCTAAATGACCGAATACCCGAACAAGTTAGGCACCTCGGCACGAGAAAGCGGCCGTGTCACTCGGGTCAGGGTGACACAACACAACAGCAGGGCCCGACAGCTTTCACTGGTTTACCCCTGCCGCATCATACGGGTACCCTGCCTATCCTTTGGAACGCGTCCAAACGTCCCAAAATTGGAAAAACATATCGTATTTATACATATTTTTGATTAATCCCATACCAAATATGCTTATAAAAGACAAAAATATATATAAATGACCTTTCTTAATTGTGTTTAAACAATGTAACAATGTAAATGAATTAGAGGAAACCAAGGGGAGGTTGTTGCTTGCAGTCCCACATACAGTGCTCAAGTTTTAACCACATAGTATAATTTATTAAGCAAAAATAAAATGTTCTCTTTCACATGCCCGTCAAGATATTCTCTGTTTTACTCTAAATTAAAAGGACATCATCCATCCATCCATTATCTGCACCGCTTGTCCCCAGTAGGGTCGCGGGGGTGCTGGAGCCCATCCCAGCTATCTCTGGGCAGTGGGCAGGGGACACCCTGAAATTTCTGAATATGAACAACAATTAACTGCAAAATACAAAAAGATGATAATCATTTAATTTTACTCAATGTCCCTGAACGCATCCCTTTACTGTCTGCAGGTGTTAGCAGCTCACGCCAATTCAACGAAATGAGCGCTACATTGACAGAGAAATCAAATACAGACAAAAAGAAAAGTGCTTTTACCTGCAACACACTCTGACAAAAACATGCATTTGTGTTGTGCTGAAAATGATCCCCTGTGGAATGTAAGGAATCTCATATTTTGGGGAATGTTATAGAACAGTATAGCACTGGGCATTTGCACCTTGTATATAAATCACTTTTGAGAAAGTTGAAAACATCAACTTTGGCGAAATGACACTATTATGAACGTTTTTCTCCCGTTTGATATATTAATCATTTGTCAATTCATTTCACCGTAATACGCTTTATGGTACAGGACATAAAAGTTGTCAACACATGTGATATTCGTAATATTACCGTTTTTGGGAGGTTCGGGTTCGCGCCCCGGCCGAGTCATTCCTAAGACTTAAAAAGTGGTCGGCGGCGCCCTCTCTTGGCTGCGGCTGCATCGGGTCAGATGCAGCCTAGATGGTAAGGCGCCCGCTTTGAGACTGGGAGGTTCGGGTTCGCGCCCCGGCCGAGTCATTCCTAAGACTTAAAAAGTGGTCGGCGGCGCCCTCTCTTGGCTGCGGCTGCATCGGGTCAGATGCAATCGACATTTCGTTCTGTGTACATTGTTACACAGAATGACAATACAAGGAAATTATTATTATTATTATTATTATTGAATCAATAGTTAATTGTGATAAAATTAGCTCGTAATCGTTTTAGTTTAGATTAGGTGATGGGGGTCATTTCGCCAAAGTCAATATTTTCAACTTGCTCAAAAGTGATTTCTACTAGGTATACAAGCCGCAGATGCTCCATGTTTTACAGCAGGGGTGTCAAACGGGCGGCCGTGGGCCGGATCAGGGCCGCTAAGGGATTGAATCCGGCCTGCGAGACAACGCTCAGAGAAGCGCAAGAGCCAGGTGCCTCTCACAAATGCTGTACTTGTATTTCTTTCCCGATCTCTCTCTCTCTTCCTCCCTCTCTCTCTCTCTCTCTCTCTCTCTCTCTCTCTCTCTCTCTCTCTCTCTCTCTTTTGTTACTCTTTGTCTTTTTCTCTTTGTGTCTTTTTACCTTCTTTTGCTCTCTCTTCCTTTCCCCTTCTCTCTCTACTTTCTCTCCTCTTTTCTCCCCTTCTCTTTCTCTTTGGATTTCTTTCTTTCTCTCTCTTTCCCCCTCTCCCACTATTTCTTTTTTTTGTCTCTTGTTTTTCACACTCCCCCTCTTTTCTCTCTCTATCTCCCTTTCTTTCTTTGTCCTACTTTTTTCCCCTCTCTTTCTCTTACTTCTTTCTCTCTTTCTTTCTTTCTCTCTAATTTACTAGTCCGGCCCCCGAGAGAACGTTTGTTCTGTCGTGTTGCCCTCGAGTTAAAATGAGTTTGACACCCCTGTTTTACAGTGAACCCTAGGGATACAAGATTTTTTTGTTTTAAGGTGGGTATCGCAAAATGAAATTCCTGTATAACGGGGTTAGTGTTGAAATGTGCTTTTTCCTGTTCTTTCAATGTTTAGCCACAGTAGAAGAACATTTTGCCACACAAATTTCAACGGGCCTTGTCCTTTTCTGTAGTAGAAAAGAAAGTCTAGACCGCGCTGCACTATGTGTGCTTCTGTTGTTTTTCTAGCATCTGGTAGGGGCTACGGGCATTATTTAGCCCCCTTTTCTGCCTGGCAGGCAGGAAGCAGCAGCAGGCCAGGTAGGGAGAGGTGCTTAAGGTGCCTGTCAATGACAACTGGGTGAGTGAGAGACAGGCTGCGCTATCTACACGGAGAAGCAGCGCCTTTAGGAAAATTCCGGAGGAGCGTAATATTGATCCCAAGACAAAAGTATCGATCTGGTACACGCAATGACAAAATAAGGATCGTTCCGTCCACCCTCAGTGATAATGCCAGTTAGCATAATAAGAGTTCGTATATGGTTTTACTTGCAGGATATCCTGGGCACAATAATTACAGGCAATGGCTGTAGAAGGTTACAACTTCAGAGAACTTTCAATCAATCTTATACTATCGAAAGGGAGTTACCAAAACTGAAATGAAACAGAAATTGTTGGTTCACGGTTGGAATGTTCTTCATTTCAATGGGTTTCTGTCTAAGCTGGTTCTTGCAGGTATCAACTGGCACCAATGCGGTATCGCTTAAGGCTTCATCTGGCCACCAGACAAAGCTCAACTAAAATAATAAAAAGGTCATGCAATATTGACTTCAATTGAAACCTTTGGTATCATGTTAGCTGAGAAGACTATTAGCAATAGTCTATAGTAAATATTAAATATGTATGTAAAGAATTTTTTAAACTGTATTTAACTTTTGTGCGACGTGGTGTTAGTTGGTCGAGTGGAGTAGCAGGTGTATACTGAATATTAGAAATGAAACTTATTTTAAACATTCCACTTGCTGGGATTTTAATGCCCTCAGAAGACTTCCTTGCTATAAGAACTTCCTTATTCCTAATCTTAACTGTATTGTTGATTGGTTATGGCCATGTAAATTGGCGAGGGTACCGATTCGTGTGCCCTCTTCATATTTCTTAATAATCAGGCTTCCTTTCCATGATTATCATGTTCTTGCTTTTCCATTTACCTCACTGCAACCCTTTGGACAAACCTGCTCTTAGCACATTTTATTTCACTGTGTGTCATTTGATGATTTGATTAAATCTATGAAATAATAATGCCAGAGCCTGTGTCCCATATCAATATAAATGTACCACTTAAAAATTGACTCCTGCCCTCAATTACAGAAAGGTGTTGAGGCTTATTTTGACTGTCATTTTGGTCCTAAATATTGGTTTCAAAACAAGGTGCGAGCAAAGTTCTTTTCTAAAAATGTCAATAAATACTGCAAATGATAAGGGCAATGTGATATTTGCCTTAGGGGTAGACTGCAATAAGAGAGAGAAGCGCGCACTGCAGCACCGAAGTACGCACAGCACCTAAATCACAGGTGTCAAACTCACGGCCCGCGGGCCACATCCGGCCCGGCGTACAATTATATCCGGCCCGTGAAATCATTTTATATACATCTACTTTAATGGCTCAGGTCTATGAAACGCTGATAACTTCCAAACCATACTCGGATGCTAAAAACCACAATGGCCGAGAAAATTATGTTGCCGGTAAACCCGTGTGTCTTATTTGTGGAGCTTTTGTGGCCGCAATTAAGGAGTTTAATATAAAACGGCATTACAAGACAAAACTTCAGACTAAGCTGAAAAACTTGAATTCAGAGAAAAGGTTAAAGAAGAATATGAAGATGTTTTTCACCAAAGCAAATTTCCAAAGTGAAAAGCACAAATTTTATTTATATTTGTTTTTTCAGGACAGGAGATATTTTTATGGAGAGCAACGATTTTTAATTGATTTAATTAAGTTTATTTATTCTGGAATAATATTCCTGACTTTTGCAAATTCAAATTTTTTCAAGTTATTTTTTTTTAATAGGCAAGTTTTAGTGTATTCAATACATATTTATCCTGTTCGGCCCGCGACCAAAGGTGTGGTTTGAGTTCTGGCCCTCTGTATAATTGAGTCTGACACCCCTGACCTAAATGCAGCTTCGGGTTTACTTCAGGAGTAACTTTGGGATGGGGAAGAGTAGGTTTAACCCCTTGTGCTTGAATGATTTTATGTATAACTGTTAGGGCTATGCAAGGAAATGAGTGGGAGGGGTTGCCCAGCTGATGCCCGAACCCTTTGTTCTCCAGCACCGCAGGGCAACGGCAGCAGTTGGGCGCGGAACTTTGTCACAGGGTCGTCCAGCTGACGTCCCAAACCTGTTGCGGTGGTCGGGAGAGTCACATTCTGCGGCGCTCGCCGGGGCTCCGTACTTAGTCTCGTCCTCTCGATGGCCGTGGCTTGCAAGTCGCCTCTGTGCCTGAGTCAGTCCGTACCTGCCCCCCGCTTAAGTCCCACCCTTAGTAAAGGCCTGGCCACGGCAGCGCCGCGATCCGGTGCTCGCTGGACGAGGGAAGCTAGCCGCTCACAGAATCGGATCGTGATCCGAATGCGGAAGTGGATCTTCCTGAGCGGGAGATCGTGGTGTCGAAGACGGAAAAAACAGGTCGACAGGAGAGCAAAACGTGGTCGGGATCAAAAACGGGTCGTGAGCCTGGACGGGAGGGCAAAACGTGGTCGGGGTAAAAAAAAAAAGAACAGGTCGTAGCCGGAGACAAACGGGGAAATGTTGAGGCTTATTTTGACTGTCATTTTGGTCCTAAATATTGGTTTCAAAACAAGGTGCAAGCAAAGTTCTTTTCTAAAAAATCAGGAACTGACGGGTGGAAAACGGGTGCCAAAGCGGGACTGACGGGAGTGAGAGTCAAAGTGCTTGCCTTGTAGAAACAGAGGTTCGCTGACGGACTGACAACTGGCGGGTGAAATGACGGAGCTTAAGAAGGACGGGGGACCAATCAGGAAGCCAGCAGCAGCTGGCGCCAAACGAGTAGGCACAGGTGAAATTAATGAGTAATCATAACACTTTTTAGAGACACCCCGTGTTTTAGAAGAGAATAGAAGAATAGAATTGACTTTTATTGTCATTCTTTGTAACCATGCACACAGAACGAAATGTCGATACACCTGACCCGTACAGTTAAACTGTAGCGAGCCGATGCAGCCGCAGCCAAACAGGGCACAGCCATTTTAGTTATTAGGTGACCAAACCCCCCAATTCCAACCCTTAATGCTGAGCGCCAATCAGGGAGGCAATGAGTACCAATGGTGTAAGTCTTAGGTATGACTCGGTCGAGGCTTGAACCAGCGACCTCCCAGTCTCGGAGCGGGCGCCCTACCATCTAGGCTACTGAGCTGGTAATGAATTAATCTGAATTTATATAGCGCTTTTCAGTGTGCTTCACATTTCCCAATAGCGGCCGTGCAGCCATGTAAGGCGCTAACCTGCTTATTGGGGCCATTAGGGGTTCAGTGTCTTACCCAAGGACACTTCGACATGTAACACGGAGGAGCCTGGATTCGAACTGCGATCTCTTGATCCCAAGACGAGCGCTCTACCTCCTGAGCCACTGCCCCTTTTATGTTCCTTTAATTGTGAAAATAAAAAATACTACAAAAGTGCTACAAAAATACAACTTCAGTAATACTACAAAAATGCTACAACAGAAAAAATACAACTGGAGCAGGGGTTTCCAACCTTTTTAAAGCAGAGAGCTGCTTTTTGTTACTAATTAGCGCAAAAGGCACCCAGTTAAGTATGCATTTCTAAAATAACAGGTATTACTTTGTCGTTACTATGTTATTACCAGGTTAACTCATTCACTACCAATGATGATTACAGAGGTCAATGATCCATTTTAAATTTGCCATTGACAGGTTTCGACATCAATCCTCTATCATCTACTTAATTAAGCTAGCACTGAGTTAACTGAGCTGACAGTGAATGAGTTAAATCCCTCAATGAACTAGTTAGTTTATAAATAACGTGCATTAAATAGTTTGTCACTAATTCCCTTATCTAATTAACAATCAATAACGGTGACATACATCAAAGATCCATATTGAATTCAGTGCCATTGACTGAGTTAGACGTCAATCAAGTGGACGAGTTAATTATTGGAAGTAAGGTTAAACAGACTCAGTCAAACATTAAAAAATAAACGTTTTACTAGAAAATCACTATGACCCAGTATCGGTAAGATATTTTCAGATCAGGTCCACCGGCAACCTTGCTGTCCTTAGGGGCCACCACGTCGGAGACCCCTGTACTTGAGGAATACTACAAAATACTATAGTAAGACTGCAGGAGACTGATTATTCCCTACTAATTGGTGTGTGAGTGTGTGTGTGAATGGGTAAGTGTGAAGCACATTGTAAAGCGCTTTGGAAGGTCTTCAAGTCATGTTTATTTGTGACGCCCTTAATCACAAAGAGTTGTCAGGAAACGAAGCAGGAAGTCGGAACTCATATGCGATCTGTCACTTTAATAAGGAAATAAAAGTTGTCCAACACACAAACGGACCCAAAACAAAACAGGTTTAAAGGCAATCCAAATGACAAACTAGGCATTACTCAGTTCAAACAGGCATGAACAGGTCTTCCACAAGGTAAAGCAATGGTCTGGCAACAGGCAGTCCCAAAAGTACTCCACAGGTAATCAGTTCAATGCGTCTCAGCCGGTGTCAAGGGGCAGGGCCAGCTGGGCGCCACGACAACCGTGCAGGACCTGACAAGAGTCTCAAAGGGCTGCACAGACCACAGATTATTGCAAACCACAGACTATTATGACACCATCCCCTGATCTAAAACCTAACTATGTTAACCCAATTACATAATATTTAGTAATGGATTTTAATAAAGGTATTTTTGTGGCTATTTATTTATCTTATTTATTTCTCTTTCTTTCCCCCTCTCTCACTATTTCTGTTTTTATCTTTTGTTTCTCACCCTCTCTGTTTCTCTTTTTTGTCCCACCCTCTCTACCTTTCTCTCCCTATCTTTCTTTCATTTCTTTCTCTTTTTTTTCTTTCTCTTTAATCTACTAAACCGGCCCCGAGAGAATGTTTGTTCTATCGTGTGGCCCCCGAGCTTAAATGAGTTTGACACCCCTGCGCTATACAAATGCATTACATATACTAAGCCCTATTTTTGATGTAGGTTTCTGTGACTTGACTTAAGAAATAACAGAGCTTTGACTTTTCTTCAGTTGGGACGATTTCTCCTACCGGCTTTTGTTGCCCGAGGTGGAGAATTTTGAATGGCCAATAAACGGACCATATGTCTTCACACTGTGCGTCACATGTTCCTCCACATAAATCAAACTGGCGGTTTTTAGAAAAGACCTCAAAGCTTTTCAAATGTACCACTCATCTCTCGCCTAAAGCGTCTTAGGGTAATCCACTGTCATAGAATATACCTTTACAGTGTTCATTTTACCTGTGAAAAGTGATGGGTCCCGGGGACTCGCATGCTCAAAAATCTATGGGTCCCAAAAGAGATCTATGGGTCCCTAAAATTTTGTGTTATCTAAATTGTAAATCGGTGACAAATATATAATATAAATCTATATATTCATTCAGTTTTAATCATCACAGTTGATTGGTAATACAAAGCAAGTTATCACTTCAGATTTTTCAGTTCATATATTCTTCGTGGTTTGCTGTCCCGCCACAGTTGTAACGCCTTCTCAAGGTCCAATCCATTATCATCCCCGTCATAGCGTAGCCAGGAATATAATTGAGTCCATTTTGGCAGAAAAGTCCTTTTTTATGCGAGGAGTATTCTTTTGTTTATTTTCTTTCGTCGAATCGTTCGCTTCAACACGCGTGTTTTCCTTGCCTCTGCGATCTTCCGAAGAATTTCTCCGTCGTTTTTTCGTGCCGGAATTACCACTTTCTGCATTATGTTTCGAATTATTACTGACACTGAAGAAATTACCATTTTTGTGTAGATTTTTACCTTCACTCGAAAAGAACCACCATAACAATGACGTCATCTCGAAGCAACGAGATCTCGTTGGCCGAGATCGGCGTGCAGACGAAAACTCGAACCGCGAGACCAAAACAACAATGGCGGATCTGCCTGACGAAAAGTTTGGAGGGCGGTAAATCTGTGTTAAAAATAAAGTAATCGGGTAATAATGACAATTTTGTGTCCAAAAAGTTGCGCCTGGGGACGCACGTTGATTCGACACAATGCGTCCCCTGCTAAAATGATGCGTCGAAGACGCAGGGACGCGGGCAAACCAGAACACTGGTTTTACTGTCATTGTTACAAAATGGGTTAAACATATTGTGACAACGAAATTGGACGTGACACTCCAGGTTCACATTTGACAGTGAGGATAAAAGAAAACAAAGAAGATAAAGGAACAAAGAAGATAAAGGTTATAATTTACACAATATTAACACAAGAAACCCGGGATTTTTTTTTTTAATTAAAAAAAAAAGCGTAGCCAAAACCAAAAGGAAGTGACTCAGCCTCTGCATATAGAGGCCCGTAAAGGCGAGTTGAAGCCGGTCTGCTGGGTTCATGGAGTTCCTTTTTGTTCGCTCTGCTTCACAGACTCTTCCGTGTAATCGAGCGACTATACTTTTTTTTTTTTTTTTTTTTTTTAACTACTTAACCGGCAGGCAATTCATTCTGCCTACTTATTTGTTCCGAAGGTTATTCCTGGGTGAATACGTCCCTACGTCCTCCACCTGGAAATGAAATAATGCCATTTTTCAAGGTTAAACACAGAGGGAGGTCTTATACAAGGTTGAGTAGGGTTACTTTAACTGGATTACTTTCAATGACTTTTGGATTACTCTGATACCAAATATGCTAATAAAAGACAAAAGAGACTAAATATGAATAAAATGACTCAATTTTGTGCAGGCTTGGGGAGTAACGGAATACACGGAACGGCAAAAATGATGTTGGCAAGCTGTTTGGATTTATTTTCATTGTTTCTGTCGCATTTTAGGTTAGTTTTGCCGGAGATCCAAGAGATCAAAGCCAGGAGTGAAAGCTTACTACGTGTTGTGAGTCATCATTTTATTCCTATTTAGTTTCTTTGGTCTTTTATTAGATAGATAGATAGATAGATAGATAGATACTTTATTCATCCCCGAAGGGAAATTCACATTTCTAGTAGCATCCCTGAGCTGAGAACAATCGAAAAATAGCATATATGGTATTGGAGTAATCCAAAAGTCATTGAAAGTAATCCAGTTGAAGTAATCCTACCCAACCCTGGTCTTATAGCGCGTATACCCGAGGCTAATGGTTCCGCAGTCAGGAGGCAAAAAGAAGAAAAAAATCTTTCTCCGTATGGGACATTGCTGTGCTCCCAGACTTTATTGACTGTCTGGGAACAATCTGATCTGTGTAGCACATGGGTCACACGGTTGAATGTGATGCAATCCCGGTCTGATATGACGCCGCATCAGACCCAAATGCTAGTGTTCTTTTTCTCATTTCCCGAAGTTTTTATGCATCATTTAGCGCAGGGGTGTCAAGCGGGCGGCCCGCGGGCCGGATCAGGCCGGCTAAGGGATGGAATCCGGCCCGCGAGACAATGCTAAGGGAAGCACGAGAGAAAAACGAGCTGGAGGTTGAAATAGGTGTGATTGATGTTGCCTCTCACAAACACTGCTTGTATTTACCCCTCTCTCTTTCTCTCTCTCTTTCTATCTCTCTCTTCCTCCATTTTCTCTCACTCTCCATCTCTCTCTTTCACTCTCTGTCTCTCTTTTTCTCTTTCTTTGTTCCTTTTTGTCTCTTTCTCTGTGTCTTTTTACCTTATTTTGCTCTCTCTTCCTTGTTCCTTTTCTCTCTCTCTTACTCTCTCTTTCTCTTGCTTTCCCCATCTGTCTTTCTCTCCTTCCATTTTATCTCCTCGCTTTCTACTTCTCTGTGGATTTCTTTCTTTCTCTTTACCTCCCCCTCTCTCACTTGTTCTCTTTTTATCTCTTTTGTTTCTCACATTCTCTCTCTCTCTCTTTCTCTCTCTTTCACTCTCTCTGTCTCTCTTTTCCTTTTTCTTTGTTCCTTTTCGTCTCTTTCTCTGTGTCTTTTTACCTTATTTTGCTCTCTCTTCCTTTTTCCTTTTCTCTTTCTCTTCTCTCTTCCTCTTTCTTTCTCTTGCTGTCCCCATCTGTCTTTCTCTCCTTCTCTTATCTCCTTCTCGCTTTCTATTTCTCTGTGGATTTCTTTCTTTTTCTTTACCTCACCCTCTCACTAGTTCTTTTTCATCTCTTTTGTTTCTCACATTCTCTCTTTCTCTCTATTTCAGTCACTCTTTTTCTCTGTCTTTGTTCCTTTTTGTCTCTTTCTCTGTGTCTTTTTACCTTATTTTGCTCTCTCTTCTTTTTTCCTTTTCTCTCTCTCTTCTCTCTTCCTTTTTCCTTTTCTCTCTCTCTTTTCTCTTCCTCTCTCTTTCTCTTGCTTTCCCCATCTGCCTTTCTCTCCTTCTCTCTTATCTCCTTCTTGCTTTCTATTTCTCTGTGGATTTCTTTCTTTCTCTTGACCTCCCCCCCTCTCACTAGTTCTCTTTTTATCTCTTTTGTTTCTCACATTTTCTCTTTCTTTCTCTCACTCTTTCTCTCTCTTTCACTCTCTCTGTTTCTCTTTTTCTCTTTCTTTGTTCCTTTTTGTCTCTTTCTCTGTGTCTTTTCACCTTATTTTGCTCTCTCTTCCTTTTTCCTTTTCTCTCTCCCTTTTCTCTTCCTCTTTCTTTCTCTTGCTTTCCCCATCTATCTTTCTTTCCTTCTCTTTTATCTCCGTCTCGCTTTCTATTTCTCTGTGGATTTCTTTCTTTGTCTTTACCTCCCCCTCTCTCACTAGTTTTCTTTTCATCTCTTTTGTTTCTCACATTCTCTCTTTCTTTCTCTCTCTCTCTCTCTCTCTCTCTCTCTTCTCTCTCTTTTCTCTCTCTATTTTCCCTTTCTCTCTTTGTTTGTCCCACCCTCTCTCTTTTTCATTCTTCTGAATCTTCTAGTCCGGCCCCCGAGACAATGTTTGGTCTTTCGTGTGGCCCCCGGGTTCAAATGAGTTTGACACCCCTGATTTAGCGCCTCCTAGTGGTAAAAGAAAAAAAAGGAGCTATAAACATGCACTTTATTCGTCCGTCACCTTGCTGCAAAGGGTCACTAAAGGCTGGGCAAAAAAAAATAAGAAAAATGGTTCCGTTTGGTCACTTTGAGTCTCCGTAGTTTGTATTCTTCCTTGTGCTTTTTAGCACAGGTTTTCTGTTGAACAGGTCAAAAAATTCACACTGTCTCAAAATGAAAACAGTAGTCGGAATACAGTACTAATTAAGTAAAAACCTTGTACATAATTTTGCTGATTATCATATTTTTCATATTTTACTTTGAAATAGTATACACGGGTAATACAAAGAAACTAGAAATAAGAGTCAGAACATAGTAAAATATGTATTTTTTTTTTAACAAAAACAGGATAAAAATATTGTAAAACTTGAAAAACAGGTTAAAAAAAATTAATATCCTTTGCGATATCACAGAAAGTACATTATTTAGGCAAATTGAATTAAAAAGTACTAATGTTGAAGATCATGAATCAAGCAATCTGAAAATGTGTACAGTAAAATCCAAAATTTAGGCCAAATGTATTACCTCCTGTGTCACGGTTGCCCATGGCGCCCAATGGGCCCCGCCCTCGTTAACTGGCTTCTCTCCTATTTAAGCTCAGTGCTCTCACTCACCATTTGTCAGTTCGTCAACGAACCTCTGCGCCCGCAAGACTTGTGGTTTGATTCAGTCCGGTATCCTGTTTGTGTATCCTGTCCTGTATCATTCCCATCTATTTTGTCCTGTTGAATATCAATCTCCAGTTTCGTTTCCGGCTATCTTGTTTTGTTTGTTATGGATCTCCAGTGTCTGGTATCGTTTCCGTCTATCTCGTCCAGCCAGTTATCGGACTCCAGTCTCCAGTGCCTGATATCAATCCTGTCAGTCCCGTCCTGTCCGGTATTGACCCCATCTGTCCGATATCGTGCAATTAGTATCGATCTCGTTGGCCTCTGGCTTCCTGTCATTCCACGCCAGACTGCTGACTTGCGTCTTCCGCCCAACGATCGCTGAATAACTGGCGTTTTGAGTAAACGTGCATGACTGCCCCATTTCCTGTAAAACAAAGCTTGTGTGAGAAACGTCACGCATCTGGGTCCTCCTCCTGTTCCAGTTCTTGACATCCTGGGCGAACAGTTACCACAAATAACAACTTTATATTGTAAATTAAAGCAACATAACTTTTTTATTCATTGAATGTTCTTTTTTTTAATGAATTAAACTCTTGGGCTTTTATAGTTACAAACTCACACGGAAATACATACCTGTCAACCTGTACGTTTTTGCCGTACAAAGTACGTTTTTTATGCATTTTAAGACGTGTACGACGTACAAGAAAATCTGTACAAGCTACTTTATTTTTGAACTTTTTTTTTATAATAGACCTCATTCATGTCGAGCAACTCAGTATCTCACAACAAAATGTTAATTAACAATATATATGATATAACGAAACACTTGTACAATATAACATTAAAACTACATAAATAAACACGTTTGAAAAAAAATATGGTCTAAGATTATTTTGTATTTTGTTAGGGAAAATACGACAGTTTGTAAGGGCTTGGAGCCCTGGAGCGCAACAGGTATGGAAATATCTTCCACAGACTCCGCCGCTATGCCGCAAGTGACACTAGCCGAACCATTTCAAGGCAGTATTTTAGACACTGAGTTGTTTCTTACTGTATTACTTTTAATATTTTAATCAGCGTTTTTCATTCCATTCAAGCCAATCCAGTCCATTATTAGGAAAATAGGGTTTAAAAAAATACTAAAATGTTATAATTTTGGGGGGTTCATACGCCCAAGATTGAAGATCAACACGAAATATCCAGGGTTGGGTAGGGTTACTTTAACTTGATTACTTTCAATTCATTTTGGATTACTCCTATACCAAATATGCTAATAAAAGACAAAATAAACTAAATATGAATAAAATGACTCAATTTTGTGCAGGCTTGTGGAATAACGGAATACACGAAACGGTAAAAATGATGTTGGGAAGCTGTTTGGATTTATTTTCATTTTGTTTCCGTTGCATTTTATGTTAGTTTTGCCGGAGATCAAAGAGATCAAAGCCAGAAGAGAAAGCTTACCACGTGTTGTGAGTCATCATTTTATTCATTTTTAGTTTCTTTTGTCTTTTATGAGCCTATTTTGGTATCGGAGTAATCCAAAAGTAATTGAAAGTAATCCAGTTAAAGTAACCCTACCCAACCCTGATTACATAATATATTTTTCTTTTGGTCCAAAACTTCTATAAATATAATAGGAGTAAGACTGTTTTTTTTCCGTTTAAATCCAATTCATTGTTTAATCAAAAAAGAAAAAAAAAATAGAAAAGTCTTTGTTGTCTTCCACTGCTGTTCTATTTTGATGTATACATTGAGGATTTGATTAGTGGGAGAAAAAATAAATGAAATATCATTAGTATGTAGTCAATATTCAGGGTTGGGTAGGGTTACTTTAACTGGATTACTTTCAATGACTTTTGGATGACTCCAATACCAAATATGCTAATAAAAGACAAAAGAAACTAAATAGGAATAAAATTACTAAATTTTGTGCAGGCTTGGGGAGTAACGGAATACATGGAACGGCAAAAATGATGTTTGGATTTATTTTCATTTCGCATTTTATGTCAGTTTTGCCGGTGATCCAAGAGATCAAAGCCAGAAGAGAAAGCTTACCACGTGTTGTGAGTCATCATTTTATTCATATTTAGTTTCTTTTGTCTTTTATTAGCATATTTGGTATCGGAGTCATCTAAAAGTAACTGAAAGTAATCCAGTTAAAGTAACCCTACCCAACCCTGGAAATATCACATATGTTTTTTGAGTGTGGACGTCGCAAAAGGGAGCTGGAGAGGACTCTGTGTCCCCGGAGAGAAAAGGCTTCTCTATTATTTTGGCGGCCATATAATTGCGGCGAGGTAAACAGAGCATACATTGAGCCTTGCTCTTGTTAAACAGGAAGTTTGGCTGCCGCCCAGCCAGGTCACTTCCTGCCCAGAACTGGACGCTCCAGACTCGGAAGCATTGTTGGACTCTCCGGACCGAAAGGGAGCCAGAACATGATGTTTTTTTTGTGGGACATAAAGGCAACAAGTTCAAGTTCTTAGGTAACATGACAAGACTTTAACTATAGGCATGTGCTTTTCAGAGGCAGGAGCGGGGGCGCCCTCTAGCGGGGATATCAATGATTGGAAACACAAAAGCAGGGGTGGGTAATTTTAAGGAGTAGGGGGCGCAATTTTTTCTTTTTTTTTTAGCATTAATATACACATACCTGTCAAGCTCCACGGCTCCATGCCCTTAGAAAATACAAAATAATCTTACACCATATTTATTTTTTTCAAACGGGCTTATTTATGTAGTTTAACAATATTGTGCAAGTGTTTCGTTATATATATTGTTAATTGACATTTTGTTGTGAGATCCTGAGTTGCTCGACATGAATGAGGTTTATTATACAAAAAGTTAAAAAATGAAGTAGCTTGGACGTTCACTGTAGAAGGAAAAAATACATGCAAATAGAATTAAGTAGAATAATACATTTTCTTATTCAAATTATGAATTCATTTTCTGCATTCAATTATTGTTGGTTATATACTGATTCAAGGGGTAACCACAAACTCGTCTTTTTTCATTTTCTCCTTTTATACTTCCTTTTTTTCTTAACTTCTTTATACAACAATAATGATTCGTAATATAATGCATCAAAGCAAGTGAGCCGTTTGAGAGCCGGCTCTCATTAATGAGTTGAGCCGAAAAAGACGGTTCTCTAAAAAGAGACGTACTTCCTTTCACTACACAACAACCACGGAATGATGCATGATGGGAAATCCCCGGGCGGCAGACGCATGCGCACAGTAGCATCAAATCGTTTGCTTCGTTTGCAGCGAAAAAAGACGATACCGAGATAGAGGGTACCGCGGCGAACTCGTTTGACTTGATTGATTTGCCGTTTCGTGATAGTCGGTGTATACCGGATGGTACCCATAATCGACAAATTTGCGTTTTTCCGTACAGATTTTCTTGTACATCGTAAACGTCTTAAAATGCATAGTAAAAGTAGTTTGTACGGCAAAAACCTACAGGTTGACAGTTATGTATACATGTTATATTTCTTTAAATTTGTTTTGAAATAATTACTTTCATCAAATTGGTTTAGAAATGCTCACAATTACTAAAATAATGGATTAGCTCACCATTAGCAATTCATTTGATATTTAGTTTTGTAGTACTACTGTGGTTGTATTTTTGGAGTACTTCTGCAGTAGTATTTCCATAGTAAAATTTTTGTAGTGTATCCGTGGCATTTTTTTTAGTATTACTGTAGTTGTATTTTTGCAGTATTTCTGCCATCATATTTATGCAGTATTATTTTTGTCATATTTTAGTCATGATATATTCGTAGTAGTATATTGTTTTATAGTAAAACTGTTGCCCTGCATCTGGCTGGCAACCAGTTCAGGGTGTCCCCTGCCCACTGCCCGAAGATAGCTGGATGGGCTCCAGCACCCCCGTGACCCTACTGAGGATAAGCGGTGCAGATAATGGATGGATGGAGTAAAACTGTTGTGTTATTTGTTTCCATTATCGCTGTAGAAATATTTTTGTAGAAATTCATAGTAGTTTTTTGAGTATTTAGTGTTTTTGTAATACAGTTTTAGACTAGTATTTTTGTGGTATTCCTGGTGTAATACTTCTGTAGTGTTATTTTTTATTATATTATTTCTGTTTTTTTTCCATTATTCCAGTAGACACATATTACTTGCAAAAATACAAATCACAGCCATCGTTTTTGTATGTGATCTAGTGTTTATCCGCGCCGCTGACGACAATAAATGTCCAAAAATGATTTTCTAAATCTGAATGTAAATCAATCATTCGTTTTCTTTCATGTTTATTAAAAAACAAAACAAGGTAGGGTATACAGCACTTGATGAAAACTGGAGACAGATCATGCTACGGATTTGTATTAAAGCCACATTTTATTCCATGCCTCAGTTGAATGATAATGTCCGGTGACTGTCTAATAAATAGCAATAGTGTCCGTCGCATTCTTATGTTCCCAGCGAGTGGAAAAATTCATAATAATAGAAAGACACTAGAAGTTATCGGAAAATGATATTAACAAGCGGTCCGTTTTAAAAAAATAAATTGAAGCGGATAAAACAGGAAATGAGCTTTGAAAAAAACGTACATTTACAATTTAACAAGATGCTGCTAGGTTTTAAACGGCGCCGACGCAACAAGACCAAAAATCGGAACAAAATATTACAGGGAAATGTAAGGGTGGGCAATTTCTTTTTTAAAGGAGTCCACTAGGGGCCAGCACCGTCCTCTATAGACAGTGTACAGAAAGCAGCTGGCTCATTTATTATTCCACATGAATCCAAAAGTTTAGCCACAACTAGTGAGGTTTTAATTTACTAGTACCATAATTAAATATTTCTAGTAGATGTGATGTCATACGACTAATCTTCACTGGATATTAATATGGAACAAATGCTCAAATGTTTATTCTTTACACCAATGACCTCCAACCCCTTTCAACGGGAGGGCTACCTTTTGTAACTAATCAGCGCCAAGTAGATCTTAGGCCCGAAATTCGGGTCGAGCCTAAAATATCAATCATTACGTTCGGGCGGGGCTTCTCTCCCGTTTGTCTTTGCGTATAAGTTGTGGCCCAGCTGTTATCCATTAGCACCCGCAAGATCCAACATTCGAGCTTTGTATGTTCCAGATCGAGCTCATATTTCGAATTACTCGTGTAAACGAGACGATTTTCCCGATATTAAATCATTGGAAACAAACGAGTCTGTTCCGTCCACTCATAAGCAGTATAGTGTACAGTGTTCCCCCACTGATCATTTGAAATATGTACCAAGGGATATTTGCTTCAAAGATGCCAGAGAAGCAGAGTAAAATCTTTCTATATACTGAATAAAATAAAGGCTGTCCATTGTTTTTTGGCAAAATAGGTGGCGCTAAAGCACTACAGTGGAGCCTCAGTTTTCGAACGCCTCTAAGTTCGAACAAATCGTTGTTCGACCCAAAATTTCGAGAAATTCTTACTTCGCTGTTCGGTCAAAAATTCGGAGTTCGAACGCCGGTAATGCTAGAGTGTGATGCTGAGTGGTGTACAGGTGTAGATCGTGTAGATGGCCTCCACCCCTCGTGACCAACTGTTATCACGTGCGCGCTTGCCTCTTTTTGCTTTCAATATCGGTAAACGGAGTGTTTTAGCCCCTAATTATGCCTCCGAAGAAGGTCGGTGCAAGAAGCACAGTTGCTACAGGTGAAAAAAGAAAAGTTGTTCGTACAACTATTGCCTTTAAGAAAGACATAATGGCTAAATATGAAAGAGGTGTGCGAGTTTCCGATCTTGCTAGGGGGAAATACAGCATGCGCCTTCTGCTGACCACCACAAAGGTAAGAAATCCTATTCATAATTCTTTTCTTTTTTTTTTTTACTCCTTCGTGTTAGTGTAATCTTTCATACGGAAGATTACGATAATGCGAACGTACGATTAGCCTGGGTTAGCTTTATGATTCGAAGTAAACATTCAGGGTGTTGGAACGGAGCCCCCTTTCCAATGAAGCGCTAGCCACTTGTGGTGCTAAATTACTTGTAAACGACCTTATTTTTACACGTTCATGTTAGCGTAATCTTTCGTACAGAAGATTACAAAAACGCGAACGTACGATTAGCCCGGGTTAGCTTCATGTTTACGTTAAACATTCAAGGAAAACATTCAGGGTGTTGGAACGGATTAAAACGATTTACATTATTTCTAATGGGAAAATCGATTTCGGTGATTGAACTAATCGGTTCTCGAACAGGGTTCTGGAACGGATTATGGTCGAGAACCGAGGTTCCACTGTGCTTGTATTCAAAAGGGTTTTGGAAAGCTCTTTCGGTTACTTCCACATAGTTCACACTAGTGCCAAAGTACTATTTTGTCCCCCAAAAATGCTAATTGGACAAGACTAGTTTCAAAATCTGCAAAAATGGACGCATTCTCGGCTTTTATTTTCCTTTCTTTCTTCTTCGCTTTTAAAACATATTACAAAAAGGGATGGGGGAAAAAAACAGGGTTTTTTTGCAGCTCTGAAGTCCCCTTTGTAAAACAAGTTGAAAGGACAAAAATATCGTATAGGAGTCAAATCCTCGGCATGTACTGTTTTCCAGACTTTAAGGCGCACTTAAAAAAAACCCAATTGGCCAACAATTTGAAAGTGCACCTTAGTGAAGGGTTCCCACAGATCCTTAAAAAGTCATAAAAGGAATTGAATTCATTATTCTAAAAATAAGGCCTTAATTGACGTTTAAATGTTTTAAACGGAATTGTCAAAGGATTTAAAATGTCAACACAAAAATGGAGTAATATTTATCAATTGTCCACATCCAAGGAGTATAAAGCTGTTGTTTTATGATACTCTACTCAAATAGCAGTACAGTGGAACCTCGGTTTTCGGACGCCTCTCAGTTCGGACAAATCGGTGTTCGACCAAAAATGTCGAGAAATTCTTGCTTCGCTGTTCGGTCAGAAAATTGGAGTTCGAACGCCGGTACGCTAGGGTGCGATGCTAAGCGGCGTACGGGTGTTTTAGCCCCTAATTATGCCTCCGAAGAAGGTCGGTGAAAGCAGGACAGGTGAAAAAAAAACAAGTTGTTCGTCCAACTATTGCCTTTAAGAAAGACATAATCGCTAAATATGAAAGAGGTGTACGAATTTCCGATCTTGCTAGTGAATACAGCATGGCTAAATCTACTATCAGTACGATAGTAAAGAATAAGGAGGCTGTGAAATCGAGTGATGCGGCTAAGGAAGTTAGCGCTATAAGCAAGCAACTGCCGCTAGTTTTGGAAGAGGTTGAAAAACTTTTGAGGATTTTTCTCTCCCCACCGTCCACCACAAAGGTAAGAAATTCTATTTACAATCCTTTTTTTTAATTTTTACACGTTCATGTTAGCGTAATTTTTCGTACGGAAGATTACGCTAACGCGGACGTACGATTAGCCTGGGTTAGCTTCTTGTTTACGTTCTTGGTAAACATTCAGGGTGTTGGAACGGATTAAAAACGATTTTACATTACTTTTAATGGGAAAAACGATTTTCGGTGATCGACCAAATCAGTTTTCGAACAGGGTTCTGCAACGGATTATGGTCGAGAACCGAGGTTCCACTGTATTACGTTTTTCAAGAAGTTTAACACTGGACCAAAATGTAATTTTTCAAGCACCATGATAAAAATACTTCATTAAAGTAGCAGAAGCGTTCTTTGGAATTGCTAGTACTCTACCAGTTTTGACTGAGAATCAATGAAGTACTGTAAACATCCTTTTAAATGATCGTTTGTCTTTTTTGATTGTTTCTCTTTTTGTTGACTTGAATTTGATTTCAAAGGGCATTCAAAATATTTAAAAGTCTTGAATTTAAGGAACCCTGTTACAGTACATCTAATAATGGTAATCGACCGATGTAGTTTCAGTTGAACTATGGGGGAACACCGTAAATACAAATGTCCGTCGGTAAGTGGTCCTAGCGAGTCTGCTGGCAGCAAAAATAAAATAAAAATAACAAAAATGAAAGGAAGAAAAAAAACACGACTGCGAAAAGCTCACAATGCACATGTACATGTATGTACACTCTCCAGTGTTTGAAGCGGACCCTCCCGCGGACAAGGGGAGACACTTCCTGCGCAAACTCATTCCCGAAAGAGGTCAAGCCCCTCTCCAGGGTGGGGGAAGGGGGCTCTATATCGGGGGGGCGGGCGTGGCAGTTGCTGATGTTTCGGGTGGCCGAGGGGGTCCCGAGGGAGACGGCCGGCCATTTTTGTTTGTGGCGTTTCCGCATTTCTGACCTCGAGCGCAGCCCCCCGCTTCTCTGCTGCCGGGTTGGGGGGGATGGGAGTTTGAATCCTTGGAATGATGGCAAATTACAAAGGGGAAGGCCGGTTTAGGGGGGGTGGGCGGCTGGTCAGGGTGGTCACACGCTCATCGTCATGGTTGGAGAGTACTGCAGAGGAAGAGTTAGAAAATCACATTTATGCTTTTTGGGGGAAATACTTTTAAGCAAAAACAATGGGAACAATGCATGTACTCAAATAATACAACCAGGGTCTGTACACCTATTTCATAGGCAAATTAAAGCTCTTTTTCCCAATTTTTCCAGTACCATATAAGCCCCAGTGTGTAATATTTGACCACTAGATGGAACTGTGGTGTCTGTTGCAAGCAGGGGCCAGTGCCAAAGAGCACAGGGTGGCAGCTGGATGCCGGCGACCTAAGTGAGAATTCCACTTTTTAATAGCAATACAAATTTCTGGACCTAGGATTCTTTTATAAATTTAACATTGGTTCATGTGTTTTTTTTGCCTAGTATTCTAATCCAGGTTATTTTTTTTACCTAATGAGATTTTTGGTCATTTTAAAAGAAGAAATCTGGTGTCAATCATGTATTCTACGGATCCACCAACATATCTGTGATTTACTTAAGCCTTTTTTGAACTGGCGTGTGCATTTATCAAGACATACGATTTTCAGATCTTTATAAAAATTGTGAATACTTTATATTTGTGGATCTGAACAATACCCGTTTTTGAGACAAATCTCTCCCATCATATAGGCGATGGGGATTACATTTCAGTTGCAGAAAGTAATTCCAAATACAATTTACCACTAAGAAACGCTACCGTAATTTCTAACAATGGGCAATAACATCCATCCATCCATTATCTGCACCGCTTATCCTCAGTAGGGTCGCGGGGGTGCTGGAGCCCATCCCAGCTATCTTCAGGCAGTGGACAGGGGACACCCTGAACTGGTTGCCAGCCAATTGCAGGGCACATAACAAATGTCCATAATTGATACGTAATCCTTGCCAAGAAACAAGGCAACAATTAAGAGCATTTAATAGCACTTTATCCAAAATGACGGCTATTTTCAAACTTTGAAAACATAGCATTAAAAGTCAAAGCAATTTTAAGTATTTGAAGCAACCGTATAACAAAAATCACAGGCGTATATTCTTCCTCCTCTGCAAAGAATGACTGAACGGTCTTCATTCAATCCCTCGTTTTACCGCCATTTACTTTTTGCGGTTTCGATACTTCACAGATCTTTATCTTGCATTGTGCTCTGCATTCTAATTGGCAAAACGATTGCCCTGCCCCTTTTCTGCCTTTGCCTGTGAGGCAATAATGTTGCGGTCTGAGTTGTTTGCGTACGTAAAACAGCTTGACAAATCTACATTCGTACGCGCAAATATTTTTCAATGTCGAGTTTCCTTACAAGCCATCATGTCAACAAAATACTCTGGACCCGCAAAAGCACCGAAAGGCAGAGGACGATGCTTTGTTTTTATCACAAAGTGGGACTTCTCTACATGCTAAAAGAATGTCAAAGCATTTTTAAAGCCATGTTACTTGCCCGCTAGTATTAGCATAGTTGCACCAAGCAACATAGCCATCAGTTCAAGGGCTCGCTATGGCTAGCACCTGATGCTGGTTAGCTCAACTCTTCTCAGTGAGCGGAGTCGAAAAAGCCGGTTTTCTAAATAGAGCTGTCCTCTTGGGTAATCCCAGTAAAAGGCGGCGACGCTCTACATGACAACACCATAATTACAAGCCACCAGAGCAGACAAGTCGGTGTCATTTTCAACCTTTTTCTATAGTCCGACTGCCAAGAAAAATGGCAATGACAATTATTTCAAGCATTTACAAAAACACAAGCTAAAATTCAAGGTTTTTCTGACCCTGATAACACAACATTAAAACAAGGATTTTCCAAGATTTCAAACACAAACTCTGAAAAAAAGGTTCTGCAAATGTAGTATTAGATCTGGTGAATCTAAACATCTTAAATCAAATCAATAATGACTTGATAACATGACTAGAAACATAAAAATTGCGAATCCAAGTGACAGTGCCGAGGACGTGACCTACGTTGTCGCTCGGAAATGAGTGGAGGAAGTTCCCACTCAGCTCGCCATCGTCCCTCGGAGTCCCGGGAGGATTGCTAATGCCACTTAAATTGTTTGGAGAATTCTTGAGGACGAAAGAGGAAAACAATTTTAAAAACGAGCAGACGTATATGTATTTTTTTTTAAGGATGCAAAGAAATTCTCTGCTCACACAGATGGCAAAATGTACCTTGTTCATTCCGTCCAAATCACCAGAACCTGAATTAAAAGAAATGACAAGGATGCTTAACATCAGGGGTAGCCACTTAAAAAAATCCAGAGTAGGCCATGGAGTGGTCCTGAAAACAGCTCACCGATGTTGGGTCATTGTGATTTTCTAGGAAATCTGATCGCTAACTAGCATGAGAAATCATTGACGTGATCAGCATCTTTCACTACAATGATCAATTCATCCAAAATTATTTTTAAGTAGTATGAATTATCTGCATACAAATCACTCAGTGCCCTTCAACAAAGCAGATGTTTCAGCGGTTGATATTTTTACCTACTTCTAATAATCACAACCTTGTAAAGCCAAAGTAATAAAATAAGTTGCTATTTTAGAAATGCATGTCAAATTGGTAGCACTTCATGCTTATCAGGAACAAAAAATATTTATCTATACTCGCATTTAAGCTAAATTAAGAACTGTCAAAAAAAAAAACTACTGAAATGAAAAGGTTGGTTTGTATGCGCATAAAACAAAATGAACACATGGGGGCGTAAGACAGGCAGAGCCACCCAATAGCCTGTGGTTGAGCAGTGTCCTCATCCTCTTCTCTTGCCCCATCTCTTCTTCCTGTTCAATTGGCGCGTTCGAATCGTATTTGAGAGGGACCACATCTTATTATGATTACCGTAAATTCCGAACTATAAGCTGCTACTTTCTCCCCAAACGTTCAACCCTGCAGCTTATTCAGTGATGCGGCCAATTTATGTAATTTTTCTAACAGCCGCCAGCAGGGCTCGAGTTCAAGGCACATGACGCAGCTTACAAGCTAAACGCAATCGAGCAGTCCGATAAAGAAGGAAACAGAGCTACTAAACGCAATCTTAACCTTGCGAGCGTGTTACTAGCGTGTTTTGGAATAAGGGCGAGTGGGACGACGTCTATATGACAAAGTCTAATTTCCATACTAAAGGAGGACAACTTTGATGACGTCAATTATACGGAGGAAGATGAGAATGGTTTACCGTGATTTCTACATGTACGGTATGTTTTTTTAACAGACCCGCTAACTGAATTGCGAGCGTGTTCTTAGTAGCGTTTTGCTACCCTTCACAGGCACGGTTTAGGATGAGTTATAATATTATTAAAGCTTTGAAAACTCTCTCGGTGTACAGTCTTTCTTTGTAAATATGTGTAACCATGTATAATATGTATTTGCAACTGTATATTTATGTAATGTATTTATTTGTATTTATCTTGGACACTTATTCTGATAAGTCTTGCACAGGCTAATATAAAAGAAGGGGCGTAACAAATGCAGGGGATGACGGGAAGTGGGAACCGGTAAAGGTGAGTGTTTGTGGACACGGCAGACAATAGTGGATATATATTTTTCCCACCCTTACCTTTGGAAATACACTTTTTTTCCTTGGATTATTTTTAACGGGACCTGGACTCTGCATCAAATTTTAACTACCGGTATCATTTTCCATTCATTTTGCCGGCTGTGA
Organism: Urocampus carinirostris; assembly: GCF_059441175.1. NCBI lineage: Eukaryota > Metazoa > Chordata > Actinopteri > Syngnathiformes > Syngnathidae > Urocampus > Urocampus carinirostris. Next base: position 29,692,275 of record NC_142360.1, read on the forward strand.
TTATTGAACTGTGTACTGTATGTTCAGTTAAAACCGCGGGACTCAAAGTAGGGTTTGGGTCAATTTTGTGATTGTGTTTCATATTATAATGTGGGCGCATGCGGCTTATATACAGGTGCGGCTTGTGTGAGTACAAAAGCGGTTATCCTCTTAAAATGTGGTGGGTGCGGCTCATAATCAGGTGCGCTCTATAGTCCGGAATTTACGGTATTGCCCTTTTTTTCCCAAAATAACGGGTCCCGAGAAACTTTTTGACTAAGAAAGGAAAAAACTGCCAGAGACGATTGAGTTGAAGATGACATTATTGTGATTTATGAAATTGGTGTGCCACTATCTGCCATCGAAGCATGGATTAAAGGTAAAATGAAGTTAAAATTGTGTTATTTTAAATCTTGATTACCAGTATATTGATTGAGGTACACGTTTTATTTATATTTTGGTACATATTTATTTAAGTACGTCGCAATTTTAAAGCGGTTTTAGGGGTCGGCTTGTAAGCAATGTAGGCTTAAATGAGAGTATATAAGGTAGCTCTCAGCTTCATAAATATTTTGGAGGGCTCGTTTATTTTTCATTCCACAAAACCAAGTGGATGAAAAGAATTAAATACTCAAAATCCAGAGTCGTAATGCTTTTGTTACCTAGCGACCCGTTCATGTGGTGCGGTTCCATCCCAGCCATGGCTCCCAGGGGTCCGTCGGAGCCGGGGCCCATGGGGAACTGAAGAGGAAATGCAGTTTGTGGGATGTCGTTGCCGCTCTGAGATCGCAGAGTGTTAAGAGACCACTTACGTTATTTCGATTGCCGGGTCCAGTGTTGATCATGGTGTACAAGTTGTCGCCAGAGTTGTTGGAGTCTATTGCAAAAATGAGTGAAAATGTAATTAGAAATAGGTATAAATATAATGAAAATAGGTGAACATTAAAGTGGAACATTAAAAGCAAGTTAAAAGCACCTGCAGGGCTGGGCATGATGGGAGTCCCTGGTGGTCCACCCCCAGATGCTCCCTTCAGAGAACACAACAGATGAACTCAACGTTAGCGAAAAGTCACATATTTGGAGAAAAAAAACATAATATATATATGTACAGTATACACTCACCCCATATGCGCCAGGGGACGGCGATGAGTAAGGCATCTGCAAACAAGAAAAAAACACTCGTTACGGACCAGACTGAAACACCAATCACATGTTGTACACAGAAGACGCATTATGCTAACATTGTTAGCTAAGCGTGACACAAAACACAGCAATTGCCTTCAAGCACATGGAGCTTTCTGAGGGGTAGTGGAAACTTAACTACAATTTGAAACGGTGGCGAGTCTGTGAGTTTGTGGTTACTTACAGAATTAGCGTTGTTAGGATTGGGCCACGGCCGACCGGTCCCCGGGCCCCTGATGGCAAAAGCAGCGTTAAAACTTGACAGTCATGGTCCAGATGGAACATTTTTGTGATTAAAAGATGAAAAAAAATATAAGCAACAAATATTTTAGACACACCCACACAATTCAGGGATTTCCTTGAAAATTAAACTATACTGTAATTCCTCTTTATTTAGAACTTCGCAAAAACTTGTGCATCACCGTTTGAAAATGTCTCCGCGATCAATTTCATATTGCAGTGAGCAGGGGCCAGCAGAGCGCATTTTTATCTAGCCTTGCAGCTCTAGTTTGATATTCTGTCCACTGGAAAGTGAACTACCCTCATGTAAACTGTGATTCATTATCCCCAATCCAAAAAATGCTGCCAGCTATGATCAGAAGAGCTCTTTTTGCAGTCAATGTATTCTGGTCCAAAATAACCTGCTCTTATGCGGTTGCAATCCATTATTCCCAATTCCATACTGTTGCGAACAGGGGCCGGCGGAATATGAAAAGTTCTGGCCCGCCTAAAATGAATGAATGAATAAATAAATAAGTAAAGGTCTTGGGGCCATTGTGGTATGTATAGATTGTATTGTTTTGGCAGTGGGACAGTAAGACAGCAGAGTTGTAAGCGTGTCTGTGGCACAGTTCAGAGGTCACGGGTTCAAATCCAGCTACCAGCCTTCCTGTACGGAGTTTGTATGTTCTCCCGTACTTGCGTGGGTTTCCTCCGGGCACTCTGGTTTCCTCCCACTTGCCAAAGACACGCATGTCAAGTTAATTAGCTGGTCCAAACTGTCCTTAGGTGTGAATGAGCAAGTGAGTTGTCTGTCAGCGTGTGCCCTGCGACTGGCTGGAAACCAGTTCAGGGTGTCCCCTGCCCACTGCCCGAACTGGGATGGGCTCCAGCACCATCACGACCAAACTGAGGATAAGCGGCCCAGATAATCGATGGATGGATGTTTTGACAGTAATCCATAATCCCCCGTCGACTATTGCTGTAAGCGTGGGTCGAGAGAGTGAATTTGTTTCAAAAAAAGAGCAAACGTGGGTCCGCAACCCATTATCTCTGGCTGACTATTACTGCGGGCAGGGGTTGAGAGCGCATGTTATGAATGGGGTGAGAGGGTACTCACAGGATTTTTGCATATTTCCACAATTACCTCATTTACCACAATTAACGAGGGATTTACAGTATTATCAACACCTAATATATGGTTATTTCAACGCCTGGAAGCAACTAGAAACATGTGATACCCTCATATATGAGTGGGAGAACTTTATTTTGAAAAGTATATAACACAATTTCTAATGTTTTATCTATTTATCCTCATGGTGAAAAACCAAGGGGAATTTACAGTATTGCTGTAGTGTGTCGTCATGGGGGTTGGAACCTTGGTGCTTTACGGCGCGAGTCACTTCCGCCCAAATGATATCAGTTTTACAGATAGGTCTATTGTTGATACACTAATGATTTACACAATTGGTATTGTCATGTGTTTAGCAATATTTCTGACCATTTGAATGTAGGGAATGAGTGCTTATTTTTGAGTTTTTAGAGGTTTATTGAGAAAAAAAAAGTTCACTCAGTAAGTAGCAAGTTCAATTTTACCTCTTTGATACAGTGTCTTTTATCTCTGGTATCGACGTGCGTTCGTTTGGAGTTGATAGTTAAAAGGGTAATTATAAGGGTTATTTTATTGAATACTTGTAATAGGATAAAATGTACTAGATTAAGACATGTGGGACTTTATAAAGAGACATTGTTTATTAATACTTTGTTTAGATATTTGACTTGTCTTTGGAGAATGTTTGTTATTGATTATTGTAAATAAAACTACATCAGTGGATGCAGTCAAGCAGAGTGGTCCACACAGCCTCATTCCAACACACAATCTCCTAAGTTTACAGAAAACATATGGGTGAGGCCTTGTTGTGTGGTACCCGGGTACTCGGGGACCTGTAACAAACTAAATTCTTCAAATAACTTCCAATTTACAAAAGTGGCTTTTGCATAATTTAGCTTGACACAGAAATTTAATAAAAACCAAGTAATTAATGTTCGCCGTTATTTTTTGGATGATATGTAGTTTGTATTATGTACATGAACTGGACTTGTTTCATTTATCTGTGGGAAGTTTGGTGATTTAACAAAGTATGTGAGAACATGTGAGCCTGCCCCCTTATAAATACAGTCACACACAATATGATGTTGTGAGTAAATATTGCAAATAAGTAAGGTATAAGTGTATTACCGTCAGCTTTGAGACACATATAAAGCTAATAGAGTGGTAATTATTCATACGCCATGCAAGTTTAAAATAATCTTTGACATGTTTAGAAATGAATGCCTTGACAAAAAAACAAAATCACGCGTTCCACTCTTTATTAGTCCACAAGGGATTCGTTTTATCATTTTAAAAACTCGCGCAAATCCCTCTCTCAAATTTTTAGAAGAACTTACAACACCATATTTGATTCAGATGTTTTTAAATGGAAACAAAACACATAAAACATGACAAAATGTAAAGAAAATAAATACATAAATAAAAATGACGAGTACAAGTCCTAACTGACAGAAATTCGCCACAATGCTCTGGGCGCTAGTAATAAAAAAACAGCAATGTAATGCTTAAATAAATTAAAGCTTACATGTTGACTCCTGGCATGCCGGGACCCATGCTGTTGTGAGGGGGCCTCATCCCGCCACCAAAGTTCTGGAAAGGGGGAAAAGAAAACACACTGACAATACTCACCTAATACATGAATCTGGGGTATTTATCGCATCTCCTGCATTAAATGGGAGCAGACTTATAGTACCGTATTTTCCGTACTATAAGTCGCAGTTTTATTCCCCTACTTTGGCCGGGTGGGTTGCGTCTCACTCTCTAGAGAGACTTCTGTTTGAAATGATCAACACCTTTTAATATCATTTAGTTCTAAACTTTGATTACCGGTACTGTATACAACTTCAGATGTCATTTTCACAATAAAACCGCAAGAGGCAGCTCTAGGCCTGTGTTGGTCATTTCAACCTTGACCTTGCCGTAGAAGCGGAAGGAGGAAACTTTCGTCTACCACCCAAGTGAAGGGAGTTGTTAACTGGTAAAAATGACACAGAGGATGAAGATTTAATTCGATTTTGGAGTGAAGCTGTTTGGTAAGCAGGTTTTTTTATGCTGCTGTTATCTGAATAACTCTTAAGTCACGTCATTACTGACGAATTCGAGCGTGTCACTTACATGTAACAAAAGTATGAGTGGGTGGATCCCTTAACCACACGGGTCGTAGGGGAACCATTTCCTGTGGTGTGTCTTGGGCAAGTGCAGCATCAATCCTTCTCCAGGGCAACATTGTACACTTACTAAGCCTAATTTACCTTATCTTCTGTTTTGAAATGCCTTTCAAGTTTTTGTATTTATTTTATTCAGCCAGTATAAACCGTAAACATGATGTATACAGGAAATCATTTGACACGAACCTCTCGACGCGACGTGTCGCCTTCGATCGGTGCCGGTTTTTTAGACCCAACTGCTGTGTTGGGAGTCATTAGGTGACCAAACTCCCCAATTCCAACCCTTAATGCCGAGCACCAAGCAGGGAGGCAATGAGTACCAATGTTGTAAGTCATTGGTATGACTCGGCCGAGGCTTGAACCAGCGACCTCCCAGTCTCGGAGCGGGTGCCCTACCACCTAGGCTACCGAGCTGGTATATGTATGTTTTTGTTGTTGGGTTTCATCAAAAAAATTGCGCCCGCAAAATAAATATTTTTTTTTTTGGCTAGTGCGACTTATATTCTGGATCGATTGATAGTCCGGAAAATACGGCACTAGTGGTGTCCTAATCAGATATTGATATCAAATATTTGGCTTATTTCATTCCCAACAACACATTATTAAAATTATCTTATTATTAAGACATTCACTGTGTGGTTCTTTTAGTTAAAAAAAAATCAACAGAACTAGAAAAATACTATTTTAAGAAAAAATTTAAACGTTACAGGGATTATGTTGAGAACCAAATTTAGTTACAAGAATTAAATCATTTAATTCAAATAACAGTGTTTCCAATTCAGGTAAACCCTCCCCAAAAGTGTATTAGGCCAATATTGGGAATTGGAATACCCTGGGCTGCAATATCAGCAGTATATCAAGTGAAAAAAAGGTATTGTGACATCCCAAATGATCACACTTTCTAACTAAAACCTCACAGCAGTATATGAAAAGTTGGGGGAGTTTACTTGTGGGCCAGGCCCCATCGGCCCCATCCCTCGAGGGCCGCTCATTCTCTGCATCGGCCCCAAGTTAGGATGACCTGGCGGCAGAGAGGTACTGGATGTGAGAGGAAGAAACGACGCAAAAGACTACCGGCCTCTACCTTATGAATCACATACTTAATAGAGAAAGATTCTGACCTTGTGGTCGTGTTGGGTCCATATTAGGCAACATGGGATGTGGGCCCGGCCCTCCGCCTGGTGGCTGCATGGGAGAAATGCATGACTTGACTTCAAAATGTGAACACATTTTTTATTTATTTTGCACTAGCAAAACAAATATTTAATATATTCTCCTCCTGTTTGTTCGTTTAAGCCCTTACCTGGTTGCCCATCCTGATGGGGGGGCCCCTGGGCCCGCCGGCGAAGCGAGGCGACATAAAGGACTGCGACAGAAACGAGACATCTGCATCAGATTTCGATTTCAAACCCAAACTCCTTCTGCAAGCGCTGAAGCGGCGAGAAGCATCGTGCCGAGACAATAGAGCGAAAAGCAGCCGGGTGCCCCGAAATGACCGCAGACAGCAATACAAGGAGGTAAGGCCCGAGAGGGAGAGGGAGCGTTACCTGACTGTGGGGTCCCATCATATTGTTAGGGGGAGGAGGCTGAGGGTGAGGAGAGCCCTGGGGACCGGGAGGACCCTGTGGCGTTGCACAAAATGACAGCAAAATAGAGGAAAAGGGGGTGAAGAGAGAAAGGGGGGGTAGGGCAAAGACAGACAGAAAGGCAGGGTTACTGCAGGGCAGAGGACAGTTGGAGAGCAAGAAATGCAAAAAAAAAAAGAAAAAAAAAAGCTTGCAATGGTGTTCAGGGAAGCTGAGCAGAGAAGAGCAAGCGTGTGCGACAGAAGAGGACGTGGGCTTTCTCGCTCGTCATTCAAGGAACGGATGGGACCTGTTATCAACGTTAATTCCCCCCCAAAATAACCGCATCAATTAGCTTCACTCACAACATTTAGTGCTCTCGCGTACTCTGGCAAGCTAACGCCGCTGATCTGAAAGAACGAAGGGATCCGATTTTGAGACGCTTCCAGCGGATTCCGGTTCCAGTGTCTAAATGTTTCTTCCCGGAATTGGCATGAACACAGATACAGTGATTTTAAAAGTGCCCTCTTGTTCTTTTATTTAACCATAAAAAAACCCTCATGAGACATTTTGTTCCGTTACATTTTTGACGGGCATTCAGATTGTGATCAAAATTTTTGGTTACAAGCTAAGAAAGACTAAAAACGTCCTCCATTTAAAAATGTATTTGCGCAAATGGCACCCAGTTTAAAATGTAATTCTAAAATAACTGATGTTGTTACTATGTTGTTAACAGTTTAAGTCTAGGAAGTATGGTTAATTAGTCAGCCAACCACTAAAAGTATCCTTTTACTAGAAAATCACAATGACCCAGCACTAGTAAGCTATTTTCAGCACAGGTCTGTTGACTTCAGCTGTCCTTGGGTAGCACCCTGCCCACGGGCACCACATTGGAGACCCCAGGTATACAGAATAATTGTAATTATTTATAATAATACTATAATATAAATACATAATATTCAAAAATGATTCGCAAATTACACTAGGGATCAAAATTAGCGAAAAACTTGTGAAAATTTGAAATAATACCATCCTTACTGTTTCACTGTTAAATTTCATTGTTTGTGTCTACATCATGGCACGACAACACTTTTTTCACAAAAGACAAAAGGCTTTCCACAAAAAAAATATTTTTCAGAATTTGCACTGATCAAAATTAGAGAACAATGACTTTGGCAAGGAAAAAAAATCAGAATGTAACAACAGTCAGGAATAAGTAAGACGTGTTCAGGCCTCTGCCGCGAATGACTTCAGCACATCTGCGGCCACAGGATGGCACTAGCCTTTCGTATTGCTCTGGTGTGATTTTGGTCCATTCTTCTTCCAGCCTCCTCCACAGTTCAGTGACTGTAGAGGAAGTTTTCACCAAGGATTTTCAGACTTCTCTATTGGTTGAGATCAAGATTCTGGGTAGGCCATGCCACTAAATCAATGTTTTCACCTACAAGGAAATTCTTTACCCGTTTTGCTGTGCGACATGGTGAATTGTCCAGGCCGCAGACTGATTGTGTGATGAACGCAAGTAAGAAACCATGTGCTATTGAAGAAGGTTCTGATACACAATTGCATTCAAACGACCATGTTGCTGTACAAGAGGCCCAACTCCTCCAGCAGAAAACATGCCCCAAACCTTGACACTTCCTCCTACACCTTTCACTGCCTTTTTTTTCCTCTCCACAGTTTGGGTTTAGTCTTTCTCCAATGTGTTGCTGAGCATAATGCTTCCCATCAGACCCAAATAAATTACATTTGCTTTCATCACTGAAGTTAACTCTGGACCACTTCTCCTCAGTCCACACAACATGCTTTGCAGTAAAGCTCAGTCTAGCTTTTTGATTGGTCACTCCAATGTGGGCCCTTAGTCCAAATCCTCTAAAACAGCGAGACAGATCTTTCCCGTGGTCAGTACTAAGCTGGCGAGCAATTCCAGCTGTCGTGTGGAAACAATTACCCATTGACATCCTCCACAGCGACCTGTCCTCTCTTGCATTTGTCTTCAGTGGGCAACCAGCCTTCTTGGGCAACTTGAATGAGTTTGTAGTTTTGTAAAGATTCAATATTGTTAATATCACAGATTTGGAATAACCAACTTGTCTTGCTATGCTGAAAGGGTCATTCGTTTGATTTGAATCTGGTCAATCTGCTGCTGTTAGCTTTCCGTGAATTTAGAACAGCCTATCATCTTGCAAAGTCAGTGAAACAGGCAGTTAGAATGCCAGTAAAAGAGGAGTCGACAGATAATCAAGAAATTGGCACCATGTGCTAGATTATCACCATTAAGTGGGAGGCATCTAAAAGTGTTTTCTAATTTTGATGAGTGCATGTTTTGACAAAATACATTTTTTTTGTTGAAATGCCTAATCCATTTTGGATAAAGTGCTGCGATAGCATGATATAGACACAACATAATATCCTTAAACGGTTGAGCATTGAGGATGGTATGTTTTCAGAATTATTCAATTGTCTGTAAATTGTTCCCCAAAATAAAAATGTATTTTTTTATTTTATTAAAATTCTTACTTTTTGTTCAGATGTATCAATATTTATGTTTTCTATTAGGTTATTTTTGCATATATTATTGTTATCTATTGCAATTTGCTTTTCGTATTCAATGTATTTTTATTCGCATTTCATTTCGTATTTACATGTATTATATACACTTTTCTTTTCACTCTTGTTTATTCTATTCATCTATGGATTTGTTAATTTTGGTCCTGGACCTCAAGAAACGCAGACAAATATTTTCAAACTTACAACAGGTTAACTTTGGCCTTTTGCTCTTCGCAGTATCCCCGATGCATCAAGCTCCACGAGATATCGATTACCATCATACTCCTATTTCTCCATTAGAGGAAAATGGCCGTGCCACGCCTGCCTGTTTACAGCACCAGGCTGGCCCGCGCATACTAAACATCAATGACGCTTAATACAAGTTCGCAAAGCGGAGTCAAGGATGGCTGCAGGCGCTAGCTCATCTGCACTCGCTGGATGCAAAACAAAATCAGAGTTGGCAATTTGGCTTGGACAAAAGATGACATGTTTTGTTGAGCTAAATTTGCAAATCCCTCTTTCTGTATGAAGCCACTTTGGAGCACATTTGATCGGAACTTATGATACACAAATTCTACTATACATTTATTATGCATCATCAATTATTGAGGTCTCAATCGGATTTTTGGTACCCTAATTCCAATATTTCCGGTATACAGTACACAAACACACAAAAAAGGGAAATTAAGAAACTGATCAGATATAGCTCTTATGTGTCCATTGTTTTTTTTAATAATTCAAGTCTTTGACAAAACACCTTAATTTCAAAAGTCACAGAATGTTTTCTGAAGTGTGAAACAACTGCACTAACCAAGCTAAGTTTAATGAACTAGTTGAACACCAAACCACGCTCAATGACTCAATAAGCATCGCAGCAAATTTTGCCCTGACACAAAAACTGGAATACAATGAAAACGTCACAAAATTAGATCACCACGTTCCCTCTTAGATCATCTTTATTAGATAACTACCTAAAGGTTGCTGTTATTTATCTGTTGACAGTCATGTCGTCAGTGCACGCCAAAAGAAATGGAAGCCATTAAAAAATAGATTTACCAAATTGATATGGTAATGAATGCTGAATTGGCAGTAATAAAGCCATGCGTCAGTGTGGTGGACAGTGAACTGACCTGGAAAAATCCTGGTCCAGGCATGGGTCCTCCTGGCATGCCATCACCAGGGGGCATCCCTCCCATTACCGGACTGGGGGCTGCTGCTGCACTCTAGATCATGGAGAAGACAAAAAGACAGGTCATTATGAACGTTTATTATTTAGAAGTTAGCTATTTTTTGGAGATTTTGTCTTTTTGAGAAACAGCTATGAGCGTCGGATGAGAGGACATTGGGCACAACAGTCCGAATTTCATAAGAAAACTGCATTATCGTTTGGAGATCAAAATGTTACAGGTCTAGAATTAGAAAGAAGACTTGTGGGCTCCCTTATGTAGTTCTCAGTACTACACAGTGCCCTTGAAAACAAGATTTAAAATGAAAAATCAAGAGTTTTAGTTTTTAAAACTAGAGACTACGTCTTGCCACGCATTGAAAAAAACATTAGTTGACCAGAAATGTGCAACTAATCAGTTAAACAACAAGCATTTGATGATCAAGTATGGTAATCAGCAACAATTGATCTAATCCATTAATCATTTACTGCAAAATTCGGACTATAAGCCGCGACCTTTTACTCAAGCTTTCAACCCTGCGGCTTATGCAATGTTGCGGCTAATTTATGCATTTTTTAACGGCCACCAGCGGCACTCGAGCTGTAAGGGTGAGACAGGTGAAATATATGTGTCAAGGAAGACGCGAGTTATATTTAACTTCGGCTTCGTGCATGAATAAAACTAGCATGAACAAACCCTTATGATGGAAAAAGTGTCAATCAAAAGGGGAGGGCTCACTACCATATTGGGAATAATTTTACGAGTCTGTTTATTTGCAAACGGAAATAAACGGATTACAAGAAGCAACGTCCATCGAAGCAGAAATGTATTGAGCAAATTTATCGGTCCGCAATATAGTTTATTTTGGAGTAAATATTTTACACGGTTGGATTTTACAGATTCGCCTTGAGGTAACGAAGCCATTTTCGTTAAAATTGAAGACGGCCAGGGCACGTTATGTTGAGTTACGCCGGCTTTATAGTATTTGGATACCCTGTTTTATACTAATCGTGCCGTTTCTCTTATGAGTATATTTTGAAATCCCAAGAGTTGAGCTTTCCAATTATATGTGGCGTGACGCGTTTCAGTGACTTGTGACGTCGTACAGACACGTATTTATTTATCGTAAGTCCGGCGGCCCACTGGCGGAACCTTAAGGGGTTAGCGTACCGTATATTATTAAAACTTTCTGTGTATCATCTTTCTTTGTAAATATCCCATGTTTCAATGTGGACACCTGCGGCTTATAGTCAGGTGCGGCTTATGTCTGTACAGTGTTCTCGTTTGCCAGCGTCCCCGCGTCCTAGACACATCATTTTTGCTGGGGACGCATAGTCTCAAATCAACGCGCGTCCCCGGGACTCAACCTTTTTGCCACAAAATTGTCATTATTACCCTATGACTTTTTTTAAACAAAGATTTACTGCACTCCAAACTTTTCTTCAGGCAGATCCGCCATTGTTGTTTTGGTCTCGCGGTTCGGGTTTTCGTCTGCACGCCGATCTCGGCCAAGGAGATCTCGTTGTGTAGTGAAAGGAAGTCAGTCTTTTTTTTTAAGAGAACTGGCTTTTTTGGCTCAACTCATTAAAAAGACTCTCGAACGGCTCACTTGCTTTGATGATTGATATTACGAATTATGTTGTATAAAAAAGTTAAGAAAAAAAAAGGAAGTATAAAAGGAGAAAATAAAAAAAAGACAAGTTTGTGGTTATCCCTTTAATCGGTATATTATCAACAATAATTTTCAAAAAAATGAATGAATAATTTGATGATTAAAACTGAATGAATATATATAGATTTGTATTATATATTTGTCGCCGATTTACGATTTCAACCTCGATAACACTAAATTTTAGGGACCCATAGATCTCTGTTGGGACCCATAGATTTTTGAGCATGCAAGTCCCCGGGACCCATCACTTTTCAGAGGTAAAATGAACACTGTCTGTACATAAAATGTTTTTTTCTTTACAAATGTATTGTGTGCAGCTTTTAATCAGGTGTGCTCTATAGTCAGAGTTTTACGGTAAATATATTTTGGCTCAACTAAATCCTCCACATACTCAGAAAAAATGTGTGTACATATTTACCAGTTCTAATCTTGAAGACTGAACCTTTTTAATTTTGAATAGAAATCAAACATTTCACTCATGTTGAAACTTGGAATTTACTTTACAGGTCACAATCTAGTTCAGGGGGCAAAAATGTGGTGTCTGGGGGCACCAGTCAGCCCCTTAAAAACCCCCAATAGCCCGTAGACTGGTCCTGAAAATAGCTTACCAGTGATGAGTCGTTGTGATTTTCTAGGGATTCGTATTTACTAACATATGTTGAATATTTTCATAGTTTAATTGAAAGTGATATTTTGGGAAATAAATGGTTTTGGCATGGCACAAGTGATTAGCTTTATTTTGGAAAATAATAATCAATATTTTTACTCTTATTTGCTAAATCTGGAAGTCGATGGTGGTTGAATTCGCAGAACCCAAAGCTGTTACAGATTAGTAAACAATTGTTACTAACGACTTCATTCTAGCATGTAATCAAATTAATCACGAGTGATGAAAGACAATTTTTATGCACGTGCTAGAGTAGGTGTGGTCGACCCGGTCCTGTTTTTATGCAAATTCAACCCCTTAAGTCAGGGTTGGTCGACCCGGTCCTCCAGGGTGGGATGTCCAGCATGCTCTACTCCATTACAGGTGATTCAAAATACCAAGATAGTTATTGAGCTTCTGTACAGCTTGGTAACAAGCTTATCATTTGTACCAACTGAGATGGAGGAGTGAAACCTCCAAAAACATGCAGGACAAGCAGCTCTCCGTTAACCAACCCTGATCTAGACTGTTACATTTGCATAAAAACCAATTCAAAATTACTTATTCTTGTCTGGAGATTTTGTACAGAATCTATTTAATCAATAAAACTTTTTTTAATAAGTGTGTCAAGTATTTTTATGCATAAAATACCTAAATGTATTTATGTAAAACACGCACCTCTAATTTCTGATTTAAAAAAAAAAACAGCATAAAATTTTGTTTCACTTTTTGCCACCTAAAGCATTGTAAATCACACATGTTGTGTCGAAAACTATCACAACAGGATTTGAACCATAATCGCGACGATGAGAGCACCAATTCTTAACCACTAGACCACTGGGGTTAAAGATGACAGGATAAGGCATTAGATTTGATGTCATTGTAACACTACTTCTACTCACAGTACTATGTTGCTGAATACAAGATGATTAAAATCATGTATTGAAACAAAAACAGACTTTGAAAGACATTAAATAAATACGTGGTAAATTTTATTTTGCCATTGTATTCATAGTTTATGTTGTCAATAACTGAATTGAATCATAGTCCCATGTATTCAACAATGTGGTACTGTAGAAAATAATGTGATGATGAGATAAAAGCCAAAGCCTTTTCCTATACAATCTATACCGCTAGTGATGTAGTGGTTAAGAATTGGCGCTCTAACGTGTGCACTCCGGGTTAAAATCCTCTTGCATCAAATGTGGTCCGCCATATTTTTTGACTGATCAATTTTTGCTCGGGTACAGTAATGTACAATCGTAATACCTAATGTGTAACGCGCACCCAAACTTGGACCCGAAAAAAGGGAACGTTTATATAGAATAAACGCGGTAGATTCCAAATTGTAATTGTTCAGATTGACTGACAAAATGTACATAAAAAAATGTCCCTCCTATTGTTTGCAGAGGTGTCTTGAACATAACCCTGACAATAAACGCTAAATTCACAGTTCTTGGAGATGGGTTCCTTGAGGCCAATCCTGAAACCTGCCGGTCCTCGATAGTTCATGAGGTCAGCATAAGCAGGGACTCTGTGAGTCAGTGGCTCCAAAGTGCTGCTCCGTAGAGAGGCACACAGAGACGATTTCCCGCACCAACCGCAGACCTAATCCACTAATGTGCCATTTGCTTTGGTCACACACTCCTAATTGCCTGGCTGCTTCTTCCTTGTAGCAAAGGCAACATGAGATGAGCTGAAGTTGTTTGGCGCTCTTTTTTTTGCCTCCATGTTGGTGGCTTATACAGCAAGCCAATGAGGAGCATTTACGACGGCGATAAACATACGATCGGCTCCACTTAGATATGCAAACGTTGCCTGGAACCCTCCAGCAGTAAAAACATTACTGGTCAACAGCCAGCTTGTATCGACTGCCCCTCCCCCTTAATTATATCTGCGCAGGCTGCAACTGCACGGACGCTGTGAAATACCTCAGCCGGGAGAGAAGTGAGGCCAGGAAGGTGCCAACACCTCCGTGACGGGCAAAACAAGTTATCGGGCGAGAAGAGAGAAATTGATATGATTTTGAGAGAGCCTGCAAGACCTCATCAGTTTGATGTGAACAAAATACAAAGTAAAATAACTAAAAGGACTCCTTCTGGTTGAAAAATATAAAAATATTCTCACACAGATCAACATCTCTCGGGAAATTTTCCCAGAAGATAGGAACCTGATGAAAGTGGCATCATAGAATTTAAATACCGCTAGGAACAGAAAATTGATTCTACTTTATGTCTTGTGAATTACTTTTGTGGGTAAAAAAGTTTTTTTAAAAGGTCAAAAAAAAGACCACACACACACATATATGCGAGCAAGATTTTTGTCCTTATGGGACTCTTGACGGTCCTCGTGTCTGGACCTTGTGACCCAATGATGCACTGCCAGTAAAACAGCCATTGCCAATTTTCTATGCTAGCTTTTTAGCTAATTATCTTTCATCTTAGATCAAAATGAACAGTTCACTCTTCCTTTTGGTGCTTAAGGTCTTCTATGGGGATTTATGGGCCTGGCAGGCTGCCAAGGCCATTATGGATCTTTTCCATTCACCACCATGTAAGACTTCTCTCTGGTAGACCAATGCTGGCTTTATTTTCCATTTAAATTATCTCTATCTTTGTTAAACAGATCCAACGTCCCACAATGTGTTGAACTGAGACAATTTTAGGCATCAGCATAGCCTTCATTTTCAAGTTTAATACAGGATGATAAGGGTTGTGTTGTTTTTTTTACGACAGTATTAAACATTGAACAATAACATGCATGTAGTGTAGGATGCGGTTATTTCTCAAAGAAATTAAAAAAAACAGAGGATTTTTACAAACAATGACAGCTTAATCCTGGAAATAAACACAAGACACATATCTTTTACAGAATGTGTCAATTTGACCAAGGGTATTCTTT
Source organism: Urocampus carinirostris (assembly GCF_059441175.1). NCBI lineage: Eukaryota > Metazoa > Chordata > Actinopteri > Syngnathiformes > Syngnathidae > Urocampus > Urocampus carinirostris. Next base: position 29,707,434 of record NC_142360.1, read on the forward strand.
TCATCCTACACATAGTGTACACTTTTTTTTTACAGTATTTTATAGTTTTAGTCAAAATTTGTCATAGACCCAAACCCCTTTGTACCTTTACATCCCAAAAAGTGTATTGGTTTCACATTATGAATTTATTGTTTTATGTCCACAATCAGTCTTCAACCACCCTACTCCCATTTAATTTAAAACGACAACCTAGAAAAAATAGAATATGGTCTCAAACCGAACAAAGACAGTCTCTCAAGTACTAATTCATCCCTCTAAAGGTGACAGATGTGTTTGGAAGGCTGATGAAACGAGCCCAACGGAGCTCTCAGCCCAAATGAACGCTGCTGTGAAACAGGAAAGAGGGCAGATGTCTCAGACCCGCCTCAGGCTATGAGCTCTTGTATGAAGCTTTCCTAGGGGGCCTCTTTAAGACAGACAACCCCCTGCCCCTGAAAGGCTGAATTTAGGTTGTACAAGGCAAGCGGACTCAGAACTCACCAGCAACCTGCCTGGCAAAAGCCTACAGACACTCAAATTTAGGACGAGGTTAAAAAAAAAAACCACTCACACAAAAAACAAGAAGAGGAGCAGAAAATGCAAGCATAGGTGGGTAATAACAATGACTGTGTTTCAGTTGTGAATCACTTACTGGTTTTCCACCTACTTAATTACTACTTAAGGATTCTATACCGGCAAAACAAGACAACTCTTTCTTTAGCTAAATAAAATCAAAGTACATTAAAATAGCAGTAAATAACCATCGATACAATTTTGTGAACGAATAAATACATTTCAATATTAAAGCGGTGCATCTTTTTTATATTCTCCAATCATGTTGCTTCTCTGAGAAAAAAAACAAGCCACAGGTCCATCTCCATGCAATTCTAACTGTGTGCCAAATCTCCCTGGAAACAAGATCCATCTGCTTAGCACAATGCACCTTCCAAGATTCACTGTAGGATCTAACAAGGTAAAGTTGGGGGATTTGATAATATCGGTTCATGAAGGACTTACACAACATTGTGATCTCAAAATATTGAACTATTGTTAGACCGTCTTTATTTTGATTTTAGCGCATCATTTTGCAAACACAGCCACTGTTGCCAACAAAATAATTTAGGAGCCAGTGTTAATTCACAGACTTTGAAGACTAATGCCAACAAAGTGAACACGACTGACAGCCTTTAATGCTAGTATTTACATGGAACCCAGTTCAGAAAGAACATTTCCTAAAACGTCGAGGGTCTCTTTTAGTAAAACATCAAGAAACAGTCAGAAATGCCCTATTAGTCCGCCCAAATTTGTAATCACAAAAATATCAAGACCACTGAACAGTTTGAAATCACCCACTTCTAAAGCGAGGGAGTAATATGAAGATAAAGAATATATGCAGACAAGTATTGTTCTTTTGTCTTTCAACCTGCACTGATATGTGGTTTGCCTTCAACATTTTCTCCAAAGAGCCAAAGCAAAAAAATCTAAATGGAATGGATTGCATCTTGAAAAACCTGAAAGTCGAGTCCCTCATACGTCATAGTGCTACATTAGCCTAACCTCATGTAGACATCAGCTGTTCTCTGCGCTCCTTGCAACATTGCAAGGTATCAGGGGTGACTCTAAACACTGTCTTTTTGGATTGAATAAATACCACGAAGAAGAAATGTTTAGGGAGACCACCCAATTTTAGGACCCAAACCTAGCCAGATCCTAACAGCCGCGGTTCATCCGCGAGGATCAACAGTGCATAGAAGGAAAAAAAAGTACTCGTGTTTAGCTTGTAAATGTTTAACCATTACTCAACATCGTAAAAGCTATCCGACTGGGCTCCTTCCCCCGAGCCCCTAGTTTGATCCTCCTGGTGGACGCCAGGCATATGGCACAGTGGTACCACTCCCCTTGGTTTTCACCGATCCAGCACTCACCTCCCGTGACAGCCATCAATCAGCCGCCGACGCCATGGCGACGGGGCCCCTCAGGGGCAATGAGCATCAGCGGTGTGAATACACCAGGGCTTTACGAGCGCAGGCAGCTAGCGAAGCGACACGTGCAAATGCACCTCCCCCACACCGAGACAATGGCTCTGCTCCAAGTATTAGGACCGTCCACGCAAACACACGGAGACTGACCCCCCCTCCCGACATCTCAAAATGCACGTTAGAGCAAAAAGGAAACCGCAAGATGTCGGGGAACGAAACACACACAAGTCTGAAAAGCACCCACAGATGTTATACATACATCACTCTCCCAGATCCCACATTTCCCCTTCCATGCAAATGTATAGGTGGCCACCATCCCTTTACCATTCTCAACATTTTTTTTTGCATCTGATTGGCTTTACCATGGACCATAAGGGTCCAAATTTTCTCTTAAGTGGGGCCGCATACAAAAGGCTTCTTAGATTTACAGCCATTTACCATGCACACCATGCAACATGTCTTTTTATGTGCCAAAAACCCAGATAGCCTTTATAAGTTTAGTTTCAAATGAACAAATATGATTGTAGGAGAAAAATTACGTCAAAGTGAAATGAAATGATCTGCATTTATATAGCGCTTTTCAAGTCAATGACTTCCCAAAGTGCTTAACAGTGTGCTCCACATTTCCCAATAGCGGCCTTGCAGCCATGTAAGGCGCTAACCTGCTTATTGGGGGTATTAGGAGTTCAGTGTCTTACCCAAGGACACTTCGACATGCAACACGGACGAACCGGGATTCGAACTGGGATCCCAAGATGAGCGCTCTCCCTCCTGAGCTACTGCCCCCCGAAATTAAAAATGTAATTGATAAGTTTATTATTTTTTAAATATTGGACACCAACAAAAGGGGATTTCATAGGATTGCAGTTCCTTGCTTTGACTTATTGCGCACTGTTTGTTGTTTTGACGCATACATCCATTTTGCTGTAAGCCAAACAAGTTGCCGTTCTTTGATTACCACACCCACTAAAGCTGATTTGCTGAAGATTGATTAAAAAAATATGGTTCACGGGAGGGCCTTGGAACGGAGATGGATTTCTCTTATCTGAAGGCTTCTCTCCCAGTCCTTCTTGCAAATTCAAAATCCATTGATGTTGTCTCTATTTCTTGTGTCTACTATAGTTTAAACTTAATGGTTATATAATTCATTTGCATTTTTTTGAATATTTAAAAAAACTTAACATGTAAAAAGAATCAAAGATTTAGCATATGGTGTGGGCTGGTAAAATTGGGGCTCAAATAGATAGAAACACAACATTCAATATTTTTTTTTGTACTTTTTTTAACAGGAGTTATGGAACCACTAAATGGTCTTAAGTTACCCAAAGTAATATTTGCTTCTGTCAACATGGCGGGCAATTGTGTGGCTTTCCAGACAGCTACCTATCGTTTCTGCATGTGTTCATTCTATAGCTGAAAGTGCCTCAGTGCCTCTCCTTACCCGCATATGAGAACAATACAGTACATTGAACTGCCATTTTTGAAAAGGAGGGAAAAGATCAAACACTTAAAATTTCCCAAAACTTGAAGTGTTCTTTGCAGGCCAACTCCTGATAAATAACAAATTTAGGTTTGCAAAACAATGATGTCAAACAGATAAAGAAAGACAAGAATAACACAATAGCCTGCAAATTGAAAAACAGCCAATTTGGAAAAGTGACATTTTCAAGCAAAAAAAAAAAGTATGGTGATAACAAGTAATGTCATTATTTAAAGGGCAGCACGCTGCCATAGATGCTTTCCAAGCTCTTAAATGTCCCGCAAGATCAAAGAGGCACATTGCCGTGACAACTATCGGCTGGGAGACAACCCCACCAGCATCGCCATTTTAACTAAGAAAACCCCCCCTGTTCCCGTCCTGCCCGATGAGCCAACCCCCTCTCTCCTTAGCCCAAAGATCTTGCGAGTGGTCGCCCTTTTTCTGCTAATGCCGGAAAAGTGTTTTCATTGACATTTGCCCACAGAACAGAAAGAACGACTGCAACAGACAAAACGTGACAAATGTGGCATTATAAGCAGATTGCACATTGTGCATCACATCCTGGATCTAATAACAGACTCCTTATTCTGCTAATCAATGGAGATTTTCTATTGCAGGTTTATATGCTTCAACGTGCACAGACAGGTCTGACTCGGGATTCACTGACATCAGCAACGTTTTCCCAGAAACCAAACAAGCTCCTCCGTCGGGTGCGTCACTACCACGCAGAGATCACAACAGAGAAAAAAGCGGCGCAACGTATTGAGGTATCGCAGTGCAAAGCCAAATCTTACAAATAAAGACAATGGAACTTAGAGAAAGAAATCCCTGTAGAATATGTTGTGGAAGCTCAAAAAGTATAGAATATTGTCACAACTGAAGAATAGAAACAATGATGAATCAACCTTTTAGATCAGTTTATTGCTCTGATGTTTGATTACTACTGTATTAATAAGTGTGTAGCGCACATTAATGTACAACACTCAACCATAATATGTTATTTAAAAAACGGTATAAAATTTTGTGTTACTTTTTCTCAGCAGTGACAAATGTTGAATATATGTGCAGCCATGTTTAAAATTGTTTATTGTCGATGTTGACCGGTTGAATAAATGGTGCCCCTACCACCCTAGTGGTTAAAGGATCCACCCACCCACCAAACAATGAACACATTACAAAGTATTTATTTAATGTCCGTCAAAGTCCGAGTCATCATCAGATTTACAAGTTGTTTCTTTGTCATACTTTTTTGGGCGTTTTTTTTTTATATCTTTCAGGACGACTTTCCGTTTTCTCCATTCCCTAACATTGGAATTTGGAATGGTTAATGAAAATACAGGGATAATAAAATAAAATATTAGAATAGAATAGAATATACCTTTATTGTCATTGTTACAAAATGGGTTAACATATTGTGACAACGAAATTGGGCATGACACTCCAGTTTTATACATTATGCCTTTTCGTACGTCATCTATATCATAGGTGGTCTAATTATTAGGATTCGGCGCTCTTACCGCTGCAAAACAGATTTAATATCCGTTTCCTCCGATGTTTTGCAATTGTGGTCAGCGATATTTTTCGATTGATGAATCATTGAACAAAGACGGTAATGTACTACCGTAAGACCTTGTGTATTACGCACACACAAACTATTTTAGGTAAAAAAAATGTGTTATACACAAATAAATATGAAAAATCATTCCATTCATAACAGAATAATCACAATTTAGCAGTGAAGAACAGCACAAGCCCAAATGTGTGCTGCGTTTCTCGGTCCAATTGACCAAAAGGTTAAAACTTAATTCAACATTAGGGGTTCATCAAACACGCATATTTTGGTTTTCCCAAAAAAAAAGGCCTTTTAGGAATGATTCTGTTTGACGCCAGTGATGCTTATCACTGGCCGTGGCTCATTTTATACTTAAGCAAACATTGCAGTCTTCATTATGACGCAACTCACATAGTCGTGGAAGGCTTTGGCTTCGCTGGAGTGGTCACATGTCTCTCTCCTCTCCGGCGCAGCGCAGTACAAATCCCAGAATACACTGTGGGGGGGACACGGCGAAGCGAGATAAACACAGAGCCCGTAAACAAGCCCTGGACCGACGTGATTTCACGAGGAGACGAGATCTACGTTGCTTACCACCACCAGGAATGCAGGAATCCGGGTGGCTCTCCCAGTGTTATGTTCTTCTCCCATCGAATCTAGAAGGAAAAGTTATCATATTATTAAATTAATAAAGGTGATATGAAATAAAAGAGGAACATTTATTTTCAGAGCCACTGTAGGGACTTGTACAGGCAAACTGCAATTCTTGTGGACTTCCAGTACATATTTCCTTATTAGTCTGACCAATAAGAAAAAGGCCCACAAATGGACAGTAAAAATATAAATAAAAAATACTACAAGTATGGTACTCTGCAAATGTGAATACTTGAAGAGTGAGTAATAGTATAAGTCTAAAACAAACTGGTGTTAAAATTCTCATGAGAAGAAATATACATTTCACTTCACTAGTGATGAAAAAAATATATAGTTATTTTTGATATGTGCATAGAAAAGAATAATGTACAATAAACTTAACGAGTATACGCTATTCTCTTTTTGAGATTACAGTGGAATATGAAATTATTTTCAACAACCAGAGAGAGTCAATAGTGAGGCTTACCTCTGATAAAAAGGTCTGTGCAGACTTTTGTGCTCCTATGTGAAGCAAATACTCATAGACGTAGAGAGCCAACCTGCAAAAAACAAATTAAATGTTTAATCAAAGCTCTAAATAAATAAAGCAAAAAGAACAGAACAGCTAGTTGCAATATATGAAGCGTTCAATAAAGTTGCACCGATTTATCAGCACATATTTTCCTGTATTTTGGGGAAACCGTGATCGACCAGTCTGTTCTTAAATAAACCCTTTCCACAAATGACACCTACACATTCTCAACTCACTGATCTAAGAAGGTCTATCTTTTTCTGCTGATATGACTAATTTTTATTTCTTTTTTATACAAAAAGTGTAATGTGCTAATAAAACAACTGTTGTATTGCATCACACCTTTGATGAAAAGAGAATAAATGAAAGACGAAGGTGTTTGTTGCATGATATTAAAAAAAAAGACCAATCAGGGATCGGTGAAAATCCAAGAATGAGAGGGACAACTTTTTTAAAAGTTCAAGAGCCAGTGATTAGTCGGAGAGTTTTGACCTGTGAACCCCTTTATTTGATAGATTACCCATGTTATGGCTATTGCATCTAATACTACGCTCCCTGTGCTCATTACAGACAATTCAGTGTATTTGTAAAATTCAGTAGCTCGGGTGTTACAGTTCTTTTACTACAAATGTCTATTTTGGACCACTTCAATGACTTTACAGTGTATTCTGGCCATCAAGGGCAACCAACCCTAACCTGTTTAACATCATAAGTAACATGTAACTAATCAGCTAATGTGCAAAACGTTGCAAAGGGCAGGGGGGGGGCTTACAAGATATTCTAGTAGTGCAGAGAACTGTCTCATTAGTGAGGAGAAAGCGCCTTCTTGCGCATGGACAAACAACTGGATGTCAAACATAATCATCATACAGTAGCAATAGTCAAACCGCTTTTTGGGCGTTCATTTGATGTCCCAGATAAGGACGCAAGTGGTTTGAGACGTACCCTACGTTGACACATTTGTTTTGACTACTAAAGTAATATTGGCAAGTAGGATTTAAATTTGTACAAGTCGTGAAAAGAATTAACATTGCTGAAAAGAGTTGATATACTAGTGGACACAACGTACTATACTAGTACACAGACATGAAGCTGATTTTTAATTTGGCTAACACTGTGGCATTACCCAACAAGTTGGGCTTGACCGTGTTAATATTGCAGGACAATAAAACATTTAATTGCCAAATAATGCACCACAAGTAGTATAACTTGTTTAATTATGCTGAAATTGTTTTGTTTAATCACACTTAGGTATGATACGCAAAAAAAATAAAGCGGTGAGAGTCCTGGAAGAGACACATGGTAAACAGCTAGTACACCTTTTACTGCACTGATAGATTGTCGATTGAACACAGTATAGTAGTACATAAGCCTGAGTTTGAAGAACACGTTCCTTCTGGAAGACGTACTGCACAACAGCGGTTTACTTCTTCTATTAGTAAGGTCCAAAAGCTTGCATACTAGTGAACTAAGTGTTGCACTAGTAGTGAAGATGAGCATAAAATGGTGAAATAGTAATTGTACTAGTGCACCCTAGTCGTTAAATTACATTTTGTTACACTTTTTCCACTAGTCCTTATACTAGTACGAGGTATTTCTTCTCTAGTGAGAACAAAGCGTGCTCCGGTAAAAGAAAAATGAATAGACAGAAAATAAACGCCAAATTTGCCATAAACAAGGTATTTGAGTCTAATGCTCAACGCTGCTACCAATTCAGCCTAGTCGTACTAGTTCGGTAGTTCACAAGTAGGATTTTATTGCGTACCATTTATGCCAAAGTAGCACATGCATTCAATAATGAGCAACATGTTTTCTTTTCGCTAAGTACACGTAAAATTGAAAATTAAGTCAATTTAGAGTGTATCCTTCCTCCTAGCGGTAACACGGCCCCAAATCAGCACCACAGTTCTAGGTTTACCTAGTGGTTCTACCAGTGTACCAATTCGCAACACAAGTTAGGACATAAGTGGCACTAGTTTTTTGAGCCAAGGCACACTTTTCTTCCCTAACAAAAAAACGTCAAGGCACACAATCTGTCAAACATGTATAAAAAATAATTCCCAAGACCAGTGGCATGTTGTAGTTATTTTTAAGCTTATTATCAGTCGTAGTTAAAATGTAATAAAGGGGAAGCAGTAGCTCAGGAGGTAGAGCGCTCCTCTTGTGATCAAGGGATCCCAGTTCAAATCCTGGCTTGTCCATGTTAGATGTCGAAGTGTCCTTGGGTAAGACACTGAACCCCTAAAACCACCAATAAGCAGGTTGGCGTCTTGCATGGCTGCAATACAAGGCTGCTATTGGGAAATGTGAAGCAGACTGTAAAGTGCTTTGGGAAGTCATTGACTTGAAAAGCGTTATATAAATGCAGATCATTTCATAAAGGTTGTTCATTTCAGTTATTACATTGGCAGTAATTTGACCATGTTCATACTTTTATGTTAGCAAAAAATTATCTGCCGGTGAAACAAAAGTTTTTTTTTTACTTTGTTTCAAGTTTTTCTGCTATTAAAAAAATGAATTTCAACTGAATGATGTGCAACACTTTATTTTGTTTGCAGTATCAACCTATATAGCTTCATCAATGTTCATGCATTTCCCTGTACAACCTCTTGAGCAGAAAATTAACATAAATTAAAAATAAAAACTATAATATGCTGCCACCTACTGATATGGGTGAATTTTAGTTTTTGGCTGATCACTAGAAGAAAGCAAAGATACTGAACAAAGGCGCTTTTTACAAATCTAAAATTGGGCAATTTCCTGCGGCACAATAGACAAGGTTTGCCCCACACACGAGTTGAAAAACACTGCACTCACTGACAAATTGTCGCACAAGTTAGGACATAGATTGCAATACTGCATGCCTGGAAAACGGAGGGGTGGGGGATACCGAACAAACGCTTGCAAGTCTTCCCATACAAGTGCAGGCCTTGCGAACAATGGCTGCCAAGCAGGCTGTGCCACAAACACTTGCACGGGGCTCCCTGGTAAGCCCTGAACACAAAGTGTCGGGGGGTGGGGGTGCACGCAAAAGCAGACTGTGCAGAAAATGCACGAACCGTCTGCAAGGAAGGAAAGAATGCAAACGCAAAGCTAGCTGGAGATCACTCGCCACAGAAAACAATGTAGACTGAAACCAGGCGATGGTATTGTTTTCTCCCTCTCGATTAGAGCCAAAATGTCGTACGAGCGCTCGTTATTAGAGTCTCATTTTTTTCATTTATTTAAACATTAATTTCTGGTTAAAATAAGCGTGAAAAGCAGCGAAACGCGTAGAAAAGAGCAGACGAAGGCGGTTCATTCAATTCCATTCTCGGTAAGCAGGAAATCGCCTCTTGCTAGCCTGTCCAGTGAACAACAGGCAAGTTGCGAGGGGAGGTGAAAAAAAGAGCACATTCGTCACTGTTTCTCGCCTTACTTTTCTCGTGCTTGGACGTCCGAGGGCACCGGGGTTCCTTTGCCTTTCGGGAACATTGTTTCTGGTGTTAGAAGAGTGGTATTTCTTGCTTATTTCTGGTTGTTTTTCCAGCTCGCCGCTCTATTTCGTCTGTCGGTTCATCTCTACCGCGACCCTCTCGCACTCCAACCGCACTACACTGGTCCTCATCACTAGATAACTCAACCGAGCTTGTCCCAGTAGTAGGCGGGGAAGTAGGCGGGGCTAATTTTGATTGATGGTCTTTCTAACTAATAGGCGCGTTGGTTCATATTTAAGGTGTACAGTATCTTATTTACGTCGTACAGTGAATACAAGTTTCAATGAAAGAGCCAACAGTAGTTTTTTGAATGAGAGTCCCTGAATTATGCTCATTTATAAAGTAAAATTACAAGACATTTTCAGTGTAAATATTTTGTAGATAGATAGATAGATAGATAGATAGATAGATAGATAGATAGATAGATAGATAGATACTATTCATCCCCGCAGGGAAATTCACATTTTCAGCAGCATCCCTGTCCTGAGAAACAATACAATAATACAGCAAAAAGAATACAATATACAAATACCCAATGTGACGTGCTAATACCCACTGTAGCGTGTTATATAGAGTATCTAGATAGTGCTACACAGAATACACATTGCAATAAAATGCAGTAATATGCAATGTAGGGGGTGTGGTTTAATGTGGGCCTTTACTCCGCCGGGTGGAGTTAAAGAGCCTCATGGCATGAGGAAGAAAAGATCTCTTCAGTCTGTCCGTGGTACAAGACTGTGACAGCAGTCTGTCGCTGAAGCTGCTCTTCTGTCTGGATATAATGACAAAGATTAAAAATAATATGACACTCTGCTACAATGTCCAAAATAAATTAAGCTGGTCAAAGTTTGGCAAGTGTTGCTATAACATACCTGTCAACCTGTAAGGTTTTGCCGTACAAAGTACGTTTATTATGCATTTTAAGATGTGTACGACGTACAAGAAAATTGTCAATTATGGGTACCATCCGGTATACACCTACTATGACCAAATGGTACTCCAAAAATACAACCACAGTAGAAATACAAAACTAAATATCAAATGAATTGCTTAAATGGTGAGCTAATCAATTATTTTGGTAATTGTGAGCATTTCTAAACCAATTTGATGAAAGGAATCTATTTCAAAACAAATTTAAAGAAATATATCATGTATACATACCTGTCAACCTGTACGTTTTTGCCGTACAAAGTACGTTTTAAAGACGTGTACGACGTACAAGAAAATCTGTACGGAAAAACGCAAATTTGTCAATGATGGGTACCATCCGGTATACACCGACTATGACGAAACGGCAAATCAATCAAGTCAAACGAGTTTGCTGCGGTAGCCTCTATCTCGGTATCGTTTTTTTCGTTGCAAACGAAGCGAGAAGTTTGATGCTACTGTGCGCATGCATCTGCGGCCTCGGATTTCATGTGGTAGTTATGTAGTGAAAGGAAGTCCGTCTCTTTTTAGAGAACCGGCTTTTTCGGCTCAACTCATTAACGTGAGCCGGCTCTCAAATGGCTCACTTGCTTTGATGCATTATACTACGAATCGTTTTTGTTGTATAAAGAAGTGAAGGAAAAAAAGGAAGTATAAAAGGAGAACATGAAAAAAGACAGATTTGTGGTTATCCCTTTAATCAGTATATTACCAACAATAATTTAATTAATAATTTGAATAAGAAAATGCATTATTCTACTTAATTGTATTTGCATGTATTTTTTCCTTCTACAGTGAACGTCCAAGCGACTTCATTTTTGAACCTTTTTTATAATAAACCTCTTTTACGTCGAGCAACTCAGTATCTCACAACAAAATGTTAATTAACAATATCTATGATATAACGAAACACATGTACAATATTACATGTTAAACTACATGAATAAACACGTTTGGAAAAAAATATATAGTGTAAGATTATTTTGTAAGGGGAAAATACAACATTTTTAGGGGCATGCGGCCGTCGAGGTTGACAGGTATGCTCTAAGTGTGACCATGTTTATCTTGTGGACTTTTAAAATGCCTTCTGGGTGACAGGAGCTCAGGATGCAGAGTGCTTGCCTTCGAACTATGTGGATGAAGGTTTGATTCCTGGCTCCTCTAGGCTAAACATGTAAGAGTCTTTGGGAAAGCCACTGAACCCTCTAATGCGCCTTACGTGTCTAACTCCGCTATGTGAGAGTGTGTGTGAATGGATAAGTGTTAAGTACATTGTAAAGTGTTTTGGGAGGTCTTCAGGTACTGGCTAAAAGCGCTATTAAATGCAGTCCATTTATCATTTTTCTTCTTTTCTGACAAAATATTTTTCCCCGTTGTCAAGGAAAAACATTTAACCAATGGAAGGAAAATAAAGATTTTGTCGAAATTAAAAAAAAAAAAAAAGGATATTGTGCACGGACAAAAATGTTCAAAAATGTTGTAGCTGCTCAACTTAATGACAAACAAAAGGGACTCCACCTCTAAGGGAACATAACCATTGTCCTGAATCTTGAATTGGTTTTGGCCCCCATTACTTTTTTTAATCCTGCAGAACTTCCTTGAACATTCTAGTGAGGGAACAATATTGATATCTGTTTTTTGTTTAGCCCTTATTTCAGAGTATCATTACTTATAATGGAAGCTGACAATAGTAATATTGGACATCTTATGAGGCATTCCTTTTTGAGAAAATTAGAAATTAAAAATAACATGAAATCATCAATATTTCATGTATTTGGATAAAAAAAATCTTTGGGGGTTTTGTTACTGTGTAGTATTCATATTTTTTTACTATTAGAATACTTATTTTACTGGCTCCCAAGGGCCAGCCACCTTTTTGAAGATGAGAGCTTATTTCTTGTCACTGATTGGCACAAAGGGGCAACCAGTTCTATATGCATTTCTAAAATAACAACTTACAGTGTTATTATTGTGCTGTTACTACGTTCCAATTATGTTATTGCCTTTCTATAGTTCTATCTGTTTTGTTAAAGGGCACTGAATGATTTATAGGAATTATAGGCTGATTAAAAATTTTTTTTAGGAAGAAATGATCATGTATTTGAAGTTAGAACTCAAATATCCTAGAAAATCCCAATGACCCATCATTAGTGAGCTATTTTCAGAACTGAGGGATAATCAGCTCTTCTTAAGGGCCTATTTACTACTTTGGTGACTACTGCTGTACCTTCTACTCAAATTGGTCTGAATAAAATGTGGTATCGAACATCCCTGTAAACTCACCGTCCCCTTGAATTAACCCACTGTACAAATATTTAAAGTGTGTGTCATTTAGCGCCTCCTAGTGGTAAAAAAACAATATTGATCTGAATAATAAGCAAATTATCATGTCGCATTTGTTTAAATACTCCATTGTTTGTATTCTTCCTTGTGTCTTTCAGCACGCATATTTGGTGGCACGACACAATACAATAACATTTAGTGGTCAAATAGTTCACAGTGTCCCTAAACACTGTACCTTAAAGGGACACTGTGTACTATTTGACTACCACATGTTGCTGTATTATGTAGTGCAATGGAAAAAGAATCATTTTTAAAGATACACGAGATGGTGTCTGTCCAGTGATTTTTTTTCCCCATTTTAGCGAGTTATCACTTGATAATCTTACTCAGCTGGTGAGTACCACCAAACCGAGTACTTGTCTGTTTGACCCACTTCTGTGCTCGCTGATTAAAGATCTTTTTGGGGTCTTTGGACCTTCAGTTATAAATTTTATCACCATATTGCTGTTCTCAGGTGTTGTTCCAGCGACTTTTAAGCCCACTGTCATCAAACCTACACTTAAATGACCCAACCTTGATCCGGAAAGCCTGTTATTACAAAACTTGGCCAAACTTATCGTTTCTTACTGAAGTTCTTAAAAAAGTTGTGGCACAACACCTTTATTAATCTTTTCGAATGTATTCAGTCAAGATTCCAGGCTAATCACTCTACTGAGACAGCCCTGGTTAAGGTAACCATTGATCTCCTCGTGGCAATGGACTCTGGCGTTTCATCAACGTTGCTCCCGCTGGACCTCAGTGCGGCCTTCGACACTGCAATAACATCTTACTGGATCGGCTGGAAAAATGGACTAGTCTCTCAGGAACTGTCCTCTCATGGTTCAGATCCTACCTCTCGGATAGGACGAATTGTGTTAGATATGGTGAAATGATATCTGAGCCCTTTAGTGTTACCTGTGACGTTCTATGTGGCTCAGTACTTAGTCCCCTTCTTTTCAGCATTTATATGCTTCCGTTAGGTGACAGTATTCGCAAGTATAGTATCAGTTTCCTTTGCTATGAAGATGACACTCAATTGTATCTTCTAATGGAGGAATCTACCCCACCTAATTTTCGAAATTTGGAGACCCACCTCACTGAGATGAAAAGATGGATGCCACCTGACTTCTTGCGCCTAAACCCTGAAAAGACTAAAATGTTAATTATCGGTTCATCTAAATGCTGTGACTTGTTCTCAAACACTGTTCTTAACATTGGCAAATGTATAATGGCCCAGAGTGACTCAGTCAAAAATCTAGGTGTCATATTTGACCCTAATCCGTCCTTCCAGTTGTATGTTAAGATGAGTACTAGAACAGCTTTCTTCCATCTTCGCAACATTGCTAAAATTCGCCTTATGCTGTCCCAGTCTGATGCTGCGATTATAATCCATGCTTTTGTTACCTACCGTCAGGATTACTGTAAAGTACTACTTTCCGGTCTCCCAAAGTCTAGCATCAAGAGCCAGCAGCTGGTACAAAATTCTGCAGCGAGGTGTTTAACTAAGACAAGAAAGTTTGATCACGTTACTCCAATTTTAGCTAACCTGCATTGGCTCCATGTTAGCTTAAAATGGGATTTTGAGGTTCGGTTGGTATTATACAAAAGATGCATGGACTTGCCCCCTCATATCTTTCAGATTTAATTTTTACCTATGTTCCTGCTCGGAAACTTCGTCTGGAAAATTCTGGTCTGCTAGTGGTCCAAAGAGCCGAGAAGAGATCCGCAGGTTCAAGAGCGTTTTCCATACTGGTCAGAGTGCTGTGGAATGCTCTGCCCTTTGAGATCCAATTTGCAACATCAGTGGAACTGTATAAATCTAGACTTAAAGCACAATTATATAAAAGTAACTAAGAAACGTAATTATTCTATAGTAAAACTAACTAGTTAACAGGAAAAGTAACTTTTCGTTATATAAAGAAAAAAGTGATTATATGTCACAGAATTTGAAATAATACTGAGAAGTATTTGAGTCAGTTGAATAAAGAACAGTTTTGGTTGTCTCTGCGACCGTAGTATAGATAAGCAGCGCAGAAAATGGATAGATGAAGTTTGGTTTCTGATGATGGAACCATGTGGGTGAGGCAGGAACTGCAGGCAGAGGTTCTCAAAAATGAGCATAGTAGTTCTTCACAAAACCAGGACAAGAGTACCAAGAAAACAAGTGAGCACTAAACAACAAAAGAAAAGAAAAGAAAAGAAAAGAAAAGAAAGCAAAACAAAACAAAACAAAGCAAAGCAAAGCAAAGCAAAGCAAAGCAAAGCAAAGCAAAGCAAAGCAAAACAAAACAAAACAAAACAAAACAAAATACAAAACAAAATACAAAACAAAACAGAAAATCAATGAAACAGCGCGCTGCTGAAAACGGCTTCAGATTTCGGCGGCATGCCGCCGTTGCCATTCTTCAGCCAAAGTAACGTACCACTCTTGACCGCCAGTAACGGTAACGGCGCTGTAACGGCGGAAAAGAAACATAGATTACCCCCTTATTAAAAAAAATGCCGTTACGTAAAGGCGTTATTTATAACAGTGTTATCCCCAACACTGTACAAATTTAAATATTTTACTTCAGATAAGATACATTTCATTATTATATTTTTTGAATAGTTTGGGTTTATAATCTTAATGTGGATGTTATTAAACGTAACAAAAAAAATTAACAAAAAGACCGTTGTCACTTTATTTTTTTGTGCAAAATTCCACCTTAAAAATGCTTGGAGCTGTTCGCAGTTAAAGAGATAGCCCCTCCCATTCCTGTTTTTCCTCCCCCTTTCTCTCTTTCTCTGTCTCTCTCTATGTCTCTCTATCTCCCTCTCCCTCTCTCTCCTCTGTCTCTCCTTGTGCGTGCTTGCATGTGGTGTTGTTACTTAAGAATGGGGAAATGAAGAACTCCGTTCCTGGTTGTCGCTATCTCTATCCTACTCGATTTTCCGCCCTTAATAGGACTGTCAACTCATTTTCCAAGACATATACTGCAGTCCACTTTGACTGTCGGTAAGTTGCTTTTTACTTCTCCGTGTCAAAAGTACTTTTTCCCTCCTCCTTACCAGCACGCTGAATGTTTACAAACAAACACCATTGTTAAGCCGGAATGACACCTGAATTCAGATGAAAGGTCATTGCTTAGGAGAACGGCGAATGCATGACCTCTCGAGTGCAATTTATGCTTTGTATTCAGCAAGTTGATGAAGTCACAACCTGCAAATGAGGTGACATTCCTTTGCACATGAATAACAATGAATGCGAACTCGAAACGACCTAGATCAGTTGCAAGGTTAAAAAATGTCTGGTTGTGAAGGCTCTCTGAAGTTTTACCGGAGACCTCTCAGACTTATAAAAAAAACGGAATAATTCCACGCACTTTTCCTTTAAACACTAGTTTAAAACAATTCCAAACATGCCCCAAAAAGTACTCAGGCTTGCCACAACAATGCGGGTGTTAATTGTGGTTTGAATGTTGCGGACATATTTGCATAACAAATGTTTTTTTTAGTTCAAGGCACTTCTATCTTCTCTCGGTTGGCCTGTTGCCTTAATATGGTAACAATTAAAATAATTACCGTAATTTCGGGACTGTAAGTCGCACTGACTTTAAGGCGAAACTTCAAAAATAGCACTTTTGCGAAATATATTTACCATATAAGGCCCACCTGACTATGAAGTGCATGAAATTAAAACTAACTTTTCCCAAAAGTGCAAACAAGTCAGAAAATAAAAAGTTATTTCAAATAATATGAAAAAAATGAATTCACCCCTAAAATAAAATGATTCATAAATGAATGGTTGCGATTATTAGTAGCATTTCATTGCACTGTTGCATTTTCAATTTGATTTAGGGATGATTCCTTTTTTTATTTTTCAATATTTCTTGTTTTTGTACTACTACCCTTAACTTATGATTTTAAATGGTGGACTTATATCTTGTGAATTTTCTTGCACCATCAGGATGAGACTTGTTAATTTTGTTGTGCTTTTGACATGTTACAGTAACAATTCTATTGACTGCACTTTCCGACAGCGCACCGGATTATAAAGTGCACTCTGAAATTCTTGCAATTTTTTTTTAGGTTTGACTTGTAGTCTGGAAAATATGTACCGTATTTTCCGCACTATAAGGCACACCTAAAAGCCTTTATTTCTTTCAAAAGCTGACCATGCGCCTTATAATACAGTGCGCCTTATATATGGATCAATATTAAGTCGCAAAGTCTTGCAACTAAGGCAAGCAGCCGCCGACTAGATTTTCCCCCGAAGGCGAAGTAGTCCGCGGTGTATGCTGGGATTTATATACCGGCGTTTCATTTCCTAACCAATGTGTCAATCATCATTTGAATCGATCACTATTGGCTAAAGTTATTCGGAGGTAAAGGGGGCGGATCCTTTTTATCATTTACAGGCTCGCATAGGCTAAAGGGGCAAAACAAACCCTTCAATTGGCCGAAAAAGATGTGTCAATCATCAGTTGAATCGATCACTATTGGCTAAAGTTATTCGGAGGTAAAGAGGGCGGATCCTTTTTATCATTTACAGGCTCGCATAGGCTAAAGGGCAAAACAAAGCCTGCAATTGGCCGAAAAAGATGAATGTGAATAGCATGTTGGGTTGACGGCATAGATAAAACAGTATTTTACTATTCTGTACTGTATTTGTAAATATTTTACTCTCATGGATTTACTACACTCACGGATATAAGAAGACCATGGTTGCACATTATTATTGAACACAACGACTTCGGTGAGCTACTCCGGCTATATATTTTCCCAGTATCTTGTTTCAGAGTGATATCGATGTTTCTGTGATGGGTCTTTTTTTAAATTAAACTCAATTCCAAGTGTTTATTGTCATATGCACAGTAAAGTTGCGAGCGAAAAAGAAAATAGAAACTAAGGAATGGTTGGCATTTCTTGAATCCCAAGACTTTAACCTTCCGAATGATATTTGGAACGATGCATTTGAGTGACATCGTACGGACACCGCATCCGCACGTGTCTACGACACGTATTTGCTTCTTTGCAAGCTTTGGGAATGTTAAGGGGGTAATAAGTTTGACTGAACTATCTGACTGTTTTGTCCACGTTCCCATTGTAGCACCTTATAATCCGGTGCGCCTTATGTATGAAAGATATAGGACCAAAACTATTTTTTGGGGGTGCGCCCTATAACCCGGTGCGCCCTATAGTGCAGAAAATACGGTAAGTTAAACAAATATTTGACTATCCCCCCAATTTTTTTTAATCATTCCGTTTTAGAAATACAGTATAAAAATTATTAAACCTAAAGACCGTTAGCAGGCTGTGTTTTCTGAAAGCAGTCGTATCAAATTAATGCATGCGTTAGCAACAGTGAGTGAACTGTTGTTTCAAATCAGATGCAATGAATAAGAGCATGTGACCAAGATGACATAATTGTGAATCATCTGGTTAAAATTAGAAGAAGAAGTTTGAGGAAAAAGTAGCAATAAGCTGCTCACACTTTGGAATCCCCAAAGCGGAACATATCCTGTTCCTCCTAATTGGTTAAGATAATTACAGAACAATTGTTGCTTTAGTTGATGAATATCATGTGAGATTTTTTTCATTATCAATTTGTTGCCAGTATGAAACATGTACACTCTGATAACTGTGAAAGGGAATTTTAACTATTATATAACCTGATCTCTGTTTTTAATTATACGATTTGCTCATGCAACAGACTATGTATCGCTTCTGTTCTGCTCAAGGCCTCCTCAAAAACAGCAAAAGTACGCTTTATTACATTTTTGGTGCTTGAAATCAATAACAAGCATTCTGCTCTTTATCGTGTATGTGCCTTACCCACCTAACACAAAGATGATCAAAATTGCTTTGTAAGCTACATTACTGTTATTACAGATAATCATTTTTGGGAGAGGATAAAGAATATATTCCTGAAAGTAATTTTACATGTGTCAGTCTAGTCTTCATATGAACCTTTAACATGACTTGCACTGGTGTGGTTGGTATCCTCTGAATACATCCACTTTTTCCAAGAGCGTGTGGATACTGACTGGGGGGTATTGCATGAGATTAGCGAATAAACCGGGATATGTTTAATAACAACATTTAGCCTCAGGTCTTTGTGGAAAAGCAAGTTAAATTTAGCTTGGCTCAGTTACTATGGTGATATATTTTCTACAATCAGACTAAGAGGATCTCCAGGGATACATTTGGCACTTCTACTGTCAGTCGTGTGAAGAATAATGGATTTTGTAGCATATCCATGGACTTTCTTAATTAGTTGCATTTTTAAAAATCATCTTGCATAAAATCTTACATTTAAGGCTATATAGTATTTTCATTCATCTCTGTTAACAGCAACATTCACTATCTAGTCATTTGTGTAATACTGTAAATATATTGCTGTCAGGCCAAATTACCATCAGAGCTATAATGAATAACTACAATATATTATAACTGTTGTTGTGAATTGTTTGCAATATTATCTCTCTCTCTCTTTCTACTATAGCCCCGATTCCCATTGAATGAATGAATGAATTTACTTTTATTGTCATTCTTTGTAACAATGCACACAGAACGAAATGTCGATACACCTGACCCGTACAGTTAAACTGTAGCGAGCCGATGCAGCCGCAGCCAAACAGGGCGCAGCCATTTTAGTCATTAGGTGACCAAACCTCCCAATTCTAACCCTTAATGCTGAGCGCCAAGCAGGGAGGCAATGAGTACCAATGTTGTAAGTCTTAGGTATGACTCGGCCGAGGCTTGAACCAGCGACCTCCCAGTCTCAGAGCGGGCGCCCTACCATCTAGGCTACCGAGCTGTTGTTCCTATGTCAAAGAGAGAGAAGTTTATTATATATGAAGGATTAATTAAATGAAGCAAACAAAAAACCTAAAAACAGATAAGAATTCAAATTAGAATAGCGTTTACTGTCATTGATAACCATCCACTCAAGAAAAATATGGAATAAAACACTTGAAAGAAGAAGAAAAAAATATGTTTTGATGCATTGATTGGGAATCAAACCCGGGCCTTCCGCGTGCCATGCAAAATCATACCTCGATACCACTAAGAAACTTTATTTTGACCCACAAATAGCATACATTTTGACTGAGCCGGTGTGCAACTGCTAGGCTTCCTCGATTTCTATAGTAACAGTGCCTGTGTAACCTTTTTTATCATAACTTTTGACATTTTCATAAAACACCTGGGGAGCTGTCATTCAGCAGATGCGAAAGACCGTGGGCGACACTTTTCCATTTTCTAATCCATAATCCTGGGGATCTATTTGAAGATGCTGTGAATGCGCAACTATCACAAATATCTAGAGCTGGCTTGACAAAGCCGTGCCATCTCATCCTGGCCCGGCAAATGTGCAACCGATTAAGCTAAAATGCGCCTGCGGACTAAATTAAACTGCGCTTTTTCAGTAAGCCTGGATTTATTGATTCCACTTTCGTGCAATCCCTCCAGGTTTTTTATTTATTTATCTTTAGTGTTTTTTTCCTTTACCCAAATCATCCACTGTAACAATTGCAGCAAGACATCAGGTGACTTCACTGTGACGCGCCGTCACACATTTCCTGTCTACGCAGGAGTGAGTCATGACGTCTGTGGAGGGAAACGGTGGCCGGGTAGCAGTAGAGATCGGCGAGGCGTACAGGAACCCAACAGAAGTGAAAATGAGTCAGATCGTGATGCCCTGCCACTCAAATCACTGCGGCGAACTGAGCGCCGGACAGCTGCTCAAGTGGATGGACTCTACCGCTTGCCTCTCAGGTGGGAAAGTCCGATTCGGGAGGCGATGCCTTACAAGAGAGCTGTGCTGATTCCCACAGAGTAAAATTAACAGTGTTACTTTAAGAGTGTAGATCAGGGTTCACCAACTTTCTTTTAGCTGAGAGCTACTTTTTGTTTCTGATCGGCGTGAAAGGATGTCCTTTTGATATGCTTTTCTAAAATTAGAGCTAGAAATAGAATTCACGAGAAAATTGCAATGACTCATTACTGGTAAACTTCTCAGAACCTGTCAGGTGTTCTGAGGGGGGCTACCTAGTGCCTGTGGGCACCACGTTGGAGAGCCTTGCTGTAATACCTTATTTTCACCGAGGTACTGTAAAAAGATCACTTATTTAAGTGTTGAATTAACAGTATTTCTGAGTACACCCAAAATAACCAGTGTCAAACCTTTTACACCACCAAAGTGTGTTAAATTAACACTGCTTATTTTACTGTGGATATTTGTCAGAAGAAGATTCTTATAACTCATTAATTTACCTTTTTTTTTTTAACTTGTGAGGTTCGTTAGATGCTTACAATAAGAGGTGCAAAAAAATCATTAGTAATTGACAACTAATTAATTATCCATATGATGTCTGAGTCCAAATATTTTTTTAATAATCAATTAGTCATTTGGAATTATATATACATTTAAGATTAGAATTATTCTTTCTTTTGAGTTTGTATTCAATGATAGGAGACCGATTATCTTCATAGAATTTAAAAAAAACACTGACAAAAAAGCCTTTAAGTGCCTGCACCTGAGCCAGTGACTCATTTACTTAAAAATATGACCAAGATTTCCCTGCATGTTAGTAGAAAAAAAAATCAAATAAATTATAGATGTTCTTCATTTTTATTCCTTTGAAATTGAAAAAAGGAACCATCTTCTATGGTGCGACCAAACCTTGTGCAACCTTCGTTACCAAATAAAAAATGTAGTCACACCAGTGCTACCATAGAAACCTCATTGATTACAATATGGTAAATTCTCATCTTTTAAAAAAAAATCTCAAATCTATACTAAAAAATCTTCCATATACAGTTGGTGGGCATGCGTCATTTGTATATGTTTGATCCCTGAGAATCTAAAATTATTTGTTGAACAAATACTCTTTTTTTCAGAGAGTGATTATTAAGGTTTAGTTGTGGCCAATCACAAACAATTGGTTTTATCTTTGGGACATAATGATTAAAATTGGTCCCCGGTTCGAGACCAGGTGGGAACATATGTTGGCCTCGAGGGATGAGCCCCACCAGGCTGTACTTGCCCAAGACCACCACAGGAAATGGTGCCCCTACTAACCTAGTCGTTAAGGGAACCAACCAACCAACCAACCAACCAGACTCTCAAAATAAGGAAAGGAGACATATATTGCATACCATATATTACAAGGAGAACAGGAGACGACTCAAATTTCAGATATGAAATGCCATCCTTTTCTAAAAGCTCCCCCTGAGCACTTTCTTTTAATAAATCTTGGTTACAAAAGCAGCTACACGCTTATGTGTGTGGAAATAAAAGAACAGCAACGTGTTTGGTCGATAGTGCCAATGATGTAAACAGTGCATAATAGTCAAAACAACAATAGTAAAATTTTTGAGCTGGCTTCCTATGCAATCTCCTTTGCTGGTGTCGAATATTAAAAACAGAATAAACTTAGCAAACTTTATGGTCATTATTTCAAAATCAAACCAGTAATCAAATTATGACTATTTTATATATTTTTTTGTATAATTTTCAGATAATGTTCATTTTTAATTAAAATAAGTCATTGACGTTTTCAAAAAGTCATTTATAAATCAGAAAATGAGTTTCAAGAAAAACATTTTAACAATCAGAATTCTTTACTCTGCTTCTTGGTGTTTTCAGAGAGAAAAATCAGTATTTTTGTCCTTGGTATTAAAGTGTCAACGGGTCAAAAAAGTCAAATACATACATAAGCAAAAATATAAATCTGTTGATTCTAAAAGGTACTATGTAAAATTATCGGAAGAGTACATATGTGTGAATGGTGAAAATAAACTGCAAAGAAAATGAATGAAAGCATATTAAAAGTACAAAACTGATAACACAATGAACAAATGTAACCTGTGTTTCTTTGTTATTTTCAGCGCACTGCTCAAAACGCATCATCCACGTGCAACTCTAAATTAGTCACCTCAGTATGCAGGCAAAGTCAATGTATGAAAAGCTACAACAAAAATCTAGATATATATAATATATTGATCCTGACTTAGCCTGCACCAATCCTATTAGAATAAATACGTTCTTCAAATTGCAACCTTCCCCTTGTAGAACATTTATTATTACTATAATGATAACTGTTCAGCTCTAGTTTGTGATGACTCACTCTGACCTAAAGTGACCTCTTTCTCAGCTGAGAGACATGCCGGCTGCTCCTGCGTCACCGCCTCTGTTGACGATATCCACTTTGAACACACCATCGGGTAGGAAACAAACTCTGCCTCACTTTCTTGTGGACAGCGGGGAAAATAACTGTTTTGGTTAAATGGGCTGTTACAAATTTATGACACTCTAGTTTTACTGTGCCTGGATACAAACAATGAATTTCGTACAGTCGGCAAATGCGTTTATCAATTTTTTTGATGGTATCACATCTTCAATGCGGTATGTTCTGTGTTGCAGGGTGGGAAATGTAGTCACCATCATAGCCAAGGTCAACAGAGCCTTTACATCCAGTATGGAGGTTGGTGGTATCACTGTTTTTACAATTGAGAATATTCAAATCAGCCAATGAATCATTTGATGTATTTTATTCTACATTTGAGGTTGGAATAATGGTGACATGTGAGGACCTCTATACTGATACCCACTGGAAGGTTTGTCAAGCATTCGCCACCTTTGTCGCCAGGAGAACGGAAACCGGCAAGGTACATAAGTATGCAGGGGAAAGAGAATATTGACTGAAATATTATGACTTATGCATTCATCCATGAGTGATTGAATTAACTAGTCAGATGTGGTACACACTTCATAATAATAACCCCCATGTGTATATTAGCACTATTTGTTAAAGTCTACTAAAATCAAATAAACCTAAAATTTAAAAACTGATAACTTTTAGGGATATATTCTTCCTCCTCCGCGAAGAATGCGCTTTTTTACCACTGTTTTATGGTCCTTCCCAGAGACATCTGCAATTTTTATTCTGAAGGCTAAGTGAAGAAAAATGATATAGATTTATTACTTCCCTAATTTTTATGAATTATTTTTGTATTTTCAGATCCTAAACTCTTTCACTGCCATTGACTAACATTGGCTATTAATGTCAAATATCTATTTTAACAGGTCTCGTAGTAAATGAGTTTAACCTGACTTGACTAAACCTGACTTAACCTAACATAACTTAACCTGACTTGACTTAAGTTGTACAATTTTGAGTTTCTTTTTCTAGTATATGCTGTGTGCTGCTGACAAATCCCAGGCTGTAAAACCCCCCAGGCCATAGTTTAGGAACCACTGGTCTATACCATAGCTATGGACTCTATAGCTAGATAGTTTCTTTTTTTTTTAATTTTTATGAGCATTTTTTTTGTTAGGCATATGAATAAGAATATAGGTTTTTTACACTGTTTACCCCCCAAGTAATACTGATAGATGCTCCTCTCTTGATCAGTCTTTATTGTTGATAACAGTGAATGATACCACTTATATTGATTATTACCACTTCTCCCCTAAACACTGATATAATAAAAGAGAAATACCTTAATAAAGCATTATGTTGATGCCATTTTGATATTAAAATTGTTTTTTCTTTCATATTGTAAATTAGCCACTAGAAGGCACCCTATACTGGTATGACTGGAAAAAAAGACAGTATAATTTTGTCCCCATTGTCCAATCAATGTTATAGGTGTGTGCTGTTACAAAATAATGTCACGTGATGTCGAACAGACCCAAATGTGGGACACAAGGAGACGAAAAAAAGGGGAAGTGATCAAACTCCACGGGTCGTTTATTCAGTAAATAAAATCTGAATTCACTAATGAGAAAGGAGAGTGGACTGCTGGGGAGGGGAGACCTGGGAGGGTGCTCTTGGAATGGCGAAAGTCTCGAAAAGAAGATTTGGGAGTACTTTGAAGAAAATGCCTGGAGAAGAACATCTTGGGATGAGGAACAGACTGCTAAAGAGGGGAGAATTGAGAGAGAAACTTTGGAAGGTGGTCTAGGGGGGGAGTCTTGAAAAAAAAGATTGGGGAGTACCTTGAAGAAAACGTCTGCAGAAGAATGTCTTTGGTGTAGGAGGAAACTGACGAAAAAGTAGCTTGTCGTCTTCGCGAGTGAATCTTGAGCAGGGTTCAAAGACAAATCAGCTAAGTAGAATGGGAGGCTGGAGTATTTATAGTAGAGATTGGCTAATTGGCTGATTGGGAGCACCTAGACAGGGGAGTTGAGAGGGCCACTGGGAAATGGGGTAATGCTGCCATCTCTTTGAGAAGCGGAGGGACTGCAGGCGCTGAACAATGACAAACAAAGCACAATAAAACACTTTTTTCCTGTTATGAAAAAGCTTATCCCTTGCTGAATCATAGTTACATGTAAGGGAGTCATCACATGTACCTACCTGTAGGTTCGACCTGAGTTGCGTTGTGAATGTGCTCGTGTGTGTGCACAGGTTCAACTGAAGCAGCTAATTCCTCAAACACAAATGGAGCAAATGGAGTATAGCCTGGCAGCGGAGAGAAGAAGAATGAGGCTCATCCATGCTGAAATAATCACAGACCTTCTGAGCAGCAGCACAGCACAGCTGGGTACACTGACTCCCTTCTCCCTTTTACTTGTTTTTTTTTTTTTAAAACTTTTTCTCACCACAGGAGAATGCCAGGAGTACAAGGACGCCGTGCCGGCCGAGCGCACCAGAGTGGAGAGCGTGGAGCTGGTGCTGCCGCCGCACGCTAACCACCAAGTCAGCACCTTCGGGGGCCAGATCATGGCGTGGATGGAGAATGTCGCCACCATTTCCGCAAGGTGGGCGCAGACCAAACCGTCGTTGAATGACGCAGATATCCTTTTTGGATTACAGAATAAGAAAAACGTTTTTACACATTGAATTTAACCTCTTCTCCAATAAAAATACATAAGGGAAAAAAAGCTTTTATACATGTGTTCCTGTCTTAAGGAATACTTTTGTATTTCACTTTGAGGCATTCACAAAGAAGACTCAAGCCAGTAG
Organism: Urocampus carinirostris; assembly: GCF_059441175.1. NCBI lineage: Eukaryota > Metazoa > Chordata > Actinopteri > Syngnathiformes > Syngnathidae > Urocampus > Urocampus carinirostris. The sequence goes on from NC_142360.1 coordinate 29,733,270, forward strand.
TTCTCAGAAATGAAAGGTCAAGTGAAACGTGAAAAGACATGCAACATTTTTCTTACCCTGTAAGTTTCATGTTCCGTTCCCAAAATCATAAATCTCGTTCATCCCACTTGAGTAGATATTTTTGGGTTATTTTGTTTGAAAATACGCTACAGTGTTTTGGAAAAGAAAACCCTAATAGCTGGCTAAATTATAATTAATTTGTGTTTTCCAATGTTTATTTTTAATTGTGTTTTTTTTTCAGTTTACCTGTTTATTTGACAAAACACACCTAACAATAACAATCATTTGCAGGTCTTTTGATAAAAAAAAACTATCCTCTCTTTCCTTGTGAATGTAGTCGCTTGTGCAATGCTCATCCCACCCTGAGGAGCATTGACATGTTCCATTTCCGTGGCCCGTCCCACATCGGCGACCGACTGGTACTGAAGTCCATCGTGAACAATGCCTTCAAGCACAGGTAATTCTTCCGCCGATATGACATCATAACAGTGACAAAATCTTTATTTCTTTTGTCGATTAGGAGCAAGTATGTTTACCCTCTTTAAACAGGGTGCGCACAATTTCGCAAAGTCATACTCTCACTCATATCATTTTTGTTATGTTGTAGCATGGAGGTGGGAGTGTGCGCCGAGGCCTACCAGGGAGGAGAGCCCCAACGTCACATCAATAGCGCCTTTATGACTTTTGAGGTACTGGACGCTGATCGGAAACCTCGCACGCTTCCTCGGATAAGACCTGAGCCTGTGGTGAGTTCAAGCCGTCATAGGGCGAACTTGACCTGACTTGATGCCCCTTTGTAGACTGTCACAATTAGTTGACAATTCCGTTGTTGTGTAAACATTTGAAAATATTTTTACAGGACGGGAAACGGCGTTATCAAGAAGCTATCGCTAGGAAGAAGATCCGCCTTGATAGGTGAGTTAAAATGCGGAAAAGAACTTCTCAAATTTATGATCAAAATTGTCCCTCAATGGCTTAACAAATAACTATTTAAAAAGTAACATTTTTCTGATCTGTCAATCTTATATTGATTGGTGCTTTCGTGTAAAGAAATCTCTCCAGAATTAATTTTTGGGGGAATTATATATGGCAGCGATGTAGTGTTTCTGAATCAGAATTATCCCAGCTCATGCTGCAATAAAGAAAGAAATACATTGATTATTTTTGTTAATACATATTGAAAACATTTTACTGTTTTTTCATTTATATAAGCCTTCTATCCATCATTTTCTGTCCCGCTTATCCTCTGTGGGGTCGCCGGGGTGCTGGAGCCCATCCCTGCCCTCTTTAGGCAGTGGTCAGGGGACACTCTAAATTGGTTTCCAGTCAGTTGCAGGGCTAATTTATATAATTTTTCTGTTTTTAACTTGTTACTTAGCCTTTGTTGAACCATTTAAAGGTTAAAAAGTGAACATATTTTAATTTTATTTTTTTATTGAAACAAATTGGATGCAAATATTTTTATCAAACTGATTATTGCTATAAATAATGCGTGAATTGATTATATCATCAATAATAATGATAATAATGATACTATACATATACATATAAATATCTAATTTTACAGAGGGAATAAAAAAGGAAAAAGTATAGTCTTTTATGTTATATTATTTTAACATTCATTTAATTATTATTGACAACGTAGGTTACATTGCCTTTGTGGAACAATTTAAAGGTAAATGTGAACAGAAAAGCATTTATAATGTGTAATTACCTTAAAATAAATGTAAATATTTGATTTAAACTCATTATTTTTGATAAGGAATGAATCAATTATCTGAGATAATATTATGAATATATATAATTTTTTTTTCTTATTATTTTCCTAAGAGAATTAAAGGTACAAATATTTTTTTAAATTTTACTTAATTATTATTTATATATTAAATTAAGGTTACATTGCCTTATTTAAGTGGGCAGCACGGCGGCTGATTTGTTAGTGCGTCCGCGGCACTATTCATAGGTCATGAGATCGAACTTTCCTGTGTAGTGTTTGCATGTTCTCCCCGTGATTGCGTGATTTTCTTCCGGGCACTTGGGTTTCCGCCCACATTCCAAAAACATGCATGTCAGCACCCCCGTGACCCTACTAAAGATAAGCGGTGAAGATAATGGATGGATGTATGGATGCCTTTGTTGAACAATTCAAAGATTAAAACGTGAACACAATAGTAGTAGTAATTTGTTTTTAAATACATTTAATGTCAACATTTTAAATACATGTATAATTATTAATAATGAAGGAATTACTAATTAATCAATAATATATATATATATATATATATATGTATATGTCGTATGCAAATGTCTGGGCACCCTTGATCATTTTCAAGATTTTCCTTTATAAATCATTGGTTGTTTGGATCAGCAAGTTCAGTTAAATATATCATATAGCAGACAAACACAGTGATAACTGAGAAGTGAAATGAAGTTCATAGGATTTACAGAAAATGTGCAATAATTACTTCAACAAAAGTAGGCGGGTGTATAAATCTGTGCACCCTTGTTGTTTTATTGATTTGAATACCTTTAGCACTAATTATTGTGCCACAAAATTTGTTTGGTAGGCTTATTGACCCTTGAGCTACATACACAGGTGAAGCCACTCATAAGAAAGGGTATTTAAGGCGGCCAGTTGCAAGTTGTTCTCCTCTTTGAATCTTCTCTGAAGAGTAGCAACATGGGAGCCTCAGAACAACTTTCAAGTGGCCTGAAAACAAACATTGTTCAACATCATGGTTTAAGGGAAGGATACAAAAAGTTAGCTCAGAGATTTCAGCTGTCAGTTTCCACTGTAAGGAACATAGTGAAGAAATGGAAGGCTACAGGCACAGTTCTAGTTAAGGCCCAGAATGTCAGGCCAAGACAAATCTTAGATAAGCAGAGGCAAAGGATGGTGAGAACAGTCAAACTCAACCCACAGACCAGCTCCAAAGACCTACAAAATGATCTTGCTGCAGATGGTGTCAATGCGCATCGTTCAACTATTCAGCGCACTTTGCACAAGGAGATGCTGTATGGCAGAGTAATGCGGCAGAAGCCTTTTTTGCGCACATGCCACAAACAGAGGTATGCTAAAGCACAATGTATATCTAATTTATTATTTCTGGCCTGCTTTCAATGAGGATTTAAACTGTTCCCCCTTTACACAATGTGTCGTTGCGATGCAGCCGAAGTCTTTTGTGGGGCACGCTCGTAACTGCATGCGACCCCCTTTTTTTCTTTTCTTTTTTCTTTTTGCAAGAAGTTGCCGCTGAGCAGAGCTCGTAAGGCATAATACGCACATTGTTCCATTGTCGAGCAACCGGTTCTAATCTTTATTCAGCGAAAACCGCTGCAAGAATGTTTAAATTGCTTTTCTTTTAAGAATGAACAGGCAGCAAACACAGTCTTGGTGTTTGAGTGGGGAACATTTTTGGTTTGAATGTGTGAGAGGGTTATTTTTGTTGTATGTGTTTGTCTCTAGGTTTTATGTTTTATGGAGGTATTTTGCTCTTAGGACTTTTTAAATAATTTTTAGGGTGAGTGAGTTTTTTTATTTTTTAATATTTTTTTTGGGGGGGGGGGGTTGGTTTGGGAGGGTTTTTCATTTTTTGGTTTGTTTATTTGTGTTTAAGTTTCTATGATAGTTTTGGGGGGATCTCTGTTAATTTTATAACCTCTTAATGACTTACGATGTCACCAGTCACATAAACACTTCATGCCACATTTTATTGGAAGACTTAAACTCTTGGGATTCAAGATATACCGTATGTATTTCAAAATCTACTCATCACAGAAACATCATGATCATTTAGAAACAAAATACCTAATAACTATAAAGCTTGGATGGCTCACCTATAACTCCCTTAGTAGTCAATTCATGAGATGATTCTCTGCAAACATGGACTTGTTACATCCAAGACCGTCCAGTGAATCCAACCGTGTAAAATATTTACTCCGAAATACACGATAATGCAGACAGATTAAAAAATCCGCCTAAAAGCATTTCTGCAACGTTGGATGTTCCTTGATGAAATCTACGACTTAAAAGCAACTGTAATTGGATTTGATGGGGATTTGTTTTTGAACATTAAAATCATCAATAGTTAAAACCACTGCTGGCATGCGTGCTATAGGTTGCCGACCACTGGTCTAGAGTATTCCCGTCTTTATGAGTGGGCACATGAACTATTTCATTAGAACCAAATGTATCAATGAGCGACTTAAAAGCAACTGTAATTGGATTAGATGGGGATTTATTTTTGAACATTAAAATCATCAATAGTTGAAACTTTATCTGCAAATGTTACTAAATCAGTTAACGGTTCCGAAGATCCATTCCAAAAATTTGAATATGGTCCAGGTGTGCGAAACACAACTACTACATAAATTGATGGAGACATAGAGGACCTCACAACAAGTGAGAGTTTCTTAAAGGTCTGTGTGGCTTTAAAACAAAATTCGAGGTTGATTTAGAGGTTTGTGAGATTTTTTTTTTAATTGATAAAATATATACACTTTTTTACTGAATGCTACAGAGCGTGAGATGTTTTGGAGATTTTTTTTGCATGCTAATTTAATAGTTTTATATTTCTGTGAAGTTACTGTATTCCCTCGTATGTGCGAAACAGAACCCGTCGTGATGTGCGAAAAACACGCGAAGTAGCCCCTTACACCTATTATTAAAGGAACATTGTGTATTATTTGATCATTAAATGTCGCTTTATTGTGTGGTGGAACTGAAAATTAGTACTAAAAAGCACAAAGAAAAATAAAAACTACTTCTTCTAATTTTTTTTCCTGCCTTTTACGAGGTTCTTGGCTTTTGGGGGTACCCTTAGCAGGAAGATAGTGGAAAATCACGTCAGCGTCCCTTAAATGAAGCCTCATATTATGTATATTAAATACACATTTCTAAACCTAAGAATATTTTTAAAAATGCATGTTTACATGCTGTACAGTAACAAAGTTTTTCCCCGTGTTTTTTTTCATGTTTCTATTTGTTAGTGTATCTTGAAAATGGTAAAAGTCATTAGAGGCCTTCATTAACCACAGTCCATAAGCCAACCCAAACCCCAAGAAATATGAAAAAAAAAGAGTTTATTTGAGCATGTCTAAAAATTGCATGCACGCGCTCGCATCATGAAGAGCTTACAGAGGCTGCAATGATGATACAATCCAGGAGATGGTGGCAGCGAGTAAAAACATCCCAAATTATACAGCTCCTTTAAGTATCCCAAAAATTCTACTGTATTTCTTTGTAGCGATGGCACAGTAAATACTTGAGCGTGTCCACAGGAAATACATCATCTCCTGCAAACAAAACGAGATGCCCCTGTCTCTACCCTGGGATCCGAGTAATCAGGTATTTGTAATTAATAAGGCACAGAAGACTCAATCCACCTCATAGATTTAGGGATATTCTTTCCTTTTTAGATGTACTTGAGCTACAATAACGTCTCCGCACTGAAACTGATGGATACTATCAACAACTGGGTGCTGACCTCGGAAAAAAACAAAGTGAGTTTTACTGCTCCATTTGCCACGATAACCCTGACTCACCAAATCCCAATTTTAGGTGAGACTGTACACACTGGAGGAGAACCAAACGCTGTGCTTCAAGGTGGAGATGAACGTGAGTGTCTCGGCCGAGCAGACGTTCCACCTGCTCTCCGACCTCACCAGGAGAAAAGAGTGGGACCGCCATTATCAGTCAGTTGCCGTCGCCCCTGTTGACTTTTTTCGTGTGTTCGGCTACGATCCAAATTGTCGGCCTCCTGCAGGGCCTGCGAGGTGATCACGCAGGCGGACGAGGAAGACACCATATATCGCGTCAAGACCCCCTCCGTCCGAAAAGGGGGCAAAGGACAAGACTTTATCTTGTTGGCCTCTTGTCGGAAGCCGTGTGATGTCAGGTACGTTGTGACACATGTCCAGCCATAAAAGCACACCTAGTAGTGGAATTCATGGACGGACTCAGTAGGCATGTCCAAGGTCCTGCTTGGCGGGCCAGTTAAGGGCCGTGATCATATTTTCACTGGCCCTTGGCCCAGGTCAAAAAAATGATATGTGGCCCGCTAGGAATGTTGACCGCAGGATGAAAAAAATTTGTACCAAACAAATTTCACAATTTTACCAGATGATGGCAGTGGCCCTTGACCACCTTGCCCTTGGCTTCCCGTGAAAATTTTAGCTCACGCCATGTTCCCACATGGCGACTGTAAATGACATAAGGAAAGTTGACTGTGAGGGCTGCTGCTTCCAGGAAAAGTGTGGAATAACTGACTACTCGATGTTGCTGTATTGTGTCGTGCAAACGAAAAAAGTGTATTTTTCTGCCGAACGAATTTTCACGCATCATCTCCAAACGGAAGAGCAGCTTTGGCGACAGACTGCTGTCACAGTCTTGTTCCACGGACAGACTGAGGAGATTATTTCTATCTCATGCAATGAGGCTCTTTAACTCCACCCAAGGGAGTAAAAGCCCACATTAAACCACACCCCCACATTGCATATTACCCTATTTTTATTACAGTGTGTATTTTATGTAGCACCATTTAATAATAATAATAATAATAATTTCCTTGTATTGTCATTCTGTGTAACAATGTACACAGAACGAAATGTCGATTGCACCTGACCCGTTGTAGCGAGCCGATGCAGCCGCAGCCAACAGAGGGCGCCGCCGACCACTTTTTAAGTCTTAGGAATGACTCGGCCGGGGCGCGAACCAATACTCTACATAGAATAGAATAGAATAGAAAATGCTTTTATTGTCGTTGTTACAACAAATTGGACGACTCTAGGTCCACATTTACAAATATCAACACGTTACATTGGGTATTTATGTATTATATTCCTTTTACTTTGTTATTGTTTTGTTTTCAACACGGTGATGCTGCTGGAAGTGTGAATTTCCCTACGGGGATGAATTAAGTATCTATCCATCTATCTCTCTATCTCTCGATCAATCTCTTTATCTCTCTATCTCTCTATCTATCAATCCTAAGGCGCACATAAAAGTTTCCGATTTTATTCATAATGCAGGGCGCGCCCTCTCATGCGGAGCGGAGCACGATCAGCTCGGTGGCTTTAGGATTAGGCACCAGCCTCCAAGACTAGGAGGTCACAAGTTCAAACCTTGGCCGAGTCAAGACTTATGACAAGTTTCGGTGAAATCCCATGTTTTTGTAAGATTGTTCACATTCCCAACTAAATGCAACTTTTTTGCGTCTCCTGTGACTTTCAGTGGTTTTTTGTTTAATTGCCATCATATCCGACTTGCGCAGAACAGAACGCATGACGTCACAATCAATGCATTGTTAGCGGAAGTGCTCATGGATGCTAATGCCAAAGCGTATCTACCAATTTGAAAGGTTTTGTGCCACCGGAGGCTAAAGAAAGTTGTCCGCCCAAATATGAATGAAATCCAAAATCTCACTATCCCTCCATTGAATGCTTTCTGTGTTTTTTTCCATTGTGGTGTGATTTCTACGCTACGCAAAAGAAAATGGAAACTGAGCAGCCGCCGCGAGTGAATTCAAGATTAATTAATCGAAAGTTCGCAAGTTGGAGTTTGCTAAAAAGACAAGCTTTGACAAGTTTTTATCCGTGTGTTTTACTTTGTAATCAATACTTAAAAAAACCACAACCAAATTCAGTTTCGCTACCACTGCTTTTTTTAATTAGCACACTTGTCTGCTTGTCTGCATGGTTGTAGGGCGGCCGCGCGGCAGTCGAATGAGTTGATGAAAACCGAAATAGAACCAGCTACAGAGAGTGTGCCTTTTAACACAGTGCTTAAACGGTAAATTTCCAAGAGACTGTGGCTGTTTTCAAATATCAAGAGGCACTGCCAGACCAAACATGCTGACTATACCAGCTCAGTAGCCTAGATGGTAAGGCGCCCGCTTTGAGACTGGGAGGTCGGTGGTTCGCGCCCCGGCCGAGTCATTCCTAAGACTTAAAAAGTGGTCGGCGGCGCCCTCTGTTGGCTGCGGCTGCATCGGCTCGCTACAACGGGTCAGATGCAATCGACATTTCGTTCTGTGTACATTGTTACACAGAATGACAATACAAGGAAATTATTATTATTATTATTAAAAGATAACTGAAAACAAATGTTGTGAAAAGGTAAAGCAACTGGAAACTGTTTTACCAGCACAGTAGCGCTTTTTCACAAGACTCTTGCAAGTCAAATGAAAATGCTACTAAGGTGAGCTCCAAGGTCACGACTCCGATCGCCAAGCTCTGCAAACCTTTCCCGGATGGTGAATTTATTAAAGATTGTTCAAAGAATGACAGGCTGAATAGTTGGCCCTCACACATTTTCAGCTGACCAAATCTGGCCCGCTTTCTCAAGAGTCTGGACAAATCTGGACTACATAGTTCTGATTGCCAGCATTGCTCAGTAAATTAATTGATAAGTTTTGAGGACACTCATTTCTACTCTGAATGAAAACAACTGTGAATCAATGGTTTGAATGTTTTTTCACCAATATATTTATGAGGAAATTTTAAAGACCATTTTCTTTTTCTATGTTGATATTTCCTTGAAATCCAGTCATTATTTTCATTTCAACTATTGAGTTATAATTATTGAAGTAGTATTTTTTTCTATTTACAAGTTTGTCCCCTCCACTTACTATATTCTGTGATTTATCAGGTTTTTATTATGTCCTTCTCATATTTTTGCCTGAATTGGACTGAATACAATTCAGGGGGAAAAAAAATCTAACCCATTTTTTTTGTGACTGTAAATCATCTCTATTCATGGAAGTAATATCGCTACAACCATAATAAAATACCCGAGAGAACGATAGAAAGAACAAAAGTAAATATTCTTCAGAAATAGTAAACTTTACTAGAGTATTAATTACAGTAGGTATGTGTAAAATTGGGGATTTTTATTATTATTTTTTGCTATTCTGATCTTAATTCATACTTTTCCTTTTTCATTGTATTCTTATTTTTTGACTGAGATTAAGGCATTTTCGGAATTCACATGAACGAGTGATGGATTATTTTTGTATTTTTATTCATTGCAATAGTTTGGACACCCCTGACATTTCCTGTTTTTGTCCCTTCTAGGGACCCGTATCTGATCGCCCTCCGCTCCGTGACACTCCCCACTCATCCTCCAACTGCGGACTACAACAGAGGGGAGGTTCTGTGTGCCGGCTTCACTATCTTGGAAGAGACTTGCGGTGCTACCAGGGTTTGTTATGGTTTATTTCCTGCATGGGAACTTCTGGAAATAGTGTTGAATAAAATTGTACCGGCAGAGTACTTATCTCAAGTGAAAAAGAGGTAAAACGGCAGTAAAACAAACCAAAACCTTTCCCTCACTGAAGGAAGCAAGTATTAATGGTACTGCTACTCTTACTATTATTATTTATTTGCATTATTTATTATGACTTATAATTATTTCATATTTATAGATCATATCCATCCATCCATTATCTGCACTGCATATCCTCAGTAGGGTCGCAGGGGAGCTTGAACCCATCTCAGCTATCTTCAGGCATGGGCAGGGGACACCCTGAACTGGTTGCCAGCCAGTTGCAGGGCACACAGAGACAGACAACTCACTTGCTCATTCACACCAAGGGACAATTTTGACCTGCCAATTAACCTGACATGCATGTTTTGGGGAATGTGGGAGGAAACTGGAGTGCCCGGAGGAAACCCACGCAAGCACGGGGAGAACATGCAAACTCCTCACAGGAAGCTTTGATCCCATGACCTCAGAACGGTGCCGCACATGTGAAAACCACTGCGCTGCCGTGTTGCCTTATAAATAATATCTGTCTATCTATCTACCATGGTCATATTCCTCGAGAGGGTTGACCCTCAAACACGTACACAAAAACAAAGAAAATAAGAAAAGGGAAAAAGTAGCGATAAACACACAAAACATTTTTTGGGACCATGGCCAACTCAAATACCCAAACACTCAAACAAGTTAAGCACCTCGGCACCCATGCTTTCGTCCCTCCAGGTGAAACGCGACACAAGAAAGCGGCCATGTAACTCGGGTCAGGGTGACACAACACATTCTTCTGATCAACAGCAGGGCCCGACAGCTTTCACTGGTTTACCCCTGCCGCATTATACAGGTGCCCTGCCCATCCCCTAGAACACGTCTAAACATCCCACTATCCTTTTACAACACCATTCCTATCACCAACAAGAGCTCGAGCTTCCACTACATTTAGACCTCTTTCCTCCAGTGCACTCATAACACCATCCATCCACATCAATCATGGCCTTCCTCTTGGTCACCTTAAATTTACTTCTGCTCTGTAGATCCTCTTCAACATTCGCTTCTCATCCACCCTCTCCGTGTGTCCAAACCAACCGAGTACTCTCTTATCCACACGCTTGCTCAGTTCCACTACTACTTCAGTTCTGTCTCTCACAATTTCATTTCTCAGTCTATCCAATCTTGTCACTCCTAACATACTCCTCAAACACTTCTCAAAAACATTCAACTTCCTTCTTAAATCTGCGTTCAGGCTCCAGGTCTCTGCACCATATAACACAGTCGGCACAATCACACTCTCATACAGTCCCCTCTTAACATCCATACTCATACTCTTTTTGCTCATCACTCTCCTCAGAGCACCCAAAACCTTGCTTCCTTGATCCACTCTGTGCAATACCTCGCACTCCATTCCACCAACTGCAGCCAGATCACAACCCAAGTACCTAAAGCTTTCAACTTCTTCCAGCACCTGTCCATGCAACCTTATTTCTAACACCATCCCCACTCCATCCAGTGAACACTTCATCACCTTACTCTTCCCAACATTCATACATAACTTACGCCTATCACACACTCTTCCAAACTCCATTACCAACCTTCTCAATGTTACATCAGAATCAGCCACAAGTGCTCTGTCATCTGCAAAAATAAAAAACATATTTAATATAATTATTTCTTACTTTTAATTCATCGGGATGAAATCACAACCTTAGTTACCATCTGCTTTCATCATTGCAATTAAAATCGTCTTTATTGTCTGTGACATGATTGTCCGACACCCTGCTGACACGCTGTGCCGTGTATCAATGACCCTTGCTTGTACGAGACAGTACAGTGCCATTTATCCATCCATTACCTGCACTGCTCATCCTCAGTAGGGTCACAGGGGTGCCGGAGCACACCCCAGTTGTCGTCGGGGAGGGGGTACCCCTAACTGGTTGCCAGCCAGTCACAGGGCAGACAACTCACTTTCTCATTCACACCTAGGGATAATTTTGACTGGCCAATTAACCTGACGTGCATGTTTTTGGAATGTGGGAGGAAACCGGAGTGCCCGGAGGAAACCCACGCAAGCACGGGGAGAACATGCAAACTCCACACAGGAAGGCTGGTAGCTGGATTTGACCTCGGAACTCTGCCGCTGACGCGCTAACCACTCTTTCGCCGTGCTGCCCGGTGCCATCTAGTGGTCAAATATGACAAATTGGGGCTTTACGCGATTATAAAAGGTATAAGTTGTTAAAGGGACGGTGTGAATTGTTTAACACCTCCTGGTGTCGAAATAACGTAATTCCCTTTTGTTTTTTTTTCCCTTTTTATTTTATTTTTCTGTTTCTTTCCTTTCTCTTTTTTTTCTTTTCATTATTCTTTCTTTCATTTTTCTTTTTCTCTTTTCCTGAACTTTTCATTTTTATTATTTTTTTCTTTCTATTTTCCATATTCTTTTTTTTCTTGCAAAAGGCTCTGGAAAACAGTTTGGGAAAAATTGTGCTTTTGGTCTCCATTGTTTGTATCCTTCCTTCTGCCTTGTAGCACTCGTTTTTCGGTTGCACGACACAATACAGCAACATCGAGTAGTCAGTTATTCCACACTGGCTATTTGAGAGTGTTTTTTAAATTTACCATATTTTTACTTAAAGGTGGACCTAAAAACCAAATATGTGGGAAAATTTTTAAAATGAACCTTAATATCCAGTGCGCCTTATAGCGAGGAAAACACAGTAAATACAATTTTCAGTATCAGGGCAATTAGAATACAGTATTTTCTGGGATTGTAAGGCGCACCTAAGGATTAAAATGAGTCAGAAATTCAAAAGTCTGCCTTCTGGAACGGAAAATACGGTAGTTGGTTACCTCTCACTCGGATCGCTGTTTTTGCTTTCAGGTGACCTATTACAATCAGGCGACTCCAGGAGTTGTCCCTTACATCTCAACAGACATTGTTGGACTGTCGTCCTCATTCTACAGCGCCTTTTCCGCCTGCAGTGACTTCCTTGAGGCCAATAAGGACAGCTTGACCGCGCCCACTCAACATGCTAAAAACGAAACCCATAGGCCCCCTCTTCAAAAAGAACCATAGTACTGTATTCTTTTTTTTGCCTTCAGATTGTGTGTGTATTTTTTAATATGAACTTAGGAAAAGTGGCACTTTTTTGTCGCTTTTCACCTCAGTTGCGGGCATTTGTCATAAAGGGCCAAGGAATTGCAAATCAGGTACTTGAGTTCAAGGACATAGGATAAACGGTTAGATTGCACAAGGATGTTAAGCCTCTTATGGTTTTATTACAACTGACTGGAAGTGTGGAAAACAGTGCAATATTTTATCATGCAGTAGATTCTATTTTCCTATGATTTTTTTTTTGTACTTTTAGACAACTGTTGTAAGGACTTTTTGCACTTTTTATTGACTATCTGTGCAATTTGCGCCAAGTCACGGTGTTGATTTGTCTGCAACAATAAATGCCGGGCAACCTCGTATTTTTGTTGTTTTTTTTGTACTATGAGAAATTGTTGACAGGAAGCAAAATGTGAGTCAAACTTTCAGGTATATAAATGAACAAAAAAATCTGTCTTTTGAGTTGAAATACCTCATATTCTTTAATAGACTAACTTAAATGCTTTTAACATGTTCATTCATTTCAAATGCTGATGCTAAATGAGCTCCGTTTATTTATATAATTATAGTGACGTTATACATTTGTTTTTTGTGTATTTAGAAAATATATCGTAGTTCATTCTGTAAATAAGATTGTAATTTAATTAGTCCAAATAAAATAATTTAACTAGGCATTTAAAAGCATTTCATACACGTTTCAAGTTCGTCAAAAGTGAATCTAAAATATCTCCTTTAAAAAAAAGTTACTATTTATATGTATTTTTATTAGGATTGAAAAAAACGTTTCTTTAAAATTTATTTAGTAATACTCTTTGTGTAGATCTTAATATGTAAAAGAGCTTAATAGAAATAATCACCATTTTGTTTTAATATTTTGATTAAAACCCATGATGAATTTAATTGTAAATAATAACATAATTGTTTAAATGTATTAATGAAATGAAGTGATCTGCATTTATATAGCGCTTTTCAAGTCAATGACTTCCCAAAGCGCTTTACATTGTGCTTCACATTTCCCAATAGCGGCCGTGATGTGTGCAGCCATGTAAGGCGCTAACCTGCTTATTGGGGGTATTGGGGGTTCAGTGTCTTACCCAAGGACACTTCGACATGTAATACAGACAAGCCGGGATTCGAACTGAGATCCCTTAATCCTAAAACGATCGCTCTACCTTCTGAGCTACTGCCGCCCCAACTTACTATACTTACTATTACTGCAACCGGCTGTTGCCATCCCCATCAGTAGGAATGAGTTTCCCTCCGGTCTCTTTGCTCACATGGTTAGTCTGTGTCTTGCCATCATTTTACTTTTTAATTTATTATTATTAATTTCATTTTTATTTTACAGTTGTTTGTACGTTCTCAGGATGGACAGTAGGCCAGATTTTTTTGTTCTTATTATACAGTTACTGCCTTTACACTGCACTTGAGTTCCAATTTGTTGCCTGAAAAGTGCCAAACTAATACATTTTTATTTGATTTTGAACATTGAAATACATTTTAAAATGGTTTAAAATAGGGAAAGTTGTTTGAGTGATAAAACTGTATTATACAGTACATGTATTCAAAAATGCATACTTGTTGATTTGAATGATGAAACTGTGTTTTTGAGGTGTTCATTCATTTCAATTAATCTGGTTTTAATCGTGTTTATACATTTTCAAATAGTTTTCAATAAATGTTGATTCATTTTGATGATGGTTAACGGAAATTTATTGACTTGTAATTTGTAAATTATGAAAGCCTCAGTAAATCGTGACAATATCTGTTACAATTGATTTAATTCCCTCCAGTGTCTTCACACACATATTCAATTCGACTTTTGTCTGGGTCCATCTTAGAGGTCGTGGGGCCCAAAATAGGTGTTTATTTACTCCAGATGAGCTGTACACAACAGTTGCATAAAACTGCATGCCTCCCGGTTTTATAGTAGTGCAAGTCAAAGCTTTAGGAAGCAGAGGCAAGACAAAGGAGGTGATCGGGAAAGTTAATTTGCCCTTGTCAGAATCAGAATGAGAATCACGTTGCTTATCTTTGTGTTTCCACTGTGAAATAGTTGGCCAAAAATACACAATCTAAAGACTGATTAATAGAGAGATGAATATACATATATATATATATATATATATATATATATATCATGTATACATACATGTGTGTGTGTTCACCTCTAGTCTCTGGTATAAAGTATTTACATCTCAATAAGAATTATACAAAGAATTATACACAACCAGTATATTGTACTTAAAACGGGTGAAATTGCACTCAAAACTGTAACAGTCAATGTGACAACTGAAAAATCTCCCATTGCACAGTTATGGAAAATGAAGTCAAATGTAAATAAGTAAACTACAATGTAAAAACTTTTTTCTTTTGTACTATTCAAGTTAAAAACGGGCAGCACGGCAGCGCAGTGGTTAGCGCGTGTGCGGCACAGTTTTGAGCTCATGAGATCAAACCTCCGGTGCTGAGTTTTCCACCGGGCACTCCGGTTTCCTCCCACATTCCGAAAACATGCATGTCAGGTTAATTGGCCGGTCCAAATTGTCCCTAGGTGTGAATGAGCAAGCGAATTGTCTGTCCCTGTGTGCCCTGTGATTGGCTGGCAACCATTTCAGGGTTTCCCCTGCCCACTGCCCGAAGATAGATGGGATGGGCTCCAGTGCCCCCTCAACCCTACTGAGGATAAGCGGTGCAGACAATGTATGGATGGATGGATGAAGTTAAGAACTTTTCTGCAATAAGATACTTGCTAAGCTAATAAAACACTTCTTACGCATAACTGTTTTAGAATTAAGTCAAGTGCATCTTAAGTTAAAAAACAAACAAACAAACAAAAACCATAACCAGGATATTGTACTTGAACTGGAATATTGCACTAAAAACTGTCACATCTGGAAAATCTTCCATGCACAAAGTTATGGAATTTAGGTAAAGTGTAAAAGAGTAGAAAGTACAATGTAAAACCTTTAAGAGTACAGGTCGTGGTTATTTGTATAGCCCTTCATCGCAAGAAGTCTCAAAGGGCTGTGCAGACGTCAGACTATTTTTACAGCATCCCTTGATCTAAAACCTACACACATGAGGACCACACATAAAGTAATCCCCCTTCCAGGATGACCAGGCTGCAATGGATGTTGCAATAAAAAGAGTTGAGAACTTTTCTGCAATAAGATACTTCTGTAAATAAAATACTTCTTCTGCATAACTGTCTTAGAATTAAGTCAAGAGCATTTAAAGTAAAAAAAAAACTACATAACGAGGATATTGCTCTTGAACCAGAATATTGCACTAAAACAGTAACAGCCAGTCACATCTGAATTATCTTCCATGCACAAAGTTATGGAAATGAAGTCAAGTGTAAATGGATAAACAGCACAATGTAAAGAGGACAAAAATAGATAGAGTAAAGAACTTTTCTTGTTGCTCTTTGACAGTGACCTGTTTTTTTTTTATATATATAGCACTCCGGTTTAGGCTCCTTCTGGGCTATTTAAGGAATGTTGGGTGCCTCTACAAGGAATCTTGCACATGTCAGCCCACTTCACATAAAACCGTGACATAGCACGGCACACATGCATTTTTATTTTGAAACAATAATGCATTGTACTGTTTTCAGTTAACATTAATTTAAAATACCCACAATATTTAATTCGCCAGTTTCTTTGTAACAATAGCTGACAGTCACGTGTATTGTATCAAAGTCACGTGACCAAAACAGGAAACACAATAAAGACTGAAACCAGATTCACCTCAACATAATTTACACTCGTAAAATATGCACTTTGGAGACAACAGCGCAAACCAAAATTATATTCTGAAGTTGCAAAGGGCAACTAAAGAAAAACTGAGAAAATTCAACGCTTTGCGTGGTACGTTTTTGACGAGCTATATCACAACGTGTTTCACTGCTGATGCTCGACTGCCAGATTAGTTCTCATAGGAACCAATATGATGCTGTAACAAAATAAAAGAAGAAATTCAAATGTATTGTCTAATTCTACCCTGCCCACTTGAAGGTCGAGAGGTTGTGCTTGGTGAATTTTGGGACGTGGTGGTCGTGACTGCCGCGGATGAGAAGCAGAAAGACGCCTACGAACTTCAGATCAGAGACAAATTGGATATGAAAGAGCTTCCACTTGGAGTGCACTATAAAGTTTTCTCAGATCCCCCTGGATGTAAAATCGGTGGGTATGCTGTATACGTTGGTGTTTTTATTTAGAACTTAAATTATTGGTCTACGGGCGGCACAGCACCGCAGTGGTTAGCGCGTGCGTAGCACAGTTCTGAGGTCAGGGGTTCAAATCCAGCTACCAGCCTTCCTGAGAGGGGTTTGCATGTTCTCCCTGTGCTTGCGTGGGTTTCCTCCGGGCACACCAGTTTCCTCCCACATTCCAAAAACATGCATGTCAGGTTAATTGGCTGGTCCAAATTGTCCCTAGGAGTGAATGAGCGAGCGTATTGTCTGTCCCTATGTGCCCTGCGACTGGCTGGCAATCAGTTCAGGGTGTCCCCTGCCCACTGCCCGGAGATAGCTGGGATGGGCTCTAGCACCCCCGCGACCCTACTGAGAATAAGCGGTGCAGATATAGATGGATGGATGGATTATTAGTCTATTGACTAAGTCAAGTCACATTCATTTGTATAGTCCCTTATCACAAAAACTCTTTTAAGGAATGCACAAAAAACCTGATCTGATACTGCTTTAGAGCAATGAAAAACTAAAAAAAACTCAGTATAAAATTGAGAAACTTTGAGAAGGGGTTGCGGGGTAATTCCCCTTCTACGATGACCACGCTGCATGTTGAAATGAAATGATCTGCATTTATATAGCGCTTCTCAAGTCAAGACTTCCCAAAGCGCTTTACAGTGTGTTTCACATTTCCCAATAGCGGCCGTGCAGCCATGTAAGGCGCTAACCTGCATATTGGGGGTATTAGGGGTTCAGTGTCTTACCCAAGGACACTTCTACATGTAACACGGCGGAGCCGGGATTTGAACTGCGATCTCTTGATCCCAAAAGATCCCAAGACGAGCGCTCTAACTCCTGAGACACTGCCGGACATCAACAAATAACACACAGTCAACATCAACAATAAACATAAGTAATAACTAGTTGCGCAAAATGTCCAATTGACAGCAATGTCAAACTACCTTTCTCAAAATCTTGGTCAATGCAGCAAATACTAGATGATGGCATGCAGCAGGGGGCGGTCTTATGGCACAGAATGCATGCACGATGCAACATCCTGGCTTGTGGTGACATTTATAAGAGGAACACATTTACAACACCGGCTCAGACATTTCTAATTTGTCTGTGTGTTTGGTGTTGATTATGGTATTATTTATGTTTTTTAGGCAATGGTGGCTCCACACTGCACGCTTTGCAGCATCTCAATGAAATCTACGGCAAGAATCTTTCCAGGATGAGAGTCATCCTGATCCATGCAGGTAGGGGATAATTTCCCGCAAAGGGTGGAAATTGCCGGTAGTTTTTCACATAACCAGTTTTGTAGTGTTGATTTTGGCAGCACTACTTACAATATTTCTAGAAAATTGTAATGTGTCCTGCTTCATGATTATATGAGTTCTTCATTTATAACAATTTTAAAATTTCAATTATTTATAACTTCTCCACTTATTTAGTCGTACTAATTATACTTTAATTCATGTATTTGAATGTAATTATTTACGTCTTGATACAAATTTTGACTTCTTGATGTATCCATTTATTCAGTAGTTATTTAGTCCCTATATTGTTTTAAGTAGTGTTTTTCAATTTGTATTTTCAGTTTTCAGTTAGGATAAGACCTTGAATTTTATCCGAACTTGCCATAATTGCTCGAACGTCTTTATTACTGCAATCCAAATAACTATCCAATCAAAAGTACTGGAACCAGAATTTGTCAAAAGCGCTCAATTCGTCTCCATTAAACTTTATTTTCAAATATGTTCGATCAAGAACACGGCATCAAAAGTACTCTTAAAATGTGTGTATTTCACTGCTCAGCGACGATTGATCTCTTGTAATGTAATGTAATTATCTGCATTTATAGCGCTTTCCAAGTCAATGAAGACCTCCCAAAGCGCTTTACAGTGTGCTTCACACTTTCCCTTTTACACACACTAAATAAGCGTCAGCCATGCAAGGCAACTACCTGTTAATCGGGGGAATTAGGGATTCATTGTCTTGCCCAAGGACACTTCGACATACACTGGAACCTCAGTTCTCAACCATAATCCGTTACAGAACCCTGTTCGAAAACCGATTTGTTTGATCACCGAAATCATTTTTCTCATTAAAAAAAATGTAAATCATCTTAATCCGTTCCAACACCCTGAATGTTTACCTTGAATGTTTAACGTAAACATAAAAATCAGGTCGTGTACAAGTCATTTAGCACCCGGGTCTCCACAACAAGTGGTGAGCGGTTCATTGGAAAGGGGGCTCCGTTCCAACACCCTGAATGTTAGGCTCCGTTCCAACACCCTGAATGTTTACCTTGAATGTTTAACGTAAACATAAAGCCAACCCAGGCTAATCGCACGTTCGCGTTATCGTAATCTTCCGTACGAAAGATTACGCTAACATGAACGTGTAAAAATAACAAAATCAGGTTGTGTACAAGTCATTTAGCACCCGGGTCTCCACAACAAGTGGTGAGCGGTTCATTGGAAAGGGGGCTCCGTTCCAACACCCTGAATGTTGGGCTCCATTCCAACACCCTGAATGTTTACCTTGAATGTTTAACGTAAACATAAAGCTATCGTAATCTTCCGTACGAAAGATTACGCTGACATGAATGTGTAAAAATAAAAAAAAAGGATAAAGAAAAGAATTATGAATAGGATTTCTTACCTTTGTGGTAGTCAGCAGAAGGCGCTCGCACACCTCCTTTATATTTTGCTATTCTTTCTTAAATGCAATAGTTGTACGCACTACTTTTCTTTTTTCACCTGTAGCAACTTTGCTGCTTGCACTGACTTCCTTCAGAGGCATAATTAGGGGCTAAAACACTTGGTACACCTACATTAAAAGCGAAAGCAAAACGAAGCACGTCCGCACGAGATAACAGTTGGTCACGAAAAGAGCAATCTACACCCGTACGCCGCTCAGCATCGCACCCTAGCGTACGCACTCACGCATTACCGGCGTTCGAATTCCGATTTTTTGACCGAACAGTGAAGCAAGAATTTCTCTAAATTTTTGGTCGGACTCCGATTTGTTCGAACTGAGAGGCGTTCGAAAACCGACGTTCCACTGTATAACACAGAGGAGCCGGGAATTGAACCTGTGACCACTTGACCACAAGACGAGCGCTTTACCTCCTGAGCTACTGCCGCCTCACATTAAGCATGATTGATCTCTTAAAATACGAGGCATTAAATGTGCATCCCTACCTCGTCTCAAGCTGGTAAAACATAAGGTCAATCACATAGGATAACTAATCCTCTACGGTTTAAAATTGTTGGCCCATGTTTTGTTACCCCGCTGTCATCTCGGTCCGGCTTGCCAATTGTTACTGATCTTGTAACGATACAATGCTGAAACTGGAGATTAAAAGTAATTAATAATTTTGGTGTATCGTTGCTGTCTTGCTCGCCGTTCCAAATACCAGATTTACAATTTCCTGGTGTTTTATTTTCAACAAGAAAACACAGTTTTTAATCTTTTCCACCAGGTGGCTTGAGTCAGCGTTTGCCCAGTGCCAGCGCGCTGGGTAAGATCTTCACCGCTGTTCCGCTCGGCGAGCCCCTCTACCAAATGCTGGAGCTCAAACTGGCCACGTATGTGGATTTCCCCGACCACATGAAGCCTGGCGCCCTGGTGACCTGTGCGGATGACATCGAGCTCTACAGCATTGCCACTGGGGAAAGCCTCTACTTCGACAAGCCCGGCTTCACCGCTATAGCCCACCCCTCGCCTCTTTCCATTGGCACCACCCACGGCGTGTTTGTTCTGATGCCGTGCGAGGATAACGAATGGTCGGAGATGGAGAACAGAACCTGCTTGCGTTTCCTCCACAAACCGAGCATTGCCGGGATGCGAGAGTCGGGTGCCGTTTGCTGCCGAAAAAGCGACCATTTTCCGTTACCTGACGCTGAGTTTGTCTACACAGACAGCACCTATTACGTGGACTTTGAGACGTCTCAGCGTCTCCTTGCTGTCCTTAAGGATGTGGCACCGTTGGAGTGTGAGATTGATGCGTATGGAGATTTCCTCCAGGCATTGGGCCCACACGCCTCCATTGAATACACCCGCAATACGGCTAACGTCACGAAAGAGGATGCCTGTCTTGTGGAAATCCGCCAGAAGGTTTTCCACCTTCTCCGAGCAACGCCGCTGAACGTGATCCTACTAAATAATTCCAAGTTCTATCACATCGGGACCACATCAGAATACCTTTTCCACCTCACCCAGGACAATGCTCTGAGGAGCGAGCTAGGCCTCATGTCTCGTGCTTTCAGCGTGCACCTGAAGGAAAATGAAGAAGCGTCGACCTGCGTGATGCACAGCGTCCTTAAACCCACTTGCTCGGTGGGGGCCGGCTCTGTAGTGGAGTATTCTAGATTAGAGGAGAGGGTTTCCATAGGCCAAGACGCTGTGGTTAGTAGCTGCTGGGTCAGTTGTCATTCCTGTGTGCCCGACAGGGTTTTCATGCATACGCTGTGCGTGAATCACCAGGGGAAAACCGGCTTTGTGACCGTCGCCTTCGGGATTCACGACAACTTGAAACGCTGCGTGGAAGCTTCCACAGCAAAAAAAGCATTGACTTTTTGCGGCATGACTCTGGAAACCTGCATGTCCCTTTGGGGTCTCGACCCGTACAAGTTCAGGTTCTCCGGTGATGTGTCCGGCTGTTGTTTGTGGACCGCTTGTTTGTTTCCTATCTGCCAGGACCAACAGCGCTCATTTTCAATGTCGCTAAGCATGTTGCAAGCAGTTCTGGGCAAATGTGCCTTCACTGTACCTGAAAGTATCAAACTAGTATCCATGCATGAAGCACTACAATGGAAGAACTTGCAAGAGATGCTTAACTTCAGGAAGGGACTCTATCTGGACATCACAGCAGGCTTATAAAGCAGTTTACATGAAATAAAGTAAGTACAAATATGTAATATCAATGTAAATAAAAACAACAAATCACCCATTTATTAATGCTCAAACACAATAAATCATGAGTTGTCAAAACAAATGGAAGGCAAGATTAGGCCGGACTGATCGAATGTTGAAACATTTTCAAATGACACATGCAATCTAGTGAACCTACTGAAAGATTTACAAATATATTCCAATACGAGTAGATCAATAAATGAGTATTTTCTATTGGGTTCATCAGTAATCTTTAATTTTATCCCAATCTTTGCCTTCTACTCAAAAGCTTTTCTGATTGCGTTGCAACACTGTCATCTATAGGCCACGATTAGTCAGTGCATTCATTTACTAACACGAAGTTCACATGTTCCTTCAGAGGTGACTTTTTCATTAATGGTAGGTGTAATAAAAATGCTCCCATGAAATTTACATATTGTTCGTCCTCACTACAGGAGAATTACCTATGTTGCACTCGCACACAATCACATGTCACGGTGACGAAGGGAGATCAGTTGTTGGGAGTTTGTTCGGCTGTTATTATTTTTAGCCCCCTGCCATGATCCCCTCTTTATCTGGACTGGTGCAATTGTGGCAGTGAGAGCAATTGTATGACTGACTTTTTACTCACTAACATCTTGCAGCATACTGAAACTCACTGATAAATGGGGAATTACAAGTCCAGACCGTCACAGACGTGTACAGGTAAGTGTATTTTGAGTGAGGCATTTGGTGTTAATATTTCTATAATTATTCAACAGGATTGTTTCTTCACTGGCAGATTCATGGTTTCTGGTTTACATACCTGTCAAGCTCCAGGGCTCCATGCCCTTACAAAATGTTGTATTTTCCCTTTCAAAATACAAAATAATCTTACACCACATTTTTCTTTCAAACGTGTTTATTTATGTCGTTTAACATGTTATATTGTACATGTGTTTGGTTATATCATATATATTGTTTGTTGTGGGATACTGAGTTGCTCGACATGAATGAGGTTTATTATAAAAAAGTTAAAAAATTAAGTAGCTTGGGCGTTCACTGTAGAAGGAAAAAATACATGCAAATATAATTAAGTACAATAATACATTTTCTTATTCAAATTATGAATTTATTTTGTGCATTAAGTTATGGTTGGTAATATACTGATTAAAGGGATAACCACAAACCTGTCTTTTTTCATTTTCTCCTTCTATACTTCCTTTTTTTTTTCTTAACTTCTTTATACAACAATTATGATTCGTAATGTAATGCATCAAAGCAAGTGAGCCGTTTGCGAGCCGGCTCTCATTAATGAGTTGAGCCGAAAAAGCCGGTTCTCTAAAAAGAGACTGACTTCCTTTCACTACATAACTACCACATGAAATCCGAGGCGACAGATGCATACGCAGAGTAGCATCAAACCACTCGCTTCGTTTGCAACGAAAAAAACGATACCGAGATAGAGGCTACCGCGGCGAACTCGTTTGACTTGATTGATTTGCCGTTTCGTGATAGTCTGTGTATACCGGATGGTACCCATAATTGACAAATTTGCGTTTTTCCGTACAGATTTTCTTGTACGTCGTACACGTCTTAAAATGCATAATACACGTACTAAGTATGGCAAAAACGTACAGGTTGACAGGTATGGGTTTAGCTTTTCTGCCTCAAAGTTTTGAAATTCAGGATATATTCTCAAAGTATTTTTAATGTTGAGGTTTCCCCTACATATTGTAAAGCTGGCCTGCACCATTCCGGCCAAAATGGTAATCACAGTAATTGCAGTTGTTATCAACAAAAACGACAGCAATTTTTGCTGCTCTACTTTTACAGTGCAAAAGGTTCAGAGGGAACATTGTATTCCAAAACATAAAAAGTAATTAACATATTTACCAATAATATTTTATTGCACCACTGGCAGGTAATTAAGCACGGAGGCTGGGTGGTTAGCGCGCAGCCCCACCGTGCGGAGATTGCATGTTCTCCCCGTGCCTGCTTGGGTTTCCTCTGGGCACTTCGGTTTCCTCCCACATTCCAAAAACATGCATGTCAGGTCAATTGGCTTGTCTAAATTGTCCCTAGGTATGATTTGAGGGAGTGAGTTGTATATCTCTGTGTGCCCTGCGGTGGGCTGGCAACCAGTTCAGGGTGTCCCCTGCCCACTGCCTGAAGATGACTGGGATGGGCTCCAGGACCCCCGTGACCCTACTCAGGATAAGCAGTGCAGATAATGGATGGATGGATAAGAGTTGTGATTCTCAGGTCTTTTTTATCAAGGTTCTATAGGAGTTTTTCCTTGCCTTCATGTAGGTTTTAGATCCGGGGATGGTGTAATAATAGTCTAATCTGCACACACTTTTGACACATAAGAATCACATGATTAAGGGCTATACAAATAAACATGACTTGACCTGATTATTTGTGCTAAGATACAAATAAAAAATAAATCTTACTATTTCTTGTACAATACAATTACTTAAAATTGGTTGTAATCAGTGTTCCCTCTAAGCTGCGCAAATTGCGCACTGCTTGCACATTCTCGGCGCACAAGAAAATCTAGCCAGTGCACAAAAATGAGGGCTCAAAATTACTCATTAAGGAGCGACTTAAGTCAAAGTTACAGTAGATGAAGGTAAAAATACACGGGTTCCCCTGACGTTGTGTCCTAAATGCGGTATTTTGAAGTCAATGTCGAACAAAGTTGAAAAGTAAAGTCAGTAGAGTTTGTCGGGAACCGGCTTCTTCGGCTCAGCTCACTAAAAGGAACCGGCTCTTTCGGGTCCTAAACGTCTCTTCAGGTTGTTTTTGCTTCTTTAATCCCAACATGACCAAATATTATGTAAAATTATGCACAAAATGACTTAAAGGGATGCGGGAATAGAACAAATAAGAAAAAAATGCCAAAATGAAAAAGTAGACCAAAAAAAAGACAAGAAAGAAATGTAGGAAAAAAGTAAATCGAGAACAAAAAGAAAAAAGTAACAGCTCGGAAAAAATCAACACAATGAGATTTTTTTTAAAGGAATTTTAAAAAAAGTTGAAAAAAACACGGAAAAAAGAAGAAAAAGTTTGTGTTGCATTCAAATAATTTCCAATTATATCAAGTGAATCTTGTTGCCAACATTGTACTTCCACTAAAAAATGTGATCAAGTACAGTTCTGTATCTTACAACAGACTAAATAAGTCCCCAAAAATGTTAATATTATGCGATAAAACATATCAGGAAATAAAAAGAAATGGATATCTTGTGAAAGAATTGTAAGAACAAACGACGTTTGTAGGCCGTACAACCTTTGCAATAGTACATGAGTCAATTCATTCAAAAGAGAAAAATAATTTTGCAAAATTTAACTTGATGTCAAGTTTTGGACATGTTTGATAATCAATCTTGCCACACTTGGGATTATGGTTGCTCACTGTTGTTTCAAGCGTTGCTCACCGACTTTGTGTGAACGCTCAGACCCGTGGAAAATTAGAGGGAACATTGGTTGTAATCTGTAATTTTTAAAAACCTGTAAATATAAAATTACTCATATGGCGGATACACTTGCTTGAATATTATCTAAAAATAAAACTTATTTCTTTTAAACATGTATGAGTTATTTAACAAAAAAAGTAATGAGATACAATACAATACAAATTCAGCTCCAATTTTGCTGTACTTTCTTGCTCTTCCAATGACTACTACCGTTGACGATTATAGAGGTAATTTGCAATGAATAACATTCAATTAGGGAAATTGGAACATAATGGAGAAAAAGAAAAGGTGTATATGGTTCAATCCAAAACACGGTTTCTATGTAATTTGAGAATTGAATACAGAGACCCCTCTCTACTTAGTTATCGCTGGTCCGCTCCTTCTCAGGAAAAAAACATTTAATTAAAAAAAAAAAAAAAAAGATTAACTCAGGAAAAAAAACAATGTATCCATCCCGCACCAACAAGGAATGTTTCGGGCAGCCAAGAATCAAGCCGATTGGCCATTCAAGTAAAAACAAAATAAAACAAAAAACACAAGGAATGCTTCCCATACCTGTGAAGAGCGTTTTAGACAGCCAAGATTCACGGCAATTGGCCAGGACCCCTTGACTTGAGATCTTCGATGCCGATTGGCCAATTCATATCACAGTGTCTTTCATACTGAACCGGACCAGACACCTGCTCTGCATTTTTCTGCATTTTGCTGAGTAAAGTTTGTGTCCTGCTCCTTTTTTCATGCCGCTTTAACAATGCATCTCTCTCTCTATCCTTCGTTCTGTAAGCCAGCAAGTCTCATTAATAAAGGCGAATGCCCCATAAAACAATTACATAATGTCTAATTTTTAAAAAGTACTGGGTTTCAATTTGTTCTCGCTCTTAGTCGGCAAGTCCGCTCTAATGAAGGCCACCTTCCCCCCCAAAAAGGTGTGACACTACTTTGCAGATTTTTATTTTTTGCGGGTGATTCTGGTCCCTATTAAACTCCTTAAACTGAGGCTTTTTATATTAACTGCTTTTGGTTGCTTGCCCTTATTCTTGCTCAAGATGAGTGGAAGAAAAAGGTGAGCGAGTCGTACTCTGCTATCCTGGAAAAGCTTGAAGATGACCTCCAACTCAAAGAAAGCGAGCTTGTCGACCTCAAACTGGCGTTCAGGTGCGCGCTTTGCTGATTTTACTTTTGGAGCCCGACGAGATGTTGACAATGTTTTTTCTTGTCCCTCACGTGACTCAGCTCGGACGAAGCGTTTCAGAAGGTCAACTTGAACTACCGGACAGAGAAAGGATTGTCCCTGCTGCATCTCTGCTGCGTATGTAAAGGTATGTGCAGCCGCCACAACCCTATTAATAACTCGTCAACAAAACACTATGAGGGAGTGGAAGGACGGATTATGAGTGACTTATCTGCGGACCACCTTTTTGGTGTTAAAGTCAGGCCTATCAAAAGCCTTTTCATACAATTGAAGAATGCCACAAAATGGTCATGTCCAGGTTTTAGAAAATTAGTAATTCATGTCCAGGGAGTATGTTGAAGCGAATAATCTTGAGAGTTGTTAGCCCAAGTGAGGTTCCACTTCATGATAAATCGGATTCCCACAAAGCTTCTGAACTGTATCGCGTGTTGAAAACCCCTAATTATAACCTGCAACGCTTATCCTTAGTAGGGTGGCAGGGGTGCTGGAGCCCATCCCAGCTATCTCTGGGCAGTGGGCATGGGACACCCTGAACTGGTTGCCAGCCAGTCGCAGGGCACACAGAGACAGACAACTCACTCGCTCATTCACACTTACGGACAATTTGGACCGGTCAATTAGCCTCACATGCATGTTCTTGGAATGTGGAAGGAAACCGGAGTAAGTCAAGTCACATTTATTTATATAGCCCTTAATCACAAAAATGTCACAAAGGACTGCGCAGGATTACAATTACACAATTACCTGATCTTAAACCAACATGCCGGCAAGGAACAACTCAAAACCTCAGCGTGAGGAAAAAGAGAAACCTTGAAAAAGGACCTCTTTGAGGATGACCAGGGTGAATCACAATTTGCATTACTATACACAAGCATAGTAAACACTAGGTAACATGTTGAAAATTTGTCCGGAAAGTGCATGACAACAGCGATGCCCCTAGCCTGTAAACTAGTCGGGAAAGTCTATGACGGCCACGGCGCAGTTTCCCATCTCTGCCAGCTGGTCCAAGCAGGCGTTCACATGCTTCAGGTCCAACGCTGGTCCACTGACACATCTCCAAATCGTCCTTCTCCTTCGTATCACCACCAGGCAGGCAGTTGGAAAAAGACAGGACAATACAGAATATGAGGTGGGCATCAATCATAAGCTTTGGAATAGAAGTGTGTCTTAAGCCTCGATTTAAAAACTTCCACTGAGTGCCCGAATAGGGAAGTAGGCTTCCTAATTTTACAAAGTTGTTTTCTTCGGGCTTTTATAGTTTCTCTTTTTCAAATCCACATGCTTCAGTTTAATTCTAAGCCACGACCTCTCGTGGTGAATTATTGCACACTGCCACTGTGTGTGGAACAATCGCCTTTTTCAAGTTGAAAGGAATAATGAAATGTTAATTGCAATCGATCAGGAGTGTGTGAACTTTTTTTCTAGCAGAGTATTTTTCTTGTCCAGGTAACAAGGGACACATCAGCTCTCTAATGGTCAAAGGTCTCCGTCCATCCAGATTGACCAAGCACGGATTCACTGCACTCCACTTAGCTGCGTACCAGGTTAACCAATACAGAAAATGTTGGTCCTCATTTCTTTTCACTGATGGAAAAAATGTAAATTCTTTTTCAGGACAACGGCGAGCTTGTCACGGCGCTCCTCCATGGCGGCTCGGACGTGCAGCAGCTGGGCTACGGAGCCCTCACCGCCCTGCACGTCGCCACGTTGGCTGGACACATGGAGGCGAGTGATCACTGATAATTTTATGCACCAGTTTAGTTGACAGGCTGCTTTGCCTGCAGGCGACCGATATTCTCCTACAGCACGGCGCTCCCGTCAGCGTCCAGGATGCAGTTTTTTTCACCCCGCTGCACATTGCTGCGTATAATGGCAACGAGCAGGTACGATGGGTTGAAGTTTTTTGTTCGGAATGATAATGAAAATGAATGACGATCCATTTGACCAGCTCACCAAACTGCTGCTGAAATTTGGCGCTGATGTTAACGCCAGTGGCGAAGTGGGCGACCGGCCTCTGCATCTTGCTGCAGCTAAGGGTTTCCTCGACATCATTGCACTCCTGGTCGGGGAAGGGGGAAAAGCTAATGGTGAGAATAACTTTTGGCATCGCTCAAATGAAAAACTTAAAGCCAATGGTTTATAGGCTCCAAAACTGTTGAATCGAGTTTTGTGGAAATTCACACAGTAGTACTTTAGGCCTTTGGGAGTGTCTTTAGCTAGGTTTCGTGTCAATAAATACACATACAAATCGATAAATATCTGCATTTGTGTCCAACCGGCTTTGGAGCTCCATGTGGTCATACTGCTCTTTGGCACTTCCTAGTAGCTTCCTGGTACTTTTTCAACAAACCATGGCCGCAACAACCCTGCTCAGGTAGAATGCACCACCAAGGCCTTGTTTTAGTAAAATTGTTCTTCAAACGAAACATCCAACCATTTATCCTCACTAGAGTTGCGGAGGGTGGAGCCCATCCCAGCCATCTTAGGCAGTGGGCAGGGGACAACCAAAACGGGTTTCCAGCCACTTGCAGGGCACCCAAAGACATTCAATCCACTCGCTCATTCAGACTATAGGGGCAATTTGCACCGTCCAATCAACCTACAAGTTTTTGGAATGTCGAAAGAAACTCACTCAGGCACGGGGAGAATATGCATACTTTGCACGGGGAGGCCGTGGTAGCTGGAATTGAATCCTGAACTCCGCACCATGGGGCTGCACGCTAACCACCCAGCCGTATAATTTTTAATACGAACATATTATCTACAAACAGAACATGGATTTTTATTTTATTTATTTTATTTTACTCTACTTTTCTTTCACAATTGGACTTTTTTGCATTCTCAGGCCAATTAAACTAATTATGATGGGCACCATGTATTTATTTACAATATTCATACCCTTTATTAGGAAATTACGTAATCATTTTCAACATGTTTTTAGTGATCGGAGCTAGTTTCATGTTTACATTAAACTCAAAGTCAAAAAATTGCTTTGAATTTTTATTCTTGACAAATAGGAAGAATTTACAATTGACAAGTCTAAACTGTTCAAGACACTATATTTATCCTGATTGAGCTAACTGAACAGTGGCAAGATGGCTGCAGCGAAGCCCTGAAAGGAAAAACACCAAGTATCATGAACTGGTCCAACAGTGCAGGGACAAGGGATTGCAGAGTGGAGGTCGGGTGCAGGGGTTTACCAGCCCAGTCTGTATGGGACACATTGACAGCTCTGGGAATAAGAGGAAGGGAGAGGAAGGCACACGCCCTTAGGATGGGGGAAGCCGCGGAGAGAACCTCTTGCTGGCTCTGAAAAAGGAGGGAGGAGTTTAGCTGGGGACCAGGAGAAGATGGGCAAAGACTGGCCATCACTGCGGGCCCGCCAACTCGAGGGTGCTGTGGTTCAGGGTGGAACTGTCCAGTGACAGTTGGACACCACCTGCTGACATCTCCTGCTTGAAGGCTGCAGTCACTTTTTGAGTGACTGGCAAGTTTACTAATTAGTATTGTATTGAATAGTTAAAAAATATTTTTCTGTGTTTAAAATACATTATACAATGATTTGTTTTTCAAGACGACCATTATAACATATGAAACATAACTATTTGAATTTGATATTATTTAAATGATGCAATATATAACACACAATTGACACAAAATTTAATTCTTTATCAATTTGCAAAAAGTACGTTCTTGCAGAAAGGAAGAACATGAGCTAATTGAAAAGGTAATCATTCAATTTTTCATTTTTATTTTTTCATTTTCAATTTTGTATACCGTAAAATCCGGACTATAGAGCACAACTGATTATAAGCCGCATGCACCACATTTTGCGGACATAATTAGTTTTGTCCTTACACAAGCCGCACCCGTATATAAGCCGCATGTGCCAACATTTAAACATGTAATACAGTCACAAGTTTAACCCAAACCTGACTTTAGGTGACGCGATTTTAACTGCAGATATAGTACACAATCCATCCAACACATTCGGCAACATGATCGGAAAATGATACCGGTAGTTAGAATTTAATGCAAACCTTTAAAGTCCAGGTCCCGTTGAAAGTAATCCAATGAAAGAAATGTATATTTCCAAAGTTAAGGGTGGGAAAAATATATATCCACTATTGTCCGCTGCAACAACAAAGAGATTTAACTCAGCTTTACCCCACTTCCCGTCAGCCCGCGTTTGCTCCGCCCCTTCTTTTTGATTCGCTCGTAGAAAACATACCACAATAAGTCTCTAAAATAAATACATTACAAAAATATACAGTTGCAAATACATATTATACATGGTTACACATATTTACAAAGAAAGACGGTACACCGAGAGAGTTTTTAAAGCTTTAATAATAATAAGATAACTTTCATCCCAAACCATGCCTGTGAAAGGTACCACCATGCTACTCCTTACACGCTTGCAACGCATAAAGCGCAGCTGTTAAAATAAAACCGCACCGCATTTACGAAATTCACGTTAAACCGTCTTAGCTTGGCCTTTTGGCTGAGAATAAGTGTCCCGGCTCCTAGGCTTTGTAGCATATTATGAACTGACCGATAACGGATAATGGATAATGAATAACGAAGATAGAACAATAACCCTTAAAAACCCCAAACCCCGTTAAACCGTCTTCAGCTTTCTCCTTATATCTGTCGCCATCAAGGGCGTTTTCCTCACAATCCGCACGAACCTTTGTCATACGGACAACATAAACTAAAAGGATGCAGATGCAGTCTACCTCGGCGCACAATTCCACTGGTCTAAATCTTACCATTTGTACTTGAGTGCCGGTGGTGGCCGTTAGAAAAATTTCATAAATTGGCCGCTTCACTGAATAAGCCGTAGGGCTGAACATTTGGGAAAAATTTAGCGGCTTGTAGTCCGTAATTTACGCTAGTTTGTCTACGTCAAAGCTGTTGAAAAGCAAGCATATGTCAACATCTGTGTGTACTGTCCCCAGTGAACGCCCAAGACAATGAGGACCACGTGCCTCTCCACTTCTGCGCCCGCTTCGGTCACCATGAGGTTGTGCGATTCCTACTTCAGGGAAACTTTGACGTTCAGGCGCACGCCACCAATATCTACGGGGACACGCCCTTACACTTGTAAATGAGCCCTCGATAATTTGAAAATCATTGGACAGTTTGAAATTTCGTGTAACTTCCCAGGGCCTGCTACAATGGCAAATACGACGTGGTCAAGGAGATAATCCAACTCTCCGGTGCTGAGAGTCTGACCAAGGAGAACATTTTTAGTGAAACTTCACTGCACAGGTATCAATATTTTTGTCTCAAGTTATGGCAAAGTCGGTCTTAATAAATCCCTGGTGGTTCAGTGCCTGCACCTACGGAAAAGATCTGGAGATGGTCAAGTTTTTGTTGAGCCAAAATGCCATGAGCATCAACCACCAGGGCAGAGATGGACATACAGGTGAGTTATTTTCTTTCTTTTTTTTTATATTTCTGTCAGGCGATAACAGGAGGACAAAGTGACCACAAGCTTTGTTGAGATTGGAGAAATAAAATCAAAAATACATGAACCATCATATTAAAGTGCTTTTTTTATATACTCATAGGGCGAGAAATTTGTATTTATTTTTCATAACATGAGCCTCACCTAAAGGGATTTGACATTATTGTCTGCCATCTTGAGGCTACGGGTAACCTCCAAAAAACAAAAACTTTGTAAAAGGCTGGGCAAAAAAAATGAGAAGAAAAATGGTGCGTTTTGGTCACTTTGAGTCTTTTTAGTTTGTATTCTTCCTTGTGTTTTTTTTGCACTCATTTTCCATTGCACTACACAATACAGTGACATCTAGTTTTTGAATATTACACACCATCCTTTATTAAAGTAAAAATAAAATTTGAAGCAAAAATTAAATTATGAAATTCACTAAACAGGAAACAACATAAAAAATCTGACAAAAATAAGTGAAACAGTAAGAAACTGATTAGAAAAATGTGAAAAAAATAAACTAAACCATGACTATGAAACTATGATAATATATAGTATTTTGATTGCTGTCAGCAAGAGACCCATGTGTCTCAAAGATAAGGAGCATTGTTTAAGGCGTCCCTAAAAAAGTTAAAAGTTCATATTTTCTTTATTAATTATGTGTTATCAATGCTCAACTGAGTTCAAAGAGCCTTCAAGCTTTTTTCTAATGCGCTTATCTGCTTTTACTTAAGCAAAGATATTTGGTTTGTAACTCATTAGGTGGAATGGTGAGGACAGAGTTGTGTGGAGATTGACATTATGCTTGTTGCCACTTGTTTTTGGTAGTGTAGCATGAAAATGTTGAAAGTAAGAAGAGGCCCGATTAATGTACAGTCCAAATACCGAGCCAAACCCCAAGAAAAATTAAATATGACGATTTCTAAGAAATGCACATAATTGTTTGCGCATCATGAAGGAGCTTTACAGAAGCGGTAATAATGTGGAGGGCACAAGTAGAATAGTTCCAAATTCTTTCCAGCTTCCTTAAGCATAAAACAAACACATATTTTTGAAGTTTTTATTTTTACACTGATATTCTCATTATTAATGTATTTTTGTATTTTTTAACATTTATTTATTCTGACCCTTGTTTTTTTATTAAGGTATTTATTGTTTTTTACTTTTATTGTATTATTATTCATGAATTATTTAATATTTTTTGTTATTTTTCATTTTAATTTAAACATTTCATTGCCTTTTTTGTTTATTTTAGATATGTTTTTATTTTAAATTCTATTTATTTAATTCATTGTATTGTTTTTTTTTTTTTCCCCTTAAAGAAGAAACCCTTGCTGACAAAAATACGTTTTACGTATGCACTATTCATCTTTTGCCACACAGCTGAGATGTTCACCTTGTTTGTCTTCTAGCACTTCACAGCGCCTGTTTCCATGGTCACATCCGCCTGGTGCAGTTCCTGCTGGACAATGGGGCCGACATGAACTTGGTGGCCTGCGACCCCAGCCGCTCCAGTGGGGAAAAGGACGAACAGACCTGCCTTATGTGGGCTTATGAAAAAGGTAAAGAGTTTAAAAAAAAACGAATTGCATACATCGTCTTTACAACTATAACATGTGACTCAACATTTAACTACAAAGTGAATAAAACACAATCAACTGTGAATTATGAATCCAAAACCCATGATGTTAAGTCCTTGTTTTTCCCTTTACTGTTTGTTAAAATGAAATCAGTATTTCACATTTTAAGTGCCTTTTAGATGACCCTATTGCTTTGATTTACATAAGCAAGTAAACTATGCTAGCAAATCATTAAAAATGCCATTTATGGGCTAAAACATCAAAATATTATAACCCCTTAATTTAAGTATTGTATTTTCATGACCATAAGGCACACCATACTAAAAGGCAGAATCTGCCATTGCTGATGTAACACATAAGGTGTGTATCAAAGGTGAACTTGATGATATGGTATATGCAAGCCGCGCACCCACACTTCCTCCTTTAATGTTCTCATGGTGTCCAATCCTGTGTCCACTTTACAACAACAACAAATAGAGATAGAGCAACAAAACATTGTTTTTAACCGGTAATCATCATCAATAACACCAATGGCATTTATACTCTTTTTCTGAATTGAACACTGAGTTGAACAGCTGTGCCATATTTTGAACTTAACAGGTTTTCCTTTTTTCACTCTGAGTCACTTTTTGTGCCTTTTGGCTCCTCGGAAATGATGCCGGTGCATAACGCAGATACCTGTTCTTTCATATACAGCGATACCTCTGCTTATAAATTTAAGTCGTTCTGGGAGTATCTTCGTAACCTGAAACCTCTTCGTAGCTAAATGCGACAATCAGTTGCAAGCCCTGCAAAAGTACAGTATATTTTTTCAATAAGTCATAAAAGAGCATCAGAACATGAAACAAATACATGTTTACTGCATAGTAATTATAATAATAATAATAAAATAACAAAGAATAAAACAATAAAAATTTCACTTCATTTACCTTTTAGCCTCGCATTAATTGAAAAACTGATCCAATGACGATTGCTTTTGCTGGCTTTTGACAGTCCGTCCGAAATGCGCAATGCAGGCTTAGCGATAGCCTGATGTGTCGACACTTTTTCTGGGTGATTCCTTTACACAAATTCCGCAAATTCATTGAATTTTGCGAAAGAGTCTTTACTTTGGGCTGATTGAATGATGGCTAAGTCTTGCCGGGAACCCTCCTTCTCCTCGTCTGTAAACTCTGAACCGTGTCGGTGACACAAAGAAAATGCTGGGAACACTGATGTGCACTGGTTCTCGGGCAGATTTAAAGCGATAGCCAGTTTGTATACGCTCGGGAAACTCTGGAAGCAGCAAATAGCAGCACGTACTAGACTGTATTTTTGACTTCGTAAATAGAGGCAATCTTTGTAATTAGATGTAATATTTTCCTGTTCAGGTACGTCGTAACCTGAAACTCCCGTATGTAGAGACATTTGTTAGTAGAGGTCCAACTGTATAATCAATGCCCTCACGGCTCCATTTAATGTTCTCATGGTATCCTGTACTATGTCGCCTTACAATGACAACACACACTCTCATAGGGCACATTGAGGTGAAGGACGCACTTCACATTTGAAAGAAAATCGAATATTTTTAAATGCGCCTCATAGTTGTAGAATACGGTAAATTTAAGCACAACCAGTGGAGTGACTCATGTAGGTGCATAACAGAACAATAAAAAAGGTGTATTTTAAGTATCCCCTGCCAAGAAAAAATACTATTACAGTATATTTCAACCACAACAATGCAGTGAACACAGTACAAGAAAGACATTTGCCCAAGCTAAACTAGCATTGTGGCATTTCTACACCTATTTCCCACCGCAGGTCACGATGCTATTGTGACTTTATTGAAGCACTACAAACGCCCGGACGACTCGCCCTGCAACGAGTACTCGCAGCCAGGAGGGGGTGAGTCCAGAAAATTCAACACAGCCAGCCGCAAGAACTGTCACGTGTAAGTGTTTAAATCCGGCAACTGTCTTCCAGATGGCTCGTACGTTTCTGTCCCGTCTCCTCTGGGGAAGATCAAAAGCATGACCAAAGGTAACCATGCGGGATGCATTTTCACACATTTTCACACATTTTCACTTTCCTGTCATCGGAGGAGACACACGAACATGTGCATCTGGATTTTGCTCAGGAAAAGTGATGTCAACGCAACAACTCCGAGAAAAGGGAAGATATAGATCTACTAATGCAGAGAGACGTTTAAACGTTGGTCGCATTTTCTGGACTATAGGGCGCCCTGGATTATAAGGCACACCTTTAAGAATAGCCGTATGTGAAATACTTTCCATATATAAGACAAACTGGTCTATTGGATCCATCCATCCATTATCGGCACCGCTTATCCTCAGTAGGGTCGCGGGGGTGCTGGAGCCCATCCCAGCTATCTTCAGGCAGTGGGCAAGGGACACCCTGAACTGGTTGCCAGCCAGTCGCAGGGCTCACAGAGACAGACAATTCACTCGCTCATTCACTCCGAGGGACAATTTGGACCGGACAATTAACCTGACATGCATATTTTTGGAATGTGGGAGGAAACCGGAGTGCCCGGAGGAAACCCCACGCAAGCATGGGGAGAACATGCAAACTCCACACAGACGGTTCGATCTCATGACCTCAGAACTGTGCCGCACACGCGCTAACCACTGCGCCGCTGTGCTGCCCGGGTTACCTACAAATCGCCCTAAAAACTATTCCGGTCTATAAGTCACATCTGATTATATGACATACGTTAGAATTTCAAGTCCAGATAATACAGCATTTGATATCCACTCAATCCAATGTAATGTGCTGTTTGTCCCTGACAGTTATCAAAGTTTCAAATTTTTCATCATAGTTCGTTTCTATTTTGAATACATTGGGTTTTTAAAAATTAATTTAGCTTTAATTTTTTTTTTGAGCAAGTTTGTTAGTTTCATTATTTCATAGAAACATGTTTTGCGTTTGTCGAGTGCAAGATACAGCAAATGTCTTTTCCAAAAATATATATTTTCAATGTTTTGTGTTTAAACTATAATATAATTTGCCCAACAAAATCCAACTTCACTTTTTCTGCATTTTTTTTACAAAAAGATAACAATTGAAATAATTAAAGTTAACCCTCGTTTATCGCCATGATAGGCAAAAAGTATAATACTTTTGTTTGTTCTTTTAATTTATAATCCAATTAAATCTTCTTTTGGTCTAACTAATGAAACTACTGAACAGTGTCTAAAAATTTAGTTATCAATGTGAACTGAAAGTCGAAAGACTGTTTCGCAAAATGCAAAATTCAATGCACAATGCAAATCAGTGTAGCAGTGAGACTGTGAAAAGTGAACTGCATTATAGCAAGGGTTCACTTTTTTATTTGAAGAATTGGTGAAAAGTAGAGATTAAGTTCAAATATGTGAGAAATTTCTATAATCAAAAATCAATACTAAAACAAATAAAAATACATTATTATCCGTTTAGTTATTTTTTTTCTCACGATATTCATCCCCTCATTATTGTTGAACTGTATGAGTGAATGTTGATTGTCTCATTTCAGAGAAAGCAGAAGTTCTTCTACTTAGGGCCAGTCTTCCCTCTCATTTCCATCTTCAGCTCTCAGAGTTGGAATTCAACGAAATCATTGGATCCGGTGAATGCATTTATTTTTTATCTAGCTATCTATCTCCTTCTTTGCATTATCCCAACATATTTTGTAATGGTTTACTTTTTTGCCCTAATGAGATGTTTATGACCCAATTTCTTTCGTAGAATGACCAAATGTTTTCTTAAACGTATGTTTGACAGTTGTTCTTATCCAACGTGGTCTGATTTACATTCCAAATATTGCACAAATGCAGAAAAGTAAAACAAATGGCAAAAAATATAGTAGTGGGGTTTTTTTTTCACATCATTGGTAATCTATTTTGCCCACAGGCTCCTTTGGCAGGGTTTACAAAGGAAAATGCCGTAACAAAATAGTCGCGATCAAACGGTAACAATCAACAATCTGCGCTTTCCTCCTCCACTTGCATGTTTTGCTTTCTGACCTTTCGGCCGTCATCCGCAGCTACCGGGCAAACACGTACTGCTCCAAGTCGGACGTGGACATGTTCTGCCGAGAGGTGTCCATTCTGTGTCGCCTCAATCATCCCTGCATCATCCAGTTTGTGGGCGCCTGTCTGGACGACCCCAGCCAGTTCGCCATCGTCACGCAGTATATTTCAGGAGGCTCGCTCTTTGCACTTCTGCATGAGCAGAAGAGGTGAGTTTCAGTACGTGCCGTCATTGAAATGACTTTAGTGATAGGGATGGAATTTCTATTAAGACATCCCTCCACTTACCGTATTTTCCGCACTATAAGGCGCACCTAAAAGCCTTTATTTTTTTCAAAAGCTGACCATGCGCCTTATAATACAGTGCGCCTTATTTATAGGGTTCAATATTAAGTCGCAAAGTCTTGCAACTAAAGCAAGCAGCCGCCGACTAGATTTTCCCCCGAAGGCGAAGTTGTCCACGGTGTATGCTGGGATTGATATACCGGCGTTTCATTTCCTAACCAATGTGTCAATCATCATTTGAATCAGTCACTATTGGCTAAAGTTATTCGGAGGTAAAGGGGGCGGATCCTTTTTATCTTTTACAGGCTCGCATAGGCTAAAGGGGCGAAACAAAGCCTGCAATTGGCCGACAAAGATGAATGTGAATCACACGTTGGTTGGGTTGCACTACGGCATAGAGAAAACATTTTTTACTATTCTGTATTTGTAAATATTTTACACTCCTGGATTTACTACACTCACGGTTGTAAGAAGACCACGGTTACGTATCATTAATGAACGTGAAGGCTGCAAGAGAACTTAGGTGAGCTATGCGGATTTATATTTTAACGGTATCTTGTTTTAGAACGATCTTGATGTTTCTGTGATGAGTCTATTTTTAAACTAAATTCAATTCAAAGTGTTTATTGTCATATGCACAGTAAAGAACCCCGTTTCCCTGCACAATAAAATTCTTACTTTGCTGTCCACACAGTTGCCAGCAAAAAATAAAATGAAAACTAATAAATGTTTGTTTGGTGACATCGTACGGACACCGCATCCGCACGTGTCTACGACACGTATTTGCTTCTTTGCAAGCTTTCGGAATGTTAAGGGGGTAATAAGTTTGACTGAACTATCTGACTGTTTTGTCGACGTTCCCATTGTAGCGCCTTATAATCCGGTGCGCCTTATGTATGGAAAATATAGGACCAAAAACGATTTTTTGGGGGTGCACCCTATAACCCGGTGCGCCTTATAGCGCGAAAAATTCGGTATGTTTTTATTAAGCGAAGTATAGCTCGGTAGGTAAAAAAAAGGCTGCCAGTCAATTTGGGGGATTTTCACTCTTTTTACAAGGATCGTGGATCGCTGTTTTCAGAAACTACTGAATTATGGATTTACATCTTTTAAGTCGTAGTTTTAAATCAAAATAAACAGAACATAAGCTATTTTAGATAAAAAAATATTTACGATTTAATGGTCATAATAACCTTTCTGCCAAAGATTTTCTATTTTATAATTCCTTTAACATTTGAATACTCTTGTAATTTTGATGCATTTTAAGTAATAGATTGCGCTTGATTAGCAATTTCAAAGCAAAATAGGAAATTGGCTTTTTTCGGATAACATAACAATCATTTGATGGATCTGGTTACTTTCATGCTAAACATTTTTGCTTTAATGAGTCCTTGAGTATTTGATTAGTCTTTTTAGTAAATAAACACTTCAAACATGAGTAGCAGTAGCAGGAAAAGCCTCCTGAACTGACTCAGATACAGCGCTTTCATCATCAGGTCACTGTATATCTGAAATTCAAGTATATAATTAAAATTTGAAGAATCAGTCAACGAAAAATTTTAGGTATGTAAATCAATTTTCAAAAATAAGTTTTAAATCAGCAGCACGGCAGAACAGTGGTTAGCACGTGTGCGGCACAGTTCTGAGGTCATGAGATCGAACCTCCCTGTGTGGAGTTTGCATGTTCTTCCCATGCTTGCGTGGATTTCCTCCCACATTCCCAAAAAACATGCATATCAGGTTAATCGGCTGGTCCAAATATTCTCTTGGTGTGAATGAGCGAGTGACTTGTCTGTCCTTGTGAGCCCTGCGACTGGCTGGCAACCAGTTGAGGGTGTCCCCTGCCCACTGCCCGGAGATAGCTGGGATGGGCTCCAGCCCCCCCGAGACCCTACTGAGAATAAGTGGTGCAGATAATTGATGCATGGATGGTTTTAAATCAATTTTAAATTTGAAAATATATATATATTTTCAGTTGGTGGACCACGCAATTCCTCTAATAAAAACATACTGTTTGAAAAACTGGAAGAATCAGTTAGAGCAGGGGGTCTCCAACGTGTTGCCCGCGGGCTCTCAGAACGCCTAAGTAGCCTGTGTACAGGTCCTGAAAATAGTTCACCAGTGATGGGTCTTTGTCATTTTCCAGGGAAATTTGATTTCTAACTGGCACGATGTTTAAGTGGTGCACCTATTCTAATAACTACAACCTGGTAGTTACATAGTAATTACATGATAAGTTTTCATTTTAGAAATGCATATCAAACTGGTAGCCCTTTGTGCCAATCAGTAACAAAAAGTAGCTCTCAGCTTAACAAAGGTTGGAGACCCCTCAATTATAGATTGGTCAAGTCCAGTCGTGTTTATTTGTACAGCCCTTAAGTCTCAAAGGGCTGTACAGACTAATTCTACATCATGGTCCATAATATATGGTCTCAAATCTTCAGTAAACTGCCCTAATATCAATTGCTTAATGCAGTGTTTGAATGCTTTTTTAGCTTCTTCTAAGCTCGTCAATGGTATTTTGCATTATTTGTTAGCATTAAATTAAGTGGGCTATCCAAAGGCAAACTACATTATGTGTTTCTTTATTTAATTGACACCGAGTAACTCTTTTTGTTTTATGCTCTGTTAGTAAACTTTTACTTGT
Organism: Urocampus carinirostris; assembly: GCF_059441175.1. Taxonomy (NCBI): domain Eukaryota; kingdom Metazoa; phylum Chordata; class Actinopteri; order Syngnathiformes; family Syngnathidae; genus Urocampus; species Urocampus carinirostris. The sequence continues at coordinate 29,773,356 of NC_142360.1, forward strand.
CATGACATCCCAAGAACTATCTTCTAGTTTTCGCAACAGAGCAGTCAGCTGGTGTCATTATCTTCCCTGGAAGCAACCGCTTGCCAATTCCTTCACCCTAATCGCAATAGCTATCGATCTGGACGGAGTGTTGTGCTAACCGTCTGCCCACGTGCACTCGGGTTTATCGACTGACGGATGTAAAGAACCGTGCGTGTTTGTGATTGGCAAGGGGCGGGGCATCGATCCTGGGCTAAGTCACTGCCTCTTTAATGATGTGTCAATGGACAGACTTATTGATCTGCAGTCCAAGCTTATCATCGCCATGGATGTGGCCAAGGGGATGGAGTACCTGCACAACCTCACCCAGCCCATCATCCACAGAGATCTTAACAGGCATGGGTCACATACATGTACATACGTGAGACCCAGGTGTGGTCAATGACGCATTTCTTCTTTCGCAGTCATAATATTCTTCTTTATGAGGACGGACATGCGGTGGTGGCTGATTTTGGAGGTAAGACATATAATAGTGTGATAAAGTTCTTCACTTTCTGTAATGCACTTAAAAGATGTCATACATTCTGGATTCATTACAAATAAACTATAATATTGTAACTTTTTTATGATTTTGAATATTTCTGATCATGGCTTACTTCTGCAGAATCCAGATTCCTGCAATCTGTGGATGAAGACAACATGACCAAGCAGCCAGGTGTAAGTTGCACTTTCTATTTTGTCTTGTTTTTTTGACCAAGCAGAGTTGAGCTTTTATTGCCATTTGCAATAACATCTAGCCACGGTCTTCTTGAATAGATGTGCTGCCCCATTTTTATAAACTGCCTAGTAAAATTGTATTTTTGTTTGCGGTTTAATTTTGTTTTTGAACGCTTGGTTTCTACGATCACCCTATTGGCATATCATTTTGCTCATCGTTACGGATTATTTGTTATTATTTGTGCTTTTCTTCGTATGGACAAAATGTGTAAAATGAGAAAATTATATGCCAATCTTGCAGTATGTTGCAATTGTTCGCTGCAAAAATTTTGTTTTCACCCCATTTGTAGAAAAGGTAATTTTTCCCACTTTACAATTATTTGTCTTTCACAAACAAAATTCGAACACATATCTCTAGAATTACAAAAATTATTTTATCTAGCTGATTTGAGATCTCATCTCATTAGCTGCACCGCTTATCCTCAGTAGGGTCACGGGGGTGCTGGAGCCCATCCCAGCAATCATCGGGCAGTAGGCAGGGGACACCCTGAACTGGTTGCCAGCCAATCGCAGGGCACACAGGGACAGACAACTCACTCGCTCATTCACACCTAGGGACAATTTGGACCGGCCAATTCACCTGAAATGCATGTCTTTGGAATGTGGGAGGAAACCCACGCAAGCACGGAGAGAACATACAAACTCTGCACAGTAAGGCCGGTAGCTGGATTTGAACCCACGCAGGAGGTTCCCACGACCTCAGAACTGTGCCGCACACGCGCTAACCACTGCGCCGCCGTGCTGCCCTGATTTGAGATATTTTATAAAAAAATATATTTTTTGCAAAGACTTTCTGCTATTTTCTGCTAAATAAGATCATTTTCATTATTTTAAGTATACATTTGATTATTTTTCTTGAAAAACAAGATTATATTATGTATCTTCAAAATAAGCTAGTAAATTGTAGTTAAAATTGACGTTAAATTTTTTTGTAGTGCAGAAACAATACAATTTTACTGTGTCTTGTATTTATTATTCAATTAAAACAAGAAAAATTATCCTTTAAAAGTGCCAATTATTTTTTCATTTGGACAATTTTAAGCCCTTTTCAGTTAGACATATTTTCAATTTATTCTTCTGATAAAATAAGAAAACAATCATCTTTAGAGTAAGCAAAATGAATTATGGGAAATTATTTTGCCCATTTTATTTTGTTTGAAAATAGGAAAAGTAATACTCAAAATTTGGTAACTTATCCATCTGCCAGAGAAGTTGGCTGAATTACTTTATCGTGAAAATCAATTGTAAAACATTACAGTAAAATAAAACAAATATTGAAAATTACAAAGCAAAATTAAAAAAAATATATAAAACATTTCAAAGTATTTGTTCATTACTAGAAACTTGAATAAGACATATACTGATTGAAAAACTACTTATTAAAGTTAAAAAAATATCTGCCAATGGCGTGCTTTATTAAAATAGTTTTGCAGTGCATGTTCTCTAAGGAACACTTTGTGATATTTGGCCACTAGATGTCACTGTATTTTGTAGTGCAACGTTCTTCAAAGTACAAGGAAGAATACAAACTATCTAGACTCAAAGTGACCAAACTGCATAATTATTTTCCCCTTTTTTGCCAACCTTTTCACAATGTTTTGGTTTTGGGGGCTACCCATCGCAGCAAGATAGCAGACAATCTTGCCTGCTCACTCTAGGTGCAGATCAAACATTCTTGACCTACGAGTATTAAGAAAATGCACATTTATATATTAGTTCATGTGTTTTTGCCTTCTATCCTAATTAATATAGTTTTGTTTTTTTCTCGAATTAATGTAGGTTTTTTAAAAAAAATCAGTTCACGGATCCCTTAACCACCTGGACTGTAGGTGCACCACTTCCTTTGGTGTGTCTTGGGCAAGAAGGTGTGAAGTAGTACACAATGTCCCTTTTAGTGTATAATGTAGTGCCTGGTACCAACTATTTGGCCCACCCCTGGCGTTTCATTGAGCTCAACGTGTAGCTCTGGCCTGCCTGCACCTGCAATCAATTACGGGGCGGCACGGCAAACTGCCTTCTTGCAGATTTTGCCCGCTTTGTGATGAATCATCACGACCTGAGATGCTTAGCCTGCAGTTTGGTGGTAAAGTGTCTCTGGAGAGCCGCCTGTTGTAAGAAACCAGTTACCTTGACTCAAACCCTTTGTTTGCCGTAGCAACTGCACGCTGTTTTGAAATATTCTTTTTATTTATTTTTTTATGTGACGTCTGTCTTTGTGTGCATGCATGCATGTAAAGAACCTGCGATGGATGGCTCCAGAGGTCTTCACACAGTGCACACGCTACTCTGTCAAGGCAGACATGTTCAGCTACGCCTTGTGTTTGTGGGAATTGCTGACTGGAGAGATTCCCTTTGCACACTTGAAACCGGGTAATTTTTCCCTCGCTTCATATCTCTCTGCGTCACCCAGGCGGTTAACGCACACTCCCGGGATGCAAACGAATGCACGTGATGAATCCAAATACAGTACACCCCAGGAATACGATATTAATCCATTTTAAGGTGGGGATCACTAAGGGACATTTCTGTATGGCAGGGGATAGGAAAATATCGTAATTATCTAATTCTTTCCAAACCCTAGATAAACATTCAAATAACATACTAGTATATAGTAAACACTACATGAATGTAAAATACACGCATGTGATTATATACATGTAAAGGAGACATGGAAATTTATTTACCTTTCGTGTGACTTTCGTTTGAATTTGGTGCATTCTTAAGCATGAGAATCAATTTGTTGTTGTATAGTGGGAAAAAACGCCCTAAGGGACTGGAAAAAACATCATAAGGTAAGGACACCGTACCCTAGGGGTCAACTCTAATTAATAGATTAATCAAGTCAAGTCACATTTATTTGTATAGCCCTTAATCACAAAAATGTCTCCAAGGACTGCACAGGATTACAATGACACCATCACCTGATCTTAAACCAACATGCGGGCAAGGAAAAACTCAAAACCTCAGCGTCAGGCAAAAAGAATCCTTAAGAAGGGGCCTCACAAGTGGTAATCCCCCTTCCAGGATGACCACGATGGAATAGATTTAGCATTGTGTCACAGTACATAAACATAGTAAACATCAATAAATGAGAACACTAGGTAACATGTTGAAATTTGTCCGGAAAGTGCATGACAGCAACGAGGCCTCAAGCCTGAAAACTAGTCCAAAAAGTCCATAACAGCAAGGAAGCAGCTTCCCATCTCTGCCGGCTGGTCGATGCAGACGTTGACATGCTTCAGTAAAAAAACATATCCACACAAAAATCTACCTTAGAGCATCACCTTGATTTAAATAGCTTTCCAATACAGTTCTGCTATATCTTAAGCACCTGTTACATCACTGGTTTCGTCACAGTTGTCTTGTCTGTTGCTGTTCTCAGCCGCCGCCGCAGCAGACATGGCTTACCATCACATCAGGCCTCCAGTTGGCTACTCAATCCCGAAACCCATCTCCGCCCTTCTGATGAGGGGATGGAACGCATGTCCAGAGGTAACGCTGCCCAAGGGCAGATATAGTACTCAACTGCAGCTATGAATATCGTGCAGAAAATGATGAACAAAAAAAAAAATCACAGTCATACAAACAATGCAAACTGTTAAATAAAATAGCCAATAAAATGTTTGCGTGCTCTTTTCTAGTTAATACATTTGAGACAAAGGATGCTGAGTCAGCTGCAAATACTTTCAACACTAATGGCATGTTCCTATTTCCCTGTTAATAGAGCAGATCAGGGGATATTTGGCTCTTTTCATGAGTACATATGGCTCTGAATTATAGTATAATTTGCGTATTTAGCTAATGTATTGTTACATTTCAGTATATGTAAAACACAATTGTAGCTACAGTTTAAAGTTAAGGTGTCACACTAACAGATACCCTGCTTTGGCTGTAAATCGCTAAATAATCCTTCATATGGACCACATTAATATGGGCTCATTAAGCAATCCATGTTCAGTGTTGAGACACTTTATGGTGAAAAGCCACATACTTACTTACTTACTTACTTATTGCTCCAGCGAAGGTCGGGGGGTCCCGTCCCTGTGCGTTGAGCCGACCAGATGAACCAGGTTTTTCCAATGCTGGCGGTCTTGTGCCAGCTGTTCTGCATCCTCTACGGCAACTCCGTGTTGTTGGAGGTCGCCCGCAACGACGTCGAGCCATCGAGTGCGGGGTTTCCCTCGTGGTCGTCTCCAGCCTGCGGCCTTTGGGTCAAACTGGAGAATGGCTCGTGTCGGATGGTCTGGTGGTAGACGAAGGACATGGCCAAACCAGCGGGTGCGGCGTTGTGCGACCAAGGAAGATGCTTGGGGCTGGCACGTGCGGGCTCTGAGCTCTTTATTGGAGACTCGCTGGGGCCACCTGATGTTCTCGATGGTTCTGAGAGCCCTGCTATCAAAACCATCGATTCTTGTGGCCAGGGTGTCGTTCAGGGGCCATGTTTCTGAGCCATAAAGCAGGATAGGGAGTACGGCGAGGTTGTAAATGCGGAGCTTTGTCTTGCGTGCGATGGTCTGGTGCCGCCAGAGTGGTTTCCAGAGAGACTGCAGAGCAGATGCTGCCAGGGCTCTTCTGCGGAGAATCTCTGGTTTTAGGTCCCCATTGTCTGTCACCATGGACCCCAGATATACAAAGCTCTTGACAGGCTCTACGATGTCGCTACCAATTTGGATGGGAGGTGGATCTGGTCCATCACCGACATACATGAACTTGGTTTTCGTCCAACTCACTTGCAGGCCAAGCCGCGCTGCCTCTTCGCTGTAAATGCCCAGAGCGTCTCTCAGCTGGCTGTAGGAAGTGCTGAGAATGATGGTGTCGTCAGCATACTCCAGGTCAGTCAGGTGGTAGTTGCCGAAAGACACTCCGGGGATGCGCTCACTAACCCTGAACATCAGATGGTCGATGATGCAATTAAAAAGGTCGGGAGCAGCCACACAGCCTTGGCGAACGCCGCTGGAGATAGCAAACCAGTCGGAGTCAATGCCGTTGATACGGACACAGCTCTCTGTGTTGCTGTAGAGCAGCTTGAACAGGGCTATGATCTTGGGTGGTGCTCTGAGAGCTTGGAGGATGTTCCACAGTGAAGAGTGGCAGACGGTGTCAAAGGCGGCCTTCAGATCAATGAATCCGATATATAGATGGCGATCTTTACGGAATTCACGGGTCTTTTCTATCAGCAAACGGACGGCAGAGATGTGGTCCGTTGTGGAGCGGTTGGGCATAAAGCCAGCCTGCTGGGGACGGCGGCAGCTTCTGATTGCTGGAAGGGCACGGCTGAGCAAGATCCTGGTAAAGACCTTGCCCGGGATGGAGAGTAAGGTTATGCCTCTGTGGTTTCCACAGACAAGCCTGTCGCCCTTGCATTTCCAGAAGGGCAAGATGACTCCTCTGGTCCAGTCGGTGGGCAGCTGCTCCGATTCCCACACCTGGTTGAATAGGCGGGTTAGCCACTCCACCATGCCATCACCGCCGGCCTTGAGCATCTCGCCGGTAATGGCACAGATGCCGGGGGCTTTCTTGGTGTTCAGCTTCTTCAGAGCAGCTCTCACTTCCTCGGGTGTTACGGGGTCTGTGCAGCAGGTGTCGTTAGGAGGTGCTGTGCTCGCAGCCCGTAGGAGGGTGGGATCAGCCGGGATGGTGCTGTGCTGCAAGAGGAGGCTAAAGTGCTCCTTCCAGCGCTCGAGGCAGTTGGCTTCTGTCATGATGAGGTTGCCGTCTGAGTCCTTTACCAGGGCTGTCTTTATGTGTGGGCCGCTACGGGCTTGGCGTAGTAGACTGAATACGCGGCTCATGTTGTTGTTGTTGGCCGCGGACTCAAGCTGTTGGGCTTCTGCCTGCCAAAACCTCTCCCTATCTTCAGCAATGGCCACATTGCGCAGGCGATTCAGTCTCCGATACTCTGTGAGGTCGCCTCGGAGTCGGGCCTCACGCCGCTGGTCTATGATGTTTAGTGTCCTCTCTGATATCCAGGGCTTTCTCGGGGAGGATCGCGGGCGTCCGAGGACATTGTGAGCAGACTGGAGGACACTTTCCTTGAAGGCCGCCCAGTCTGTCAGCTTGTCAGGAGCCAGGGTATCAAGAGAGCGGCGGATGGAGCAACTGAAGTCTCTGGCGATGTTGGGGTCGCTGAGTCGGGAGGAGTCGGGGCGAGGCAGAGTCTTGTGCTGGTTGGCTCGGAGCTTTAGCTTGAGCTGGGCCACCAGCAGACGATGGTCTGTGTTGCCAAGCTGTGCTCCTCTGAACACCCGGCAGTTGGTTACAAACGACTTCCAGCGTCGTGATATCAGGATGTGGTCCAATCCCTTCCTGGTTCTGCCATCTGGGCTGTACCACGTCCAGTGATGGATGCATTTCCGGGGAAACCAGGTGTCAGCAACACAAAGGTTGTTTTGGTGGCAGAGGAGGAGGAGGCGGTTGCCATTGTCGTTTGTTGTGCTGTCAACGAAGGTGGTGCCGACAGGTGAGCCGGGGGACCGATCAATGCTGGATAGAGTGGCGTTGGCATCAGTGAGGATGATGGTGACGTCGTGTGGTGGGGCTTGGTTGACAGCCTGGTGGAGTTGGTCAAAGAACGCGTCCTTCGCATCCTCATCAGCGACATCGGTGGGGGCGTAGGCGACGATCACTGTCATCTTGCCGTGATGGTGGAGGAATCGAGCAGACAGTAGTCTGTCACTTATTGGTGTCCAGCTGATGAGGGACCTCCGGAGGGCTTTTGGAATGGCAAGAGCCACACCGTAAAGGCCGGTCCGACTCTCGGGGCCACTCCAGATGTAGCAATGGTTGCCAGCTGTTGTTTCACCATTGCCTTGCCATCGTACTTCACAGAGCCCTGCCATGGTGATGTTATAGCGACAGAGCTCTCGGGACAGCAGGGTGGCAGCTCCGGGGCGAAGGAGTGTCTGGACATTCCAGGTGGCGACACGGGTCTTATGACGAAGATCGATCCGTACTCGTTGGTCGGGGGCAGGCTGGGGTCCGTTACCGTGTTGGTCAGTCCGGCTTCTTTCTCTGGTCAGTTTCGTAACAAAGTGTGTTTCTCCTGGGTGAGTTGTTAGCCCTCCGCAGGATAGTCGGTTGGTGGGGCTGCCACCTCACAGCGTACCGACACGCTGGGGTCTTTGTTTGTCTGGAACCTACCCCGGAGACCGGCCCGCCATGGGTGACCCTACCAGGAGCAAGCTCCCGACGGTATCGCTCTCCAGGGTCACTGGAACACGCAAGCCCCCTCGCCGCATCAAGGCCAGACCCATCCGAGGGGGAAAAAAAAAAAAAAAAAAAAAAAAAAAAAAAAAGCCACATAACAAACTTTAAATACCCAGAAGCACTAGCAACGAACCTATATTAATTGGGTGAGCGGTAGGAATGAGCGCACTCCTTCTCCTCCTTGCCCAGCATCTGCCCATCTGCACTGAAGGTAAAAATGTTGGTATTCTTGTTTGCATTATTATGTGATGTTTTTACAAAAGAACATTGCTGGCACCTTGTTTTGAAACTATTATTTAGGAAAAAATTAAGTCAAAATGAGCCTCAACACTCCTATATAGTTGCGGTAGGGAGACCAATTTTAAGTGGTATATTTACATTCATATCGGACACATGGTCTGGCATTATTATTATTTCATAGATTTTACCAAGTAATCATTGAATTCAAACGTGTTGAAGAAGTAGCTTTTCTCTGGAGAGCAGGTATGGTGGCTCTGCTAAATTTTGTCTTAAATATCTGGTGTGGCTCTCCCTCCAAAAAAAACCCCAAACACTTTCTTTTATTGCTTTTTGAATCAAATAAGTACTTGACACCTTGCAATAGAGCATTGCTGTGGAAAAACGTCAGGAGCACATGACCTTTATGATGTACCTTTTAGGAGCAATTTCCCTAACCTCTTCCACTGTGTTTCCATGTCCATGCGTTTATGGTTAGTGTGGTAGGGATTATTTTGGGGGTTTGGGATTAAGGTTTAGGGTTTAGGGATAAAGCATGTTACACCATAAGACACCAAATTTTGTGTGTGGTGGAGCCTGGTTTTCCACTGCAGCATGTTTTGGCCGGACTAACCAATCAATACTGATGTCCTTGAGGGGCAGCAGACTGTGAGGACAAATTTGAAAAATACAGATAGCGGAAATAGTTAAGGGCAAAAATGTAAAAAACATACTTTTTGGTACAAATTTATTACAATCTTCATGAAATGTATGTAAATTGAGGCTGTCCAAACCATGACGCAGGCCGGGTAGGCAATCCAAAATGTTGAAAGAGCCAAATTGGACCTAAAAAAAAGAAAAACATGTTTGAAGCTGCAAAAAATGACAAGATTAATATAAGCGTTATATGGAACACATATTGTATATCTCTATATTAAATGGAAACTGTTACTAATGTTTTTGTCATGTTTGTCCTTCAATAAAAACCATAGATTTTTCAATTGTCAAACATTTTTCAAAAAGCGCCAGGGAGCCACGAATAGAACCCAAAAGAACCGCGTGCAGCTCCATAGCCGCCTGTTGCTAGCCCCTGCCCCAAGGGCTATATTTCACTCTTCTTCTCATTTTCAGTGCCCTGCACCGTATGTTAAATAAATAAATACACACACACATATATTTTCTTCTGCAACAAAACATTTTAGTTAAACCAGTTCTAATGGGAACAGAGACAGAGTGGGAGAAAAGGGGTAGAGAGAGAGAGAGAGAGAGAAATAAATAAATACAAGTACAATGTCTTTGTTCGAGGCACCTGGCTTTGGCAACATCAAGTTGACATATTTCAACCTGCAGCTTGGTTTTCTCTTGCGCTTCTCTGAGTGTTGGGTCAGGTTGGGTCAGGATTGTATTAGCCTTAGGATCAAATAGCAATTACAATTATGTTAAGTTTAGGGTTAACAGTGTGCTTCTCATTTCCCAATAGCGGCCTTGCAGCCATGTAAGCCGCTAACCTGCTTATTGGGGGTATTAGGGGTTCAGTGTCTTACCCAAGGACACTTCAACATGTAACACGGACGAGCCGGGATTCGAACTGGGATCCCTTGATCCCAAGACGAGCGCTCTACCTCCTGAGCCACTGCCGCCCAAATGAAATGATCTGCATTTATATAGCGCTTTTCAAGTCAATGACTTCCCAAAGCGCTTTACAGTGTGCTCCACATTTCCCAATAGCGGCTTCGCAGCCATGTAAGACGCTGATCTGCTTATTGGGGGTATTAGGGGTTCAGTGTCTTACCCAAGGACTTTTCTACATGTAAGACGGACGAGCCGGGATTCGAACTGGGATCCCTTGATCCCAAGACAAGCGCTCTACCTCATGAGCCTCATGAGGTGGTCAAGGTATAAACTTAGCCAATAATTTATTATTGACTAACAAAATGATTAAAGAAAATAGGTGGATATAAATAAAACAAGCTTTAAAAGCAAATGTTGCTTGTTTCACTTTCTACTCTATGTCAAAGTGTGATTCAGGAATATGAAAATTTTCTTGGTTTATCGATTTTGTGGTTGTTAACTCAAATGAAAAGATTTTCAAGTGTCCCTTTTGTGTGTGCAGCCCACAATAAAAAAAACAAAAACGTTTTCACATCTCATATTAGGACCGTCCAGAGTTTTCCGAAGTGGTCACCAATCTTGAGGAGTGTCTATGCAACGTTGAGGTATACAACATTTTTCCGGTGTTTGGCAAACAATTGCTTCTATGCTATTTTCTATGATATGGGAAAAATAATTGAAATATTTATCTGGTCTCTCATTGATCATGTCTTCAAATTGTCATTCCAATTTTTCTGAATCTCCTTGCTGTTTATCCTGATTTTCCCATCTATACGTCCGCAGTTGATGTCACCGGCCTCCAGCAACAGCAGCGGCTCCTTGTCACCATCTTCGTCCACAGATTGCCTTCTGGCCCGGGCCGGGCCCAGTCGGGGTCATGTGGCGGCGCTGCGCTCCAGGTTCGAGCTGGAATACGCGCTCAACACTCGAGCCTATGCCTTCTGGAGCCAGAGGTAAGAAGCCGTCACCGAAATCTATAAACCGATTGGTATATCATGTGTTTTATTTGCACTGTGGTGATATTATCCAAGCCAGGGATTTGTTTTTGAATTTCCAGTGAACAGAGGCGAGCTTCTGGAGGCCTTTCATTGGAGGAAATAAGAAGAAGCATGCAGTTTTCGCCCATTGATCGCAATGGTGTGTGGAGTATTTTTATAATGATCTACCAGTGAAATAACAAGGCCAGAGCCTGTGTCCTACCACTTCAAATTTGTCTCCCTCCCGCAGTTACTTAAGAGTGTTAATCCTCTTTTTGACTGTCATTTTTGACATAAATAATGGTTTCAAGGTGCGAGCAAAGTTCTTTTGTAAACATATCACAAAATTCTGCCAATGAGGATCCTGACGTATTTACCTTGGACGCAGCCGGTGCTGTGCGAGGGAAAAGACTGCGTGCGCCCTGTGTATAGCTCAGCCCATTTCTACCGCTCACCCAATCAAATTGCTCTGGCATTTTGGCGTATTTATAGTTTGTTCTGTGGATTTTCATCATAAGCTGTCTCAACAGTGAACATGGATTATTTAATGAGCTTCCATATAAAGGATTTCTTAGCGATATACAGCCAAATCGAGTTTCTTTTGGCGACTTTGACTGTAAACCGTAGTTAAAAATGTGGCCTATATATACTAGACAGTGGATTTTGTGTGCACTACAACAGGTTTCGCTCACTTAAAATTGCATGGAATCAATTTTATCTTCAAGCCATATGTACTCATGAAAAGAGCCATCCATTTATGGCTCGCGAGCCATAGGTTACCGACCCTTCTAAGATGCCATTGATTTATTATATTTTATTTTAAGGTGTGCATCCATACTTTTATGGCATATTTAATGACTTTATGTTGAAAAAAATATAAGCTAATTACTTATACTGAGGCTGTTTTTAGCAATCTGTTTCACAATCAAGTATAACTGTAAATCATTATTGGTCAATTTGTTTAATTTTACATTAATATTCTTAACAAACTGCATGTGTAGTTGAGCTAACAATTTTAGTCATTCAATTAATTGTTTCATCCTTATATTCAATACTAATAAACAGTGACACATATCAATTGAAGATTTTGTGAAAAATCTCTGTCCTTGCTGTTACCTTATGTCTTTTTTGTTTTGTTTGCAGGTTATGTATCTGATCCTATGAGCACCATGCGATTCTGCTCCTCCTTTAGCAGCAATGGAAGCTTTGAAGACAGTAACTAATAACTTTTTATTCCCTCGGGATGTTGTATATATACTTTTGTGTGTGAGAGTAAAGGTTTTTGTTAGTTTTGTGATTCTATTAACAGTTGATTTTTTAAACTAATTTTGCCTTTAACTTTATCACTACTTCATCTTTAATCAAATACTATTTGTGATAACTGCAGTTTGTGTATAGTGTGCATTGCAGATTCGTATTGTGTCATTTAAAATGTTTTTTAACTGTATACAGGGTGTAGTACCAAATTTTGCCACAACACGTGGAGCAGCAATGAGCTCTATGGTAAAGAAATGCTACTTACCGTAAATTCCGGACTATAAGCAGCTACCTTTTTCCCAAACTATCAACCCTGCGGCTTATTCGGTGATGCGGCCAATTTATGTGATTTTTCTAACGGCCGCCAGCGGCGCTCGAGTACAAAAGGTAAGATTTAGACTGCAACTTCTTAGTTTGTGCACAAATTAAATTAGCGTAGACATATCCTCATCATGCAAATTGCTAAAAGAAAGGCACATGACACAACTTTCAAGCTAAACGCGATCGATCAGTCCGGTATTGAAGGAAACAGAGCTATTACACTTTAACCTCACTTTGCGAGCATGTTGCTAGCATGTCATTGAATGAGGGAGCGTGGGACGACGTCTAAATGACAGTCTCTTTCCCATACTAAAGAAAGACGACTTTGATGAAGTCAATTATAAGGAGCAAGATGAGGACGGTTTACCGTGGTTTTTACATGTACGGCAGGTTTTTTTTTAACAGACTCGTCAACTGTGTTGCGTGTTTCTTGTAGCGTTTTGCTACCCTTCACAGGCAAGGTTTGGGATGAAAGTTATAATGTTATTATTAAATCTTGGAAAACTCTCAGTGTACCGTCTTTCTTTGTAAATATGTGTAACCATGTATAATATGTATTTGCAACTGTATATTCTTGTAATGTATTTATTTTAGAAACTTATTCGAAAATGTTTTGCACGAGCAAATGAGAAAGAAGGGGCGGGGCAAACGCGGGCTGACGGGTAGTAGAGTAAAGGTGAGACGTGTTTGTGGACGTGTCCGACAATAGTGGATATATATTTTTCCCACCCTTACCTTTTGGAATATAATTTTTTTTCCTCGGATTACTTTCAACGGGCATCCGGACTCTGAAGGTCTGCATCATACGTTAAGTATCGGTATCATTTTCCGTTTATTTTGCCGGCTGTGTATTTTTGGACTGTGTCGGGCATGAGTTAAATTTGTGTTTGTATTGCATTTTTCAATGTGGGCGCATGCGGCTTATATACAGGTGCGGCTTATGTATGCACACATCGGTTTTCCTCCCGAAATGTGAGTGCGGCTTATAATCAGGTGCGCTCTATAGTCCAGAATTTACGGTAATTAAAAATACAAGACGAGACTTATCAGCTGGATGTTTAAAAGTGTGTACAGCACGTGGGAATTAATTCAAAACATAGATAAATGTCGTAACGTGTCATTTTTATTCCTTCCACACAACTTACAAAAAGCAGCATTTATCAACCCACACTTGTTGATGAATCATATATAAATCAATTAAATAGTACATTTAGGAATATAGAAGTAAACAGCATTTACACTGTTTTGCTCATTTTGTTGCAAATATATATATCATCCTACCAAAATGTACACATAAAGCGATGCAGGACACCAAAGCCCTGGGAGATCAGCCTCTGTGAATTATTCAATTTGTGATTGTGTGTGAGCAGGAGTATCTGCTTGCAGGTAAGAGGCTATAGCACTCGATACCCCCACATTAACTAGGCCACTTTGAGAAGAGATCTGCTTTTGTAAATACTGCAGTCACAACTTTCCATGAAGCTTCTCATCAGTCATTCATGCATGAAGGCTGTCGTGGAACCTGGGTTTCCTTGGACTTTGAACATGAACTACGTTTACATGAAGGAAATAGTCTGACTGGGATCAGAAGTTGGATTTGTATGAGCTATACAAACGGTTGCCTAGAGACAAATGAATAACTCTGTATACAATGCGAGAGGGAACTTTTTTTCTGTATTCAATTTTTGAAATTAAATAAAGGATGATTTCATTTTTGTCACTCAAAAATATCAACAATATCAGTACCATGCATGTTTACCATGCTCCAAAATTGAGTTCTGTTGCTGCATCCTGTGTGTTTACCAGGGGTGCTTGTATGTGGCTTGCCAAAAGACTTACACTACATATAGTTGGATACAACTGTGGCATCCGCTATATATGGACTTCAGCTTTTCGTTTTGGGAGCAGGAAATAAAACGTAAATGTCCTTGGGAAATCAACCGATACACATGAAACTTTTTAGCAGCTGAGCCTCGTCAATGTACTACATTCAAGATTGTATTCCAGAAAAAAAAAAACCTGGATGGAGGAACTGTGCAAAGATTAAAGGACTAACCCAACAATTGCAATCGAAATATTCGCAGTTGGACTTTGACTTTTCTGTTCTTTTTAACGTGGCCGTACATAATCTTAATTCTGGCAATAGTCCAGATCCAATCGGATATTCCCGGCCTGTAAGAAAATATCTGTCCAGTTCAAGGTGAATTTTTAAATTCTTCCAATTAAATCAGAAACATTTATTTTTTTATCCTTTGGACCTCCTCAAAGCTGGAAGAATTTAGAACCACTAAGCACGGTTACTCTGTATTACCGCTTGAAAAGTCTATGTTTATGTAAAGAATCATGCTAGCATGTCAGTCAGTCTATGTATGCAAACTTGTGCAAAATAACCCCTTGTTTAAGCAACAAGAAAAGGGTTTCCAATGTAAAAGTTGAAATAAATATTTTCTAATGTCCACTTTCGGTTCTTGCCGATGCCACCAAAGAGTAAGAACTTGGACCAAAGAGAGTTTTGTTCATCGGCAATACATTCAAATGATCTTGATTGTCCTTGTCATCCATCAACTGGATGCTCCTGTTGACGGATAGTTTGTCCCCAACACCAGTCTGCCTTCCAATATCTGACGCTGACGTTTTTGACCAACGGTTTTCACTTGATACCTGACTTTCTTTATCTATGATCTCTTCTGGAGATGCCTGTTTGTTGACTTTCTCGTGAGTAGTATAATGAGGACCAAGGATGCCTTCAGTTAATGTGGGCGTGACAACTGTGTGAATTCCATTTTCCAGAATTTGTGCCGATTCAGCTTTGTCTTCAACAAGAGACGCTGTACCGTTAAATTTCTCGAGCTGTGTTTCGATTATTGTGTTTGGAAGGACCGATTCCCCATCATCCTCAACTTCTTCACTTGGAAAATCCCGGTCATCTCTAATGAAAGATTTCTCAGGATAGGACTGAGCATTCCCTTTGGTGTTACCTGTCCCCAATGGTCTTGGTACAACTTCGTTTTGGGATGTATCTACAATTTTCAAAAGCTCTGAAGTTTGACTTGCCTCCTTGCTGGTGCGCACATTTGACTCTTTGAGGTCTTCCAGTGGTTCAACAAAGGTTTCAAAGAAGTTGGACGTTTGGTGCGCTGTGATCCAGTTTGTGACAAGCTCTGCACTGCTTGTTCTGTCCAGTGCATCTGGACTTTCCCTGTCAGGGAGCTGTTTGAAAGATGGAGAGTTTGTTTGTGTTTGGAGAAGGACACTTCCACCTTCCTCAGAAGCCTTGCTGGCCTTTTCTGTTACAGGTTCAGCCACTGTGGATCTTTTGGAGACCATATTTTGTGCTAGTTGTTCAGAAGAGCCTTTCTCTTTTGGGAACTCTTCAGCGAAGTTGTCAGCTACTGAATTTGACTTAGCCATGTTTTCAGGAGTTTCTTTGCTTTTCCTGACTTGGTGGTCCGGCCAACTTCTCTTTGGATCATCAGTGTCGAACTCCTTCATTAAATCAGCTCTAGATGCCAGAATTTCTAATTCTTTTTTATCACACTCATCATCAGTACCATCTGTTGCAGTTGCCTTTTTCTTTACACCCAACTCGTCATCGGGCTCTTGTTCTTTTGTAAAATGCTCTGGTATATCGATAACCCGTTGGTCCTGGAGTGACATACTTTCTGCTTGAGTGGAGGTATCTCCTTTTTTAACTTCAACTTGATTCCTTCCGGTGTTTTCAATGACCAGAAATGTGTCCACTGTATTGTCTTTTGTCGAGTTTGATCCATTTGGTACTTGAAAGACACCAATGTTTTGCTCCACAAGAATTTTCTGGTCTACATTATGTGAGATTGCCTTTGATATTTTCTCCGGTTCTTGGGAAAGGTTAGATGTTTGTAGTCTTTCCTTAGTGTCCCAGGCGGATGTCTTCTCTGCAGCTTCAATAGTTGCAGTTTTGATTTTTGGAGTTATGTTGACATCTTTGAGTCCACTTTCCTCAAAATTGTCAGTTAGGGATTTATCTATTTTGTCAATTATCTCAGTCTGAAGAGTAGTTTCCTCGGTTTTGTCTTTGACGTCATTTTCTTCAGCTTCATTCTCATCTTTCTGTTGCTCTTCACTCTCTTCCACCATATCAGCTATGGCTTTGGTCAATTCTTCACTGTTGCTGGGATTCACAATCACGGTTTCTTCATTGTCGGTCACATGTTTACACTCATCCTCTAACTGATCCTTTTCAATCACTTGAGGCTCATTTTGACAGTCACTGGTTACTTTTTGAATTTCTCCAGCTTCTTTGGTCTGATCATTAACAATTTTCTGTTCTTCATCTTTGTCTTTACTTACATCATCCATATTTTCGTCTTCTTTCACTTGTCTTTTTTCAATTGTTGCTTTGTCAACTTCTTCTACTTCCAGGACTTGAGGAGAAACCATTTTCTCCTCGTCTTTATTTGTCAGCTCTCCAATTTCTTCAGCTTTATTCTCAAATTTTTCCATAGCTACAGTTTCTTCCTTAACATCTATAGTTGCCCTGAGGATTTGTTCAATTTTTATATCCTCACCATTGACATTTTTATCGTCTTTATCCTTATTGTTTACATGCAGCATATAGTCCGACACATCTTTACTTTCCTCCATGTTATCATTGGTTGCTTTTTTCATTTCTTCGCATTCATCGGTTTGGTCTGAAATTTTTCCTTTTATTTTGTCTATCCGAACTATACTCTCTTGAGTTTCTTTCTCCACTTGCTCCGTTGTTTTTATAATTTCTCCATTTTCCATGTTAGTTACGTTAACTTCATTTGCTTTTCCCTCATGTACATCGAATGCATTTGTGCTCATCACATAGAGACTTTCTTTCTTATCGATTTCAACAACTCCATTTTGAGTCAGGGATGCCATTTCTTCTTCTTTGGAGATAGCATTTTCTATGGTGTTATTGATTTCATTAGTTTGACTTCTGTCTTCACTTTCCTTTCTAGAGTCATGTAGTTCATGATTTCCATTTGGTTCTTCTCTTTCACAATGTTCCTCGCATTTTGGAACTTGATCATTTTGCGCTTCACCAGCAGTCTCGGTATCCCTTGATTCGTTATCCATTTCTTGGACTTTGATGGTCTCGTCCTTCAAGTTTTCTCCATCAGAAACGTTTGCATCCAATAAGTTACTTGGTGATGCTTTTAATTCTTCTCTTCCTGAAGTCTCTTCTCTTTTTGTTTCTTGCATTTCAATGTCCGGCTTTATATCTAAATCAACATCCACATTTGTCTTGTTGACTGAGATAGCTGAAGCATTATCTTGAAAGTCTAAAGTCCCCTCCCCTTCCTTCATATTCTCATTTGAATCACCTCCATCCTTAGCTCCCTCCGCTTCCTCCAGCTCGTTTGCCTTCACGTCCTCTCCAACTTCCTCATTGGAGTCATCAATCTTCACATGAGGTTCTTCTTGGCCTGCTTCACTGTGTTGTTTTAGCCCAGATACTTCCTTTGATATCCGTTCCACCGGAACAGTTTCTGCAAACACGCACAAAAAAACCCGTCAACCAGCTTATCAACAGTGTTTTTAGAGGCAAAATAATGTTGTTACCGCCAGTTTTCTGCTTCTGGCCTTTGTCTGTAAATGTAACCTCCTCTTCTTCAGTACTGGTATCACTCAGCTCCGGCTCAGTGCTGCACCGCGACTCCTTCATGATGGCTGTGACAAGCTTCACCTGCATAGATTTGGCTTGGGAAAGAAAGATGCATAGTAATTCTAAATTGTCAGCCACTTATCAGACTTACCAGGAGGTTTGGAAAGAAATGAGCAATAATTAATACAAACATTAGCACAATTAGATCTTTAATTAGACAAGAGGAAAACAAATAAACAAAACATTAAAAAGTATGCACACTGACTGCATTTGATTATAGGGTTCAGGCTACACAATAGTAAAGAGTAATAGAAGAAAACAAAAAGTAAAAACGTGTCACTTCGGGTTGAAAACTGTCGGTTTTGTCCACAATAGTTTGTCATTGTCGCCAGAGACAAAGGTTTTTGCAAAGTGT
Organism: Urocampus carinirostris; assembly: GCF_059441175.1. Lineage (NCBI taxonomy): Eukaryota > Metazoa > Chordata > Actinopteri > Syngnathiformes > Syngnathidae > Urocampus > Urocampus carinirostris. The sequence goes on from NC_142360.1 coordinate 29,791,729, forward strand.
CTACCATTTACTCACCCCTCTCCGGCTCCTCAGACTTGCTACCGTATCCGGTCTCCCAGCCGTCTGTTTTCTCTCCTGATGTCTCTGTGCTGAACTGTCCCTCACTAGTGTCTGAGATGTCCAACTTGGTGCTTGACTCAGTGGCAGTGTATTCTTCGGGGATCAAGTGGTCTTTCTCCTCCTCACTTTCCTGTTGGCTCACCTCCTTTGGTTCTTGTATTTCATCCTTCATTCTGGAGTCTCTGTCAAAACCAACGTCACTTTCGCTGCAGCTGGAACTCGAACAAGACCTCGTGTCGTCGACTTCTGTGCGGGATGGTTGGTAGATTTTACGATCGTTTTGATCTGTCTTTAATTACCTTAACCTATACATGGTTGAATTTTGACCAATAAGTTATTTGATTTGTTTTTACAAACTAGCGTCAACCCACCATGCTTGTTGTCATCTTCAGAATCAGATGACGTTTCAGCTATAGCCTCGGCATCGATTCCATCTATTCGAGATGAAGCTTTCTTTTCATTGGAGTCTTCTACAGGGATGTCGTCGCCTCCTTCAAAGTCCTCCTTGTAATCTGCTCAACGGGAGTGTCATCTGTCAGTCCTTTTGTTGTACGTATTGTTTATCATCACTATGATACCATCTTGGTGTTTGTCCTCTTGTTGAGGAGAAGTGCTCTCGCGTCCTGAGTGAGGCATCCTCCTGACCTCCTTGAGCCTCATTCCGGCGTTTTGGACCTTCTTGGGTGGAGGAGCAGGCTTCTTGTCAAGTCCCATTGTTATTATGCACCTAAAGCACATTAGATCAAGGGTGGAATGTGTCAAGGGCTTCATAGTCTTATTTTTAGTAGAGTATCTCTCAAGTAGGGGGATTTTGGAAAATAGTAAAAGATGGTGTTTATAGTTTACTACACATTTAATGGTCCCTCAAGGCAATTTTTTTTTTCTTTCCCACTCATTCCAATCGCTCAACCAACACGTAATAATGAGGCAACCAACTTAAATAATAAAGCACAAAATAACGAATTAACTAATTTCTTGGCAGCCGTCTTGGATGGAAAATGGAGGGTTGAAATTGAAATGTATATGTATCAATGGTACTGTATAAAATGATTAAAAAGTCAAAAAAAATTAGGTGATTATAAAATGTATGAAAATCTATCATATCAATACTCAACAAGAAATTAACATTTATTTCACTGTGTCAATAAAAATACAAACCTAATCAAACATATACCGGTACATGTTTTATGTTTATTGTAATGAATCAATTGGAAACATCCATCCATCCATTATCTGCACTGCTTATCCTCAGTAGGGTCGCGGGGGTGCTGGAGCCCATCCTAGCTGTCTCAGTGGGCAGGGGACACCCTGAACTGGTTGCCAGCCAGTCGCAGGGGCACACAGGGACAGACAATTCGCTCGCTCATTCACACCTAGGGACAATTTGAACTGGCCAATTAACCTGACATGCATGTTTTGGGAATGTGGGAGGAAATCCACACAAGCACGGGCAGAACATGCAAACTCCACACAGGAGGATCGATCTCATGACCTCAGAACTGTGCCGCACACGCGCTAACCACTGTGCCGCCGTGCTGCCCCCAATTGGAAACAGAATGCAAGAAATATACAATTATGATGCTTTGTTTTTACATTATATAATAATTAAAACAAAGTTCAAATATGAACTCATGCAGTCCGCTCAATTAAAGGGACACTATATAATGTGAGTACTAGACGTCGCTATATTGTGTATTGCAATTAAAACAAGTACTACAAGGCTCAAGGAAGAATACAAGCTACGGAGATTCAAAGTGGACAAAACACATTTTTTCTTCTCAAAATTTTCCCCAACCTTTGACAAGGTTTTTGTTTTTTGGGGGTACCCGTAATGTCATGTCAGCTCCCTCTAGATGAGCCTTATGTTATGGAAAATCAATACAAATTCTCAACGTCGAGTTTTTTTTTTTTTTAAATGCACATTTATAAGATTGTTTGTATTTTTCCTTAACATCCAAATCCTTTTTTTTAAATGAATTAGGTTTTTTTTTTTACCATGGAAGGATTTTATACATTTGACTATAAGGGATTTTGTACGATCAAATACAAATTACATGTAATGCAAAAGAAAATCACTGAGTGGGCTTCAGGTCGTGCCGTTCCAAGTGCGGAGTGTTTTGATTGGGGAATTTTCATAACAGAACTCTGACGCAGACAGCAGGCGATGTTTGGAGAACAAAGCCCTGATGACGTGGAAACGCTCGGGGTCCAGACATCAAGGCGAAGAGGTGGAGCCCACACAGGCTTTCCTCTCCTGCCCATGGGAGGACCCGGCACGCCAGCTTGGGAGAGACGTGGGTCGAGAGAAGAACTTCAGAAGATCGGAGATCGAGAGGGACAATCGAGAGAAAAAGCTCGACGAAGACTAACTCGGCTAATTCGATGGAGTTCACTTAGTTAAATACTTTAAGAAATTAAATCTGCCCCCGTGTGGAAATGCCGGTTTCTTGTCCGTCTTTTCACAAAAAGAAACGAGCATGCATTGTTAGGTGAATGAAGGTTATGTTTGATTAATGGAGTCGGATAACTAATTCGATCAATTTGGTAAACGTTACATTTTGATATATTTATTTCCTAACACCACGATAAGGTGCAAAAAATACACAATGTCTTTTTGAATAATGAACAAAACTACAGACATCTAAATGAATAACTAAACAAAATGAATAAACGCCGAAGTGTGGACGCCCTCACTTGTAGCACGGTGAGGCCCCCTCTACGGCTCTGAAGCCAAAGTGGCCGTGCCGTCCACCCAGTCGGGGGCCACGCCTATGCTTGAACTCGCAGCACGAGCTCAGTCGCTCCACTTGGAGCCCGTTCAGAAAGAAGGTCAAGCTGAAGGGGAAGCCGCGATGGCGCCTCGACACAAACTGGAACGATTCTGTGGTGAGAATGGCGGCACGAGTTGTTTTAGACCCCTTGAGAAAAAAATCAGTAAAAAAAGTCGTTGTTTTGTCCAAACCTGGCACTGACCTCCCTCATGGAGCTTGCCCTTGTAAACACACAGATTTTCGCCTCCGCAGTGCTGCTGAAAGACGTTGACCTGGTCCCGCGGGTCCTCCGAATCGTGGGCGAGGTGCACGGATTTTCCAAAATACACCATGCTGATGACGACTTTGCTCTGGGGCACAGAACTTCTTAGAAAGGGCTGCTCCTTTAGGCAGAGAGAAAAATTTGCTTGTACAATCAAAAACATTTAGTCAAAATAAACCGAATTGGGTAAAAAGGGGAAAAAATCTTCTTCATCCCAATCCATTTTCTTGATTATGTCCAAAATAATAATACAACTATCTGATTTTGGGGAACCTTTCATTAAACAAAAGTACTGTTTTTTATTTCATTTATCTTGAAACAAAAAAAAACAAACCTTTTTAAGGGGAAATGATCTTCATTTTTGCTTTTAAATGAAAGAAACCAATTTTGGAGAATTTACGAAATGTAAACAAAACTACCCATTTTTGGTTGGATTGTTCATTAAAAAAATGTTTTGTTTTTGTGTACGACTTGTTTTTTTTCAAATAGGAAAAAGGCATTTCCAATGATATCAAGTGAATCTTGTTGCCAACATTGTACTTCCACTAAAAATGTGATTAAGTACAGTTCTGTATCTTACAACCGACTAAATAAGCCCCCAAAAATGTTAATATTATGCGACAAAATATATCAGGAAATAAAAAGAAATGGATATGTTGTAAAAGAATTGTAAGAACAAACGACGTTTGTAGGCTGTACAACCTTTGCAATAGTACATGAGTCAATTCATTCAAAAGAGAAAAATAATTTTGCATTGCCGGAAACTCAGCAAAATGTAACTTGATGTCAAGTTTTGGACATGTTTGATAATAATTATCTTGCCACACTTGGGATTATGGTTGCTCACTGTTGTTTCAAGCGTTGCTCACCGACTTTGTGTGAACGCTCAGACCCGTAAGGAAAATTACAGGGAACATTGGTGGCCACACAAAATCTTGAACTTCAGGCACTTTTACTACAGAGTGTACTCATTTTTTTAACCAGTAGTTTAGCTACTGATGGCTATATTTTGAGTTTTTTGAGGGGAAAAATAAATTTACACTGCTACATGAACTTTACACGGACTACCTTTTATTGTGTCAAAGCAATGTTTTTTCAGTGTTGTTAAAGGAAACATTATGATCAAATCTCTGCACAAATGTGAGGAGTGTACTCACTTTTGTGATTTACTGTACAGTGGAACCTCGGTTTTCGAACGCCTCTCATTTCGAACAAATCGGAGTTCGACCAAAAAATTTGAGAAATTCTTGCTTCGCTGTTCGGTCAAAAATTCGGAGTTTGAACGCCGGTAATGCGTGAATGCGTATGCTAGAGTGCGATGCTGAGCGGCGAACGGGTGTAGATCGTGACCAACTGTTATCACGTGCGCACTTGCCTCTTTTTGCTTTCGCTTTTTATATTGGTGAACGGAGTGTTTTAGCCCCTAACTATGCCTCCGAAGAAGGTCGGTGCAAGCAGGACAGGTGAAAAAAGAAAAGTTGTTCGTACAACTATTGCCTTTAAGAAAGACATGATAGCTAAATATGAAAGAGGTGTGCGAATTTCCGATCTTGCTGGGGAATACAGCATGCACCTTCTGCTGACCACCTCAAAGGTAAGAAATCCTATTCATAATTCTTTTCTTTATCTTTTTTTTTTTACACGTTCGTGTTAGCGTAATCTTTCGTACGGAAGATTACGATAACGCGAACGTACGATTAGCCTGGGTTAGCTTTATGATTCGAGGTAAACATTCAGGGTGTTGGAACTGAGCCCAAAATTCAGGGTGTTGGAACGGAGCCCCCTTTCCAATGAAGCGCTAGCCACTTGTGGTGCTAAATGACTTGTAAACGACCTGATTTTTTTATTTTTACACTTTCATGTGGGCGTAATCTTTCGTACGGAAGATTACGATAACGAGAACATACGATTAGCCTGGGTTAGCTTCATGTTTACGTTAAACATTCACGTGTTGGAACGGATTAAAACGATTTACATTATTTTTAATGGGAAAAAATGATTTCGGTAATTGAACAAATCGCTTCTCGAACAGGGTTCTGGAACGGATTATGGTCGAGAACCGAGGTCCCACTGTATTTATCTATTTATTCATCTATGTTTTCGTCTTTACTTGTCAGAGACAAATTCTGCCATTTTAACCTGGCGGACCTCGTCGGTATCAACTCCGGTGAAGGTTGTGGCAGGACGCAATCGGCGGCGGCTTCTAATGCTTGGCGTCCCTCTGGGAGCACAGCCAGGGCCCTCACTTTTCCGTTTAGTAGCAGGAGGCAGCGGCGTGACAAAGTTGTTGATAACAGGTAGACAGTAAGGCGAGACGCTTGGCGGGTGATCCCATATGGTCGGCTCAGGCCTCCTGGACTCTCTGTCCTTCTGCGGAAATGTGATTATTTGTGGTTCTTTTGTGACTTTCTAGCTCAAAAGCGGTCAAAGATATTTTTGTTTTGGTCTCACGGTGCAGTTGAACGCCGGACGGCTGTCAATGAAGGTCTCCTTGAGTCTGCGAGAGGAACTACTTTTATTATTGCCGCTACGTATCTGTTTCAGACGCGCCGGCCACTGCATCTTTCCTGGAGCCGTGTTGGGTCGAGATGAACTCTGCTGTGGATATTTAGTAAAAGAATAAAATTCAATTAAAAATCGTATTATATCTTGTCCGTTCCGCCAAATGATTTAAAGAGACACTGTAATATTTGACCACCTTGTCGCTGTGAGGTGATGTGCAACCCAAAAATGAATGCTAAAAAGCACAAGGACACTCAAAGTCACCAAAAGTGCACCATTTTTCTATGATTTTTTTTCCCCCGGCATTTCAGGAGTTCATTTTTTTGTTTTTTGCAGGTTGTCGTTATTGTATTGTATTATTAAAATGTATAGTTTTATTTTTTGTTTTTTTTTACCACTGGGAGGTTTTTGATAATACACATTGTTCCTTTAAGGAAAATTTCTACAGATAACTTTGACTATTTAAATTCCTTGATTGTATTTTCTCAAAAGTAAATTAGGAAAAATCATCTTTCTTAGACGCATTTTCATATTTAGCACTGTATAATTTTACTTATTATATGTACTTTCTTTCGGTCCAAATTTTACGATATTTATAAAAAAATTCACTAACGAAAGTTTTTTTTTCTGTTCTTGTATAACTTTTCTAAGTTTTATTTGCTTTGCCATTTTTGGAAATGCATTAATAGAAAAAATAGGATTTCAATTGCAATCATTACATACATTTATTTTCCTTTATTGGTATATAGTTTTCTCATGTCTAGTTTTACTTATTTTATGTACTTTCTTTCGGTCCAAATTTTACGATATTTATAAAAAATGTCTTTAACGAATGTTTTTTTTCTGTTCTTGTATAACCTAAGTTTTATTTGCTTTGCCATTTTTGGAAATGCATTAATAGAAAAAAAATAGGATTTCAATTGCAATCATTAGATACATTTATTTTCTTCTATTAGTTGATAGTTTTCTTATGTCTAGTATTGAATTTTTTTTATTTTACTACTTTTTATCAAAAAAACATGAAAAATGATAATATTTCCAAAGAAAATGGTCTTGATTTAATGATTATTCTTCCCATTTTACTATTTTTAATTCTTCATCTTTATTCTCTTCATTGTACCTTTGTTTAATTTCTGCATCTCAAAACTGAAAAAAAACTGCAATGAAATTAGACAAAAGCATACAAAAGTAGTAAATTAAGAATAATAGTACTTAGAATAAGCCAGTTATCCACCAACTGAACACAGTTTTATTTATTTTGTTTAATATTTTAGTGGGTGGGTGTATCCCCCTAACCACTAGGCCAACATATGTTTCCACCCGGTCTCGAACCGAGGATGGGCGTCACCAGGCTGTACTTTCCCAAGACACACCACACGAAAGGTTGCCCCTACGGTCCTAGCGGTTAGGGGATTGGACTGACTGACCAACAAGAATGTAGTAAAGTTCTTTCCTGGTGCTGGGAGCAATGTTCCCTGTAATTTTCCTTACGGGTCTGAGCGTTCACACAAAGTCTGTGAGCAGCGCTTGAAACAACAGTGAGCAACCATAAACCCAAGTGTGGCAAGATAATTAATGATCAAACATGTCCAAAACTTGACATCAAGTTACATTTTGCTGAGTTTCCGGCAATGCAAAATTATTTTTCTCATTTGAATGAATTGACTCATGTACTATTGCAAAGGTTGTGCGGCCTACAAACGATGTTTGTTCTTACAATTCTTTCACAAGATATCCATTTCTTTTTATTTCCTGATATATTTTGTCGCATAATATTAACATTTTTGGGGGATTATTTAGTCGGTTGTAAGATACAGAACTGTATTTAATTACATTTTTAGTGGAAGTACAATGTTGGCAACAAGATTCATTTGATATCATTGGAAATTATTTGAATGCAACACAAACCTTTTTTTAAATTCCTTTTAAAAAATCTCATTGTGTTTATTTTTTCCGAGCTGTTACTTTTTTCTTTTTGTTCTCTATTTACTTTTTTCATACATTTTTTTCTTTTCTTTTTTCTGGTTTTTCTCAAATTTTTTTCCTTCTTTTTTCTCTTCCTTTTGTTTCTTTTTTTTCTCAGCTTTTCACTACTTTTTCATTTTGGTATTTTTTTCTTTTTTGTTCTATTCCCCCCGAATATTTGGTCATGTTGGGATTAAAGAAGCAAAAACAACCCGAAGAGCCGTTTAGGACCCGAAAGAGCCGGTTCCTTTTAGTGAGCCGAGCCGAAGAAGCCGGTTCCCCGACAAACTACTAACTTTACTCAACTTCGTTCTCCTTCGACTCGACTTCAAAATACCGCATTTAGGACACAACGTTGGGGGAACCCGTGTATTTTTACCTTCATGCACTGTAACTTTGACTTATGTTGTTTCTTAATAAGTAATTTTGAGCCCTGATTTTTGTGCGCTGGCTAGATTTTCTTGTGCGCTGAGAATGTGCGAGCAGTGCGCAATTGCGCACGCGCGCAGCTAAGAGGGAACACTGGCTGGGAGATCTTTTCACATCTGATTTCGCTGGTCTTACCGATTCTGAGGGCCTGTAATGACTGGCCGCAGGGCCTGAGTGTTGTTTTTTGAAAGTCCTGTCGCCCACGGGTGGACGTGGGGGCATCAATCGGATGTGTTCTTCAAATCGCTTTGTTTGTGTCACCTTTAAAAACAAAAATGTGTACATTAAGCTACGGCACATTTATACTTAAACTCAAGCTTGTTTATTGCAAGGATACACTTGCAATACTGTAGAGTATATACTGTAAATACAATATTCCAGCTTCTCATAATATGCATACTTGCCGGTTTCGTTTTTTTCCTTTAAAATCAATGTTTTGTGTTTCCATACTATCTATATTTACAGTAAATGTCAGAACGTTTGAGAAATAAATCAAATTTGTAAATGCCCTCTATACTCTCTGTAAGATTATAGAGAGTCATCAACACAGCCCAGAAAATCATCGGCTGATCTGCTGGAACAAATGAGAGATTCTTCCTGGTTTGTTTCAATTGTTTTCAACTCACTAGCCTTATTTTCAGTCAGTGATGCCCCTGCTTCTTCTTTGTAGTTAGCGTTTTCAATGGTTTTATAGTTTTGATCTGTTTGACTTCCCTCTTTTTCACTCTCCTTGTTATTTTCATTTGGTTTTTCATATCCGTTTGTTTTTCACTATATTCCTCACAATTTGGAACTGGATCTTTTACCTGACAGTCGCCTCCTGGTTTTGCGGTTTAATATTATTTAGATTTGAATGTGAGTAAGTGTGAGAAATGCAACACATTTTAAAATGCTTTTTATACCCTTTATGATATTTCTGCGTCATCAACACAGCCCAGAAAACAATTGTCTGCTCTCTGCCCAGTCTAGAGGACATTGCCAGCTCATGCAAACATTAATAACTTTTTTAAGGATTTTAATATTGGCCAACACTTCTTTGCTATTCTGCCCTCTGGAAGACACTACAGGTCCAATAAAAGAAAGACTAACAGGTTCAGAGACAATTTATTCCCCAGATCTATCACTGTCCTAAATAGGCACACAAAACTGTGAAAACCATATCTCTCCAATGTATAGAATAATTTATATTGATATTTTATTCTTTATCCTTACAGTATTTTTGCACTTTTGTGCCATGTCATTGCACTATTACAATGCACGAACAATTTAGGCCAGTCTACATTGCCTATCCAAATATCCATCTTAATCTTGTTTTCATTTCTCTAAAGAGTTATTTTTATGTTTATCCTGGAGTGCTGCGTCTAATCTAATCGTAAACACTATGTTGTAATTTCATTGAATTATCTTTATTGTCATTGATACCAATGTAGTGAACACTGTTAGCAATAAAATTAGAGATGGCACTCTAGGATAAACACGTAATAAAGACTTAAAAGTGAAAAATACGATAAAAAGTTCGAGTTAAACAGGCAAAAATAATTACAAGGCAGTGCTTGGGGACTGGCCCAAGTAGTATTAATAGTGCAATGAAAAGTAGAGCATTGATATTTAGCAGGAAAAGAAAAATCACATAAGTGGATTAATAAGATATGAATACCCATTTTTCCTGAAATGGGCAAGAGAAATACTTTTCACAGTTCAGCACTCATGTCTTCTAGCGCTCTGAACATTGACAAATGTAATATCCTCCAGAGTGACTGAGTCAAAATTTTAGGTGTCATATTTGACCCCAATCTGTCCTTTTAAACACACGTTAAGACTATTACTAGAACAGCTTTTTTGAATCTTTGCAACATTGCTAAAATTCGCCCTATGCTGTCTGAGTTGGATGCGGGGATGATGATTCATGCGTTTGTTACCTCCCGTCTTGATTACTGTAATGCACCACTCTCCGGTCTCCCGAGGTCCAAACTCCAGAGCCTTCAGCTGGTACAAAATGCTGCAACGAAGCTTTTAACTAAGACAAGTAAGTTTGATCACATTACCCTGATTTTAGCTAACCTGCATTGTCTCCCTGTTAACTTAAGATGTGATTTTAAGGTTCTGTAGGTATTAATAATAATAATAATAATAATAATAATAATAATAATTTCCTTTGTATTGTCATTCTTTGTAACAATGTACACAGAACGAAATGTCGATACACCTGACCCGTTGTAGCGAGCCGATGCAGCCGCAGCCAACAGAGGGCGCCGCCATTATACCATATACAATGGACTTGCTCCCTCGTATCTTTCAGATTTAATTTCCCCCTATGTTCCGGTCCGGAGCCTTCGCTCTGAAAATGCTGGTCTACTAGTGATCCCAAGAGCCAAGAAGAGATCCGCAGGTTCGAGAGCGTTCTCCATCCGGGCCCCGGTGCTGTGGAATGCTCTTCCCCCTGCAACCTCAGTGGAAATGTTTAAAACTAAGCTTAAAACACACTTCTACTCTAGCATATGAATAATCTATATTTTATATTGATAATATGTGTATTATTTGCCCTCATGCAGATTTTAGATGAGGGGATGGTGTTATAATAGTCTGTAATAATGATTTGCAATAGTCTTTGATCTGTGCAGCCCTTTGAGACTTTTTGTGATTAAGGGCTATACAAATAGGCATGACTTGACTTGACTTTATAATGTTGAAGGGTCTGCTGTGTTGTCCTCCAGACTGGACAGAGAGCAAACGATGATTTTCTGGGCTGTGTTGATTACTCTATGTATGCTTTTCTTTCTGCGGTTGTGCTCCCAGCATAACACACCATGACACTGTATGCCAGAATGCTCTGCACCGTGGTTTTCAGGACAAAAATAAATAATCAATGACAACCAACTCGGTTCTGTCTTTTTCTACTCTATACAGCGCGTTTAGCCAGCGTGTCCAGAAAATATCCCAGTGTGAATCAGGCGTTTGCGTTCCCTGTTCCAAATTAAGTCAACACGAAGCGGCATTATCATGCAAATGACTCACCTTCATCTTGTGCACTCGTTCCCTCCTCGCAAACTCCTCCAGCTTCCTTTTTATCTCCATCTGATGGAGACGCTGCAAGGTGAAGCAAATGAGCAGGGCTTGTGAGGCCACTGACGTCAATAGCATCTGTTTTTGTGTGTGTGTGGAGCAAACCCACTTCCATCTCCAGAACCTTGAGGAATATAGCCTGGGCGAGACATTCTCGGACATGCCTCTGGTGGGCCCTCCGGAGTAGTTTGTGTTTGTACTCCTTTTCGGGAACGATGCGACCACTCCTTGTGACCTAATGGGCAAAACGGTTGAGATAAAGAGGGGTTAGGGGCAATGTTCCCTCTAAGCTGCACGTGTGCGCAATCGCGCACTGCCCGCACATTCTCAGCGCACAAGAAAATCTAGCCAGCGCACAAAAATCAGGGCTCGAAATTGCTAATTAAGAAGCGAATTAAGTCAAAGTTGCAGTGCATGAAGGTAAAAATACACAGGTTCCCCTGTCGCTGTTTTTCTGAATGCGGTATTTTGAAGTCAATCTCAAAGTCAAACGAAGTTGAGTAAAGTCAGTAGAGTCTTTCGAGAACCGGCTTCTTCGGCTCGGCTCACTAAAGAGAACCGGCTCTTTCGGGTCCCAAACGGGCCTTCAGGTTGTTTTTGCTTCTTTAATCCCTACACGACCAAATATTATGTAAAATTGTGCAAAAATGACTTAAAGGAAGGAGGAGAAACAGAACAAAAAAGAAAAAAATACCAAAATGAAAAAGTGGTGAAAAGCTGAGAAAAAATAAACAAAAGGAAGAGAAAAAAGAAGGAAAATTTCAGAAAAAAAACAGAAAAAAAGAAAGAAACAAAGGAAAAAAGTAAATAAAGATCAAAAAGAAAAAAGTAACAGCTAGGAAAAAATAAACACAATGAATTTTTTTTAAAGGAATTAGAAAAAATAGAAAAAAACAGGGAAAAAGAAGAAGTTTGTGTTGCATTCAAATAATTTCCAATTATACCAAGTCAGTCTTGTTGCCAACATTGTACTTCCACTAAAAAAATGTGATTAAATACAGTTCTGTATCGTGCAACCGACTAAATAAGCCCCCCAAAATGTTAGTATTATGCAACAAAAGGTACCAGGAAAAAAAAGAAATGGAATTCTTGTGAAAGAATTGTTGTAAAAACAAATGACGTTTGTAGGTTGTACAACCTTTGCAATAGTACATGAGTCAATTCATTCAAAAGTGAAAAATAATTTTGCATTGCCGGAAACTCAGCAAAATGTAAGTTGATGTCAAGTTTTGAACATGTTTGATAATGATTTTGTTGCCACACTTGGGATTGCCGTTGCTCACTGTGGTTTCAAGCGTTGCTTACCAACTTTGTGTCAACGCTCAGACCCGTGGAAAATTACAGGGAACTTTGGTTAGGGGTTATTGTTATGGGTAAGTGTTTGAGGTTAGGGTTTAGAGTTAGGGATAAGGGGTAAGGGATAAAGCTTATATTTTCTTATTTTACAATGTTTTAACTTATTTTGTTAAACCAATAAGTTAAATCATGCTAGAATGAATGAATAATTAAATGAATGAATAGCCTTTAGTGTCATCATACAGGTATAACACGAGTATTATTATAATGTGGGCTTCTCATAGAAATATTAAAAAAAAAACTATCATTATATATAATAAATATGTGCACATTCACAAAAACAATTGTACAGAATATTATGCTCATGGACGCTGTAGATCATGGGAGTAATAATAATTCTTAAAATGAGTAATATAAAGTCCAAAATTTGTTTCTTGTTTTAATTTAAATTAAAAAAAACACTAAAATTATTCATATTATCACTACCAGTACAAATAAACAGGACTTGACTACCTATTATTTTTTTTATTTTATGCATTTTTTTATAAAGAAAAAAAAAGTATATTATGTATAAAATATTTAAAAGAGGAAAGTTTGCCGACTTTTTTTTACTAATATATGAAAATGAATCTGATCATTTAATTGATTAATTGATTTTCCAATTGTTTTAATTGATTTTCCATTTTTTCCCCATTTGAAGCATATACAATTACAATATCAAACATGGCAAACATCATCTAAGACTTTAAATAAACAATGGAAGCAGATATAATTTGTTTTAGGAATTTTGTTTCAGTGATTTTATTTTATTTACTTTATTTTTTAATTGTTTATTTTCTTTTAAATCCCCAATGAGTAATATTTGACCACTAGATGGCACTGTGTTGTATGGTGCGAGCAAGGGCCAGAGCCTGCCGGACATACATGGTAGGAACCTAAATGGGGATTCCACTGTGTCAAACAAAAACAAATTTATTGATTTATGATCTTCTTTCTATAAACAAATAACATTGGTATGATAGTTCATGTATTTTTGCCTAGCATTTGAGTAAATGTTTTTTTTTTTTTTTTGCAATGAAAGTTTTGTACCACAAGGGGGTGCTAAATATTAAACACGTCCCTTTAAGGATATTTTTTTTAAATTGTATTTGTAAATTATTATTTTTGTTCGACTAATAAAACAAGTTAAAAAATGACAAAACATGGTCAATCGAGATTTATAAATAATAATCAATGGAAGAGTATATCATTTATTCAAGGAATTATTTTCCACCAAAATAATATCAATAATCCAATCTTTTTTTTCAATTTATTTCTTATTTGAAGATTATTTTTTAATGTTGTAATGGTAATCCATGTTAGAAATGTTAATTGTATTCGTTTGATGAAAAAAGAAGAAGGTAAGAACTGGCCAAAAAGGAAAATGAGACTATTGAGTTTTTCCTTGCCCTCATGTAGGGTTTAGATCAGGGAAAGGTGTCATTATAGTCTGTAGTCTGTAAAAGTCTGTACAGCCCTTTGAGACTCTTTGTGATTAAGGGCTATACAAATAAACATGACTCGACTAGTAAGAAACAATAAAACGAGATTTTTTTTTTATTGGGGGTTGTGGTGTGGCACCATCTAGTGCAGGGGTGTCAAACTCATTTTAATTCGGGGGCCACACGATAGAACAAACATTCTGTCGGGGGCCGGACTAGTAGATTAAAGAGAAAGAAAAAGAGATAAAGAAATAAGAGAAAAAAGGGGGGAAAAGGAGAGAGGGCCGGACAAAGAAAGAAAAAGAAAGAGAGGGAGAGAGCATGAGAAACAAAAGATAAAAAGTCGTGAGAGAAGGGGAAAAGAAAAGGAGAGGAAGAAAGAAATCCAAAGAGTAATAGAAAGACAGAAGGAGAGGAAAGAGAAAAGAAAGCGCAAAGGGTATGAAGGGAAAAAGAGAAAAGAGAGAAAAGGAAAAAAGGAAGTTAGAGCAAAAGAGGTTAAAAGACACAGAGAGAAAGAGACAAAGAGCAACAAAAGTAGAGAAAAAGAGGGACACAGAGAGTGAAAGAGACAGAGTGGGAGAAAAGGGGTGGAAAAGCGAGAGAGAGAGAGAGAGATAGAAATAAATACAAGTACAGTGTCTTTGTGAGAGGCACCTGGCTTTAGCAACATCAAGTTGACATATTTCAACCTGCAGCTTGTTTTTCTCTTGCGCTTCTCTGAGTGTTGCCTCGCGGGCCGGATTCAATCCCTTAGCGGGCCTGATTTGGCCCGCGGGCCGCCTATTTGACACCTGTGATCTAGTGGCTGACATTGATTTTACACTTAAAATAAACCTATCCTAGAGCAAAACGGTTTACCCTCCTCGAATGTTTCAACTAATACGTTTCAGAAATTATAGTTTTGTCTGAACAACAATGACAAACTGGCATCAATATTTTCCACAATATTTGGGGGATAAATCAAGTTTTTGAGCAAAATCACATATTTTAAGAGAGTTATGTACCAGTCCGGCTCTTTGCAAGTGCCTCCGGATGTGAGTACTGCTGAAGTAGCCGGCCAAGTTTTTGTCCATCAGGCTGTTGTAGGCTGAGATAAGCCTGAAAATGAAACAAAATCACTAAAAAAGACAATGCTGGAAAAACACAATGGAGCATCCGTTCTGTTTGTTCAATTCCAATCTCTTTTCTCGAATTTATTTTTGGTCTCCCGGGTGTCTGATTCCAAGTGGGTATATCCACACACTTGACCCTGTCGGCTTTGCTATTGTGCACCTGGAGTGTTTTTAATGCACTGCTGTGTCTCGCTTTGGATGACTGCATGCTCTTTTCACACTCTTGTTATTGGAGCGTGAACTTCCAACAGTCCACATCCTGTTTCCAGTCGTCTCTGTCTTTTACATTTTTATTTGTTTTTATGGTGCACACGTTTTGACTGTGCAATATTTGATTTTTTTCCATCTAAATGGCGTGACTTGTTCTCTAAAACAGCTCTGAACATTGACAAATGTAATATCACCCGGTGTTGTCAAAAGGACCAGAACAGAACAGGAAACCCCAGAGCGTTCGTTACGGTTCCTTATTTAGGGAAGCGTACAGGGCTAGCGGGAGACGCGATGGGTGTCGGACGTCAGCAGCGGAGCCGGGAAGGTAGCTTCGGAACACGTAGCCAAATCGAGTGCGGAAGTCTAGCAGGTCAAGTTTACCGGGACTGGAGAGAAGATCGTAGCGTGGGACGGAATCAGGTCGGATCGGAGGCAGGCAGAATCAGGTAAACAGATCAAGACGGAACAGGTAATCGGGAGAGTCATACAGGGTACAAATGTAATCCTCAGACGAAGAGGTCTGGGCGTAGCGTGCTTAAGAAGGGAAAATTAGCCAATCAGAGGGCGTCCACGTGATTGCTCCAGGTGACTCGAGTTAGCAATCACGACAGGTGTGACTCAGTCAAGAATTTTGGTGTCATATTTGACCCCGATCTGTCCTTCCAAAACACACGTTAAGATAATTACTAGCAGAGCTCTTTTCCATGTTTGCAACATTGCTAAAATTCGCCCTATGCTGTCTCAGTTGGATGCGGGGATTATAATTCATGCGTTTGTTGCCTCAAGTCTCGATTTCCGTCATGCACTACTCTCTGGTCTCCCGAAGTCCAAACTCAAGACCCTTTGGCTGGTACAGAATGCTGCAGCGAGGCTTTTAACTAAGACAAGTAAGTTTGATCACATTACCCCGATTTTAACTAACCTGCATTAGCTCCCTGTCAGCTTAGGATGTGATTTTAAGGTTCTGTTGGTAGTATACAAAATCATGCATGGACTTGCTCCCTCATATCTTTCAGATTTACTTTCCCCCTATGTCCCGGTCCGGAGACTTCGCTCTGAAAACGCTGGTCTACTCGTGATCCCAAGAGCCAAGAAAAGATCCGCAGGTCCGAGAGCGTTCTCCATTCCGGCCCCGGTGCTGTGGAATACCCTTCCCCCTGAGATTCGATCTGCAACCTCAGTGGAGCTGTTTGAATCTAAGCTTAAAACACACTTCTATTCTATAGCATATGAATAACCTACAGTTTATGTTGACAATATCTGTGTATTTTTTTGCCCTCATGTATGTTTTAGATCAGGGGATGGTGTCATAACAGTCTGTGGTTTGTAATAATCTGTGGTCTGTGCAGCCCTTTGAGACTCTTTGTGATTAAGGGCTATACAAATAAACGTGACTTGACTTGACTCACTGCGGGAAAAAAACTGAGTCATCATCATCAAAATCATATTTCATGTTTTTAGTTTTTTCCATATAGATTATTTTTTTCAGTATAATAAAACAAAAAAGGAATTTAAAGTGGTTGATTTCAAGTATCTGATAGCAGATTGTTAGCGCCGATATAAGAAAAAAACAACACTTACAATAAAGTTATTTGCCATAGGATACACTTTAAACAGGTGTTTAATATATTTTTTAAATTATCTCTTCAGTAGAGTAAAAAATACTTAAAATGAGTAAATTCATGTGTCCAATGCCAGGTTATTTTGCTAATTTAGATATTTATATTTTTTTATTAATATAAAAAAAATACTTAAAACGAGACAAATTATTTGCCCTAAGTTACAATTTAACTTAACTTATCTTTCTAAAATTTACTCTGGCAAGGTAAGAAAATAAAATCCCCCAAAAGAGTAATTTTTACTGTTCGTTTTATTTTGCTGATCCAAATAATTTGCTTTTGCTAATCTCGGGTGAACACATTCCGATGAAATTGCTTCATTATAGTACCAACTCCTGGTGACCAAGACTGCCGGATGTGTTCCTTTTTGTTTTTGTTTAAGAGGACAGTGTGTATTATTTGACTTTTACATGTCGCTGGATCGTGTAGTTCAACCAAAAAGGAGTGCTAAAAATCACATAGAAGAATACAAACTACGGAGTGACCAAAATACCCCATTTTACTTCTCATTTTTTTAGTCTTTTTTGAGGTATATGGGCACCCGAAGCAGCAAAATGACAGACAATTATATCAGCTTCCTTTAAGTGTTATCTAAATGAAATGCTAATTCCCTGACCGGCGACTATTTAAAAAAATGCATTTGTAAATGTTAGTTTGTGTATTTTTGCCTATTAATTGAATCAATATTGTTTTTTATGATTTTTTTTTTAAACACTAACAGGCATTAAATAATACAAACTGTCCCTTTAAATATCAACGTGTTGTATCGGTGTTCTCCAGAATTGAATACCATGGATCACAGCCAGATAAATGAAATGAAATGATCTGCATTTATATAGCGCTTTTCAAGTCAGTGACTTCCCAAAGCGCTTTACAATGTGCTCCACATTTCCCAATAGCAGCCATGTAAGGCGCTAACCTGCTTATATATTATATTGTCGAATCAACGTGCGTCCCCGAGACGCAACTTTTTTGACATAAAATTGTCATTATTACCCGATTATTTTTTTTAACAAAGATTTATCGCACTCCAAACTTTTCGTCAGGCAGATCCGCCATTGTTGTTTTGGCCTCGCGGTTCGAGTTTTCGTCTGCACGCCGATCTCGGCCAACGAGATCTCGTTGCTTCGAGATGACGCCATTGTTGTGATGCTTGTCGTCGAGGGAAGGTGAAAATCAACACAAAATTGGTAATTTCTTCAGTGTCGGTAATAAGTCGAAACATAATGCAGAAAGTGATAACAACGGCAATAATTCCGGCACGAAAAAACGGTGGAAAAATTCTTCAGAAGACCGCGAAGGCAAGGAAAACACGTGTTTTGAAGCGAACGATTCGACGAAAGAAAATAAAAGAATACTCCTAGCAAGAAAAGGACTTTTCTGCCAAAATGGACTATTGTAAATTATATTCCTGGTTATGCTATGAGAAGGAGGATAATGGAGGCTACATGTTCTGTGATGCGTGTACCCAGCGTGACAAAAAAACTGGACTGCATAAATCAGTTTGCAATACAAACTTTCAGAAAAGCACATTGGATCGGCACAACGACAATGAAAACCACAAATTAGCTATGGAAATTCTGTTGCTGCAGGAAGAGAGAGGCAAGTATGAACGGATACGACATCAAAAAGAAGACTTGGCCTTGCTTTCACTGCTAAAGATAATTAAGAGGATGGCAGTATTTTCAGTATTTTGCATAATGTACAATATTGTGAACTGAAAAATCTGAAGCGATAACTGCTTTGTATTACCAATTATTTGTGATGATTACAACTGAATGAAAATATAGATTTATATAATAATTTCAGCAATATTATTTTGTATAATTTATAATATTGTTGTAAACTGAAAAATCTTAAAGAGATAACTGATTTGTATTACCAATAAACTGTGATGATTAAAACTGAATGAATATATAGATTTATATTACATGTTTGTCGCCGATTTACAATTTCAACCTCGATAACACTAAATTTTGGGGAACCATAGATCTCTGTTGGGACCAGTGTTCCCTCTAAGCTGCGCGCGCGCGCAATTGAGCACTGCTCGCACATTCTCAGCGCACAAGAAAATCTAGCCAGCGCACAAAAATGAGGGCTCAATATTACTAATTAAGAAGCGACTTAAGATAAAGTTACAGTGCATGAAAGTAAAAATACACGGGTTCCCCCGACGTTGTGTCCTGAATGCGGTATTTTGAAGTCGAGTCGAAGTAGAAGGAAGTTGAGCAAAGAGTTTGTCGAGAACCGGCTTCTTCGGCTCGGTTCACTAAAAGGAACCGGCTCTTTCGGGTCCTAAACGGCTCTTCAGATTGTTTTTGCCTCTTTAATCCCAACATGACCAAATACTATGTAAAACTATGCACAAAATGACTTAAAAGAAGGGGGGAATAGAACAAAAAAGGAAAAAATACGAAAATGAAAAAGTAGTGAAAAGCTGAGAAAAAAAAGAAACAAAAGGAAGAGAAAAAAAGAAGGAAACATTTAGAAAAAAGCCAGAAAAAAAGAAAAGAAAGAAACGTAGGAAAAAAGTAAATAGAGAACAAAAAGAAAAAAGTAACAGCTCGGAAAAAATAAACACAATGAGACTTTTTTAAAAAGAATTTTAAAAAAAGTAGAAAAAAAACACGGAAAAAAGAAGAAAAAGTTTGTGTTCCATTCAAATAATTTCCAATGATATCAAGTGAATCCTGTTGCCAACATTGTACTTCCACTAAAAAATGTAATTAAGTACAGTTCTGTATCTTGCAACCGACTAAATAAGCCCCCCAAAATGTTAAATGTTAAGTTTTGGACATGTTTGATAATTAATTATCTTGCCACACTTGGAATTATGGTTGCTCACTGTTGTTTCAAGCGTTGCTCACCGACTTTGTGTGAACGCTCAGACCCGTGGCAAATTACAGGGAACATTGGTTGGGACCCATAGATTTTTGAGCATGCGAGACCCCGGGACCCATCACTTTTCAGAGGTAAACTGAACACTGCAGTTAGCGCTACTTATGGGTGTCAGTAATCTGCGGGGCAACGGAAATACTTTCTGAATGAAGTAACTAGTAACTGTAACTAATTACTGTTTTTTAGTAACGCGGCTAGCATCGCAACTGACTGAATTTAAAAAAGTAAGCCAGAACTACTTAACTCCCCAATACAGAGTATCAAATGGAGTGGAACATACCCCGGGTTGAAGTGACTCATGGTGCCAGCTGGTTTCTCTTTCAAATCTTTCGTATTTTTCTCGGCTGCCGAGCTTTTCTGTACCCCTTGGAAGGCGACTTGAGCGGTCTCCGGAGCTCCGAGTTCTCATCTGGTCCCGATCCGAGTCTCCGTCTGACTTGTGCAAGCGGTGACAGTATGCGGTTGCTATGGAGACCACCTCACAATGCTGACAACCATGCTTGGTTTCCACTTACACTCTCAAACTCCTGGCATCAAACTCAACGGCGCAACCACTAATCTACATTGACCATTCGAATTCTAAGGTTTATTTCAATTATTTTTTTGCAGAAACTTCCTTTTCCTTTATCTTATGACCATTGTTTTTTGATCCAATGTGTATATGTGTTTTTTTTATGTGTTGTTCTTTGTTTTTGTTTTTTTTCCAGGGCCTAAACTAACCCATGCAATGTAACTTTACAGTGCCTGGCGAAAGTATTGGCCCCCCAAGAACTTTTTGTACTATTGCCACAGTTCAGGCTTCAAACTTACAGCTAAAAAAAAACTGAAACTATTTTCTAAGAATCAACAACATGACACGATTGTGAAGTGAAAGCTTTTTTTCCCCCAAAATTCTATGTTTACAACCAGGGTTGGGTAAAGTTACTTTAACTGGATTACTGTCAATGACTTTTGGATTACTCCAATACCAAAAATGCTAATAAAAGACAAGAGGAACTAATTTTCTGCTGAATTTTGTCATGGACCAGAAACAGACAAAGGACCCAATAGCGCTCGTTTACTCAGTTTTATTAATAAAGAGGGAGAGTAGGGCTTGCTTCCACCATCCGATGCCTGACAGACAAGGGTAGCAGGTGGCTGGAGACGCAGTAGTGGCACTTCCGTGTCGAGCAAGGATGGCCGTAGATTTGCAGGAATACTAGTCGTTAGCCGGGACGGGAGAGCAAGGGCGGTATCGAGTTCTGAAACAAGGTCGGCAACAGGTGTCAGGCAGGTAGCGGGGCAAAACAGGTCGGATGTTGGGATGGCCGAACAGGGCAGAATCGGGTCCGGAAACAGGTTGGCAACGGGTATCAGGCAGATAAAAACAGGGCAGGAAAAGTGTCTTAAAGTAATAGCTTGCCGAGCTGGGAGCATCGGTTTGCAACGATCTGACAGGGTTCTCTTGAAAGCCGGGGGTTTAAAAAGAGTCTATAAGCCAATCAGCTCTCAGGGCTGTTGGCGCCAATTGGGCAGTCACGGGTGCCTTGAATCGGCAATCATGACAGAATTCTACAAGAGGCGCAGGTTCACCTCCCAACTGGACAACGGCTGTAAACATAAAGCAAAATTACATTGAAATGCTTTATAAATAACAATACAAAAATGATAAAATGGCCAAGACACAGTCCTGACCTTAAGCCTATGGTACATTTGTGGAAAGATGTGAACCATACTGTGCACAAACGATCACCATCAAACTTTGAGGAAATTGAGCTGTTTTTAAAAGAAGGGGCAAATATTTGTTTCAAGATATGCAAAACTTATAGAGACATACCCTAAAAGACTTGTGCCTATAATCGCAGCTAAAGGAGGTTTTGCTCAAAGGGGGCCAATATATACTGGAGATCAAAAATAGAGTACAACTTATAAAAAAAATTAATAATTTTGAAATAATAGTACTGTCGCTGTTAAATGGTTAAATGACATTTTATTTTGTCTATATCATGGTACTACAACACTCTTGTCACAAAATGACTATAGGAATTTTTACAATTAAAACAATTTTCAGAAAACATTCTAATTAAAATTGGAGAACACATTGATCAAAATTAGAGAACAATGACTTTGGTATGGAAAAAATCCGAAGGTTACAACGGTCAGTAATTAGTAAGATGTGTTCAGGCCTCTGTTGAGAATGACTTTAGCACATCTGTGGCCGCATATTGCTCTGGTGTGATTTTGGACCATTCTTCTTCCAGCCTCCTCCACTGTTTGATGATTGTAGTCGGTTTTCTTGACCATAACTTTGTCACCAAGGATTTTCTGGAAGTTCTCTATTGGGTTGAGATCAGTACTCTGGGCTGGCCATGCCCTTAAGTCAATGTTTTTACCTTCAATAAAATTATTTAGACATTTTGATGGGTGACATGGAGCATTGTCCTGCATGAAGACTGCAGGCTGATTGGGCGAGGAAAGCAAGTAAGGAACCATGTGCTGTTAAAGAAGATTTTAGTGGCACAGTTCTGAGGTCATGAGATCGAACTTCCTGTTTGCATGTTCTCCCCATGCTTGCTCGGGCTTTCTCCGGGTTCTCTGGTTTCTTCCCACATTCCAAAAACATGCATGTCATGTTAATTGGCAGGTCCAAATTGTCCCTAGGTGTGAATGAGCGAGCAAATTGTCTGTCCCTGGCTGGCAACCAGTTCGGGGTGTCCCCTGCCCACTGCCTGAGGATGGCTGGGATGGGCTTCAGCACCCCTGCGACCCTACTGAGGATAAGCGGTGCAGATAATGGATGGATGGATGGATATATGTGATAGAGAGAGAGAGAGAGAGAGAGAGAGAGAGAGAGAGAGAGAAATTGTATATGTAGTAATTACTCTTTATGGTTGTATTATTGTTATTCATATTATTTTAAGTTTTATTGTTATGATTATTAATGAATTATAACGATTTTAACGATTATTAGGATTATTTGATGATTTATCTTATTTGATTTTACAGACTTATTTATATTTCATTTGACTGTATTATTATTATTATTTATAATAATAATACAAGTAAAAGTAGTTTGATATTGTATTATAAATACACAGTACCTACCTGAGTTTAGGTATGGGTATAGATTGAATGTCCAACGAGGCCCTCAAGCGGACATAGGGAATATTACAGAACACCTCCAATTGATACAATATACTGAATTAATACGCAAATTCTGAACTTTGAATCCTGGAAAACAGGAACAGAAGAGGACAATTCTGAATGTATTTTCTGAGGATTTAAAAGTAGTTGTGGCATACAGTAAATACTAACATTGGCCAGTAGATAATTTTAGCTGTTTTACTCATTTTGTTTGAGCTGCAAATAAGAAAAAAGAAAAAAAAAAGAAATAACAAATGCTCGTTGTCAATTCCATGCAGTTTGATGCGAAATAAAATACAATCATTAGACTATCAAATAGAATTGAATGTTTTAATAAACGTGCTCAAAACTAATAAATATATATAACCGCGGTGTACCTGTCCCACCAAAGATCCACATTCACGCTGGACTGGAAGATGAGGTTTTTATTACAGTTTCTGCAAATGAAATGAGTCACAACATTAGCCCCTCTGCTGGCTTTGATCTCTTTGATCTCGTTGGCAGCTCGCTCTGTAGACTGCCCAAAGCATATCAAAGAGCTTTCTTTTCAATTTACATAAAATACATTTTAGAATATCACAATACATTTTTACATCTTTACATTTTAACAAGATACTTTTAACAAGAGATCGTATAATGGTTTTTTAACGTTTACAATGAATTCAACATATTTTTCTTTAATCTGAATTTTAACCAACATCATCCTTTTTAAATATATATGAAAATAGAAATAAGAACAATAATGAGTATAAAAACAGGTACAACATGTGACTAGCTTCTCCGCTGGCTTTGATCTCTTTGATCTCTACAAGGGGAATTAACATTTTAGCACAACAGAAACAAAACAAAAATCAATCCACAACAGCTTGACAACATCAATCACATTACTGTGCAGGTTGAGAGATTTGTCAGCTGTAGTTATAATGTTTAAAATTAACTTTTTTTGTGAAGCACCAAAAGATGTGTCTTACCCTTGGCAGCTCGCTCTGCCGAAAAAACCCCGCCTTCCGGTCACATGTCAAAATCCAAAACAAACCATACCCCATACCAGCAGGTAGCACTGTTGGACTCATCATTGCAGGACACTTACCAAAAACTATACACATATTTCAGCAGGAATTTCAATAAAACAAAAGGTATTATTACACCCGTTACATATAAAATGGTAAAACTTGTACAAAATAAAATGGAGTACATACATTTTTGTTCATGTGTGTATCTACGTGTAATACTACTCTTTACCACAAGTGTATACAGTGTATTAAAGGGAGAGAAGTGTAAGTATTTTAAGCAAAAACAATAAATCAAGTTGTTCATTTCAAGTAACGTCTCTCTTATTTTACCATATTCCCCAATTTATTTATCAGGTAAAATAGCAGAAATAAAACTTGATGCCAGGTTAGTTCCATTTTAAATTGTAATTGCAATGAGGAACGATTCTAATGGCAAGGTTGTCATGTCCTGCACAGTTGTCATGGCGCCCAGCTGGCCCCGCCCCTGGACACCGGCTGACCTGCGTTTCCCGATTACTCCTATGGGTACTTTTGGAACTGCCCTTGGCCAGATCGTTGTTTACCGTTGTTGAAAACCTGTTCATGCCTGTTTGATACCTGTTTATTCTTGAACTTGTTGGACTTTGTTGCACTTCGGTGTAACATTCTGAGAGATTCCTGCGAGAAGTTCTGTTTAATCCCGTTAAATGCCTAGTCTGTAGTTTTGCCTGCATTGGAGCCCGCTTTGTTTTGTTTTTGGTCCGTTTGTGTGTTGGACAACTTTTCTTTCTCAATTAAAGTGACAGATCGTCTACGTAAATGAGTTCCAACTTCTTGCTTCCCGACCCGCTTTGCGACAAAGGTTGTTTTATTTCTTTGATTTTTTTAGTGAAAATGGGAAAATATGATATGAAAAACATTTAAAGTTTACTAAAAAAAAAATTCAAAATTACTATTCCACCTCTTTTTATTCTGCTCGCCACAAAGAATGCTTAAAATGCTAGGGTAGTTCTATCTTGACTATTGAACGCTTGCAAAGATTGCCTATAATGCCGCTGTTGGAATATTATGGTTTTTTTTTTTATGAATAAAATTTGTATTACTATTTTTTATTCTGCTTGCAATAAAGAATGTGTAAAATACCAGAGTAGTTTCATTTTAAATTCTTGCATGCTTGTAATGAAAAAATGCTTATAAATCCAGGGTTGGTTCATTTCTTTGATTTTGTGAAATAAGAAGAGAAGTGTCGTGAACCAGTACAGGATTAGGACCCAAACGCATAACGTTTCTCACACAAGCCTTTTTTTTTACAGGGAATGGGGAGTCATGCACATTAGGCAGCAGTCTGGCGTGAAGTGATAGGAAGCCAGAGGTCGACGAGATCGATACCAAATGCCCGAGTAGATGTGCAAAGCCACTCCTTTGCACATCTGTTCTTCTCTGCACTACCGTACTCCATTGTTATTGTTATTGTATAGTGACTTGTTTACCTGACAGCCCATTTTGCACATCTGTTCAGCTGCTCCTCTTGCACTCTTTGCACTACTGTACAATACTCATAGCTATAATTATTTACCTACCATTGCACATCCATATTTTTTTTGTACATTATATGACCCCCGCTTGCGTGTTTCACTCTACAATTTTTTTTTTTTTAGCACTGTTGTACATAAAATCCCTTTTCAATACTCCAACTAAATACTACATATCTGTATATTTAAGGAAACTTTGCGGGTCAGATGGATCAACATTTTGTTCTGTATACATGTGTACAAGAATGACAATAAAGTATATCTGAATCTGAATTTGAATCTGAATCATCCATGTGGGAGCTTAACTCCCAAGGGGTGGACTGTTGTAGAATGTGGATAATAACTAATGATAAGTATGTAGGCATCTGGTGAAGGTCTTGGGATGACGTTGTTGCCGGGGCGGACGACCTTCACGGGTTATCTTAACTTTATTTGAGAACATATTAAAGCCAATGTTGAATGTCTTGAACTTTGAACGTGTCCTGAATGTAATAAAGCGCGTTCCCTTTTTGCCATATCTTCTCTCTGCGTACTTTTGGGGACGACGCCCAAAAATACCGGACAGGACGAGACAGACTGAATCGATAATGAAACAGGATATTGAAATAAAACAGGACAAAAATAGATGGGAACGAAACTGGAGACTGATATTAAACAGGACAAAAATAAACGGTAACAATACCGGACAGGAAAAGCCAACAGGAAACAAGACCGAGTCAAAACCCATGTCTTGCGGGGCAGAGGTTTGTTGACGGACTGACAAACGAAGAGTGAGAGCACTGAGCTTAAATAGACGGAAAGCCAATCCGTCAATAAGCCGCAGCTGGCGCCACACGGGCGGGGCCAATTGGGCGCCATGGCAACTGTGACAGGAGGGGGGGATATGCTGAGAAAAAAAATGTCATGTCCATTATACATTTGTCAAAATGAGTGTTACTTTTTTTTCTACTTGCAATGAAAAATGCCAAAAATGCCAGGGTTTTATTATTCCTTTGTTTTTGTGAAACAAAAAGTGGTGTTATGATAGGAAATCCATTTCATCTATGTTATTCATTTATCAAAATGAGTGTTACCTGTGTTTTTGCTATGCTCGCAATGAACGATGCTTCGAATGCCAGGGTAGTTCTATTTTACAGTCTTCTGTTGTCCTTGAAAACTCAAATTTCATTAAACTCTTCTCTCCTTATTTCAAGCGGCTGTTAAACTATAATCTTGTCAGTTCCTATAAATGACCTAAGGCAGGGGTAGGGAACCTATGGCTCGGGAGCCATATGTGGCTTTTTTCATGAGTACGTATGGCTCCGAAATAAAATGTAACTATTGCACATCTTTCTGTGCCGTTCCAAAGTCAAGCGATTTCATCCCGATTTTGGTCCGTATAAAGCCAAAGCAACTTAATGCAGAAGTTCGATAAGAAACCATTTCAACTGACTTTGATTGGGTGAGCAGTACAGGTGGGCGTATCCCTGCACACAGCGCAAGGCACTTCCTTCTCTCTTTCTCACTCAGTGCAGTCTACACCCAAAGTGAATATGACGATATGCTTATCGTTTGCAGTCGTTTGTGACATTTTTGCAAAAGAACTTTGCATGCACATTGTTTTGAAACCGTTATTAAGGACAAAATTCATGGAAAAAAATGCCTCATCACTTAAGGTGGAAGACAAATTGTAAATGTCATATTGACATTGATTTGGGACACAGGATTTGGCATTATTATCATTTCATACATTTAATTAAATCATCCAATGACACACAGTGAAATAAAATGTGCTGAAGAATTAGCTTTTGTCTAGAGAGCTTGTTTTGTCTGAAAATATATGATGTGGCTCTCTCAATTTCATTTTAAAACATGTTTTGCTTTTATGGCTCTTTGGCAGGGTTGGGTAGGGTTACTTTAACTGGATTACTTTCAATTACTTTTGGATATACTCCAATACCAAATAGCCTAATAAAAGACTAAAGAAACTAAATATGAATAAAATGACAAAATTTTGTGCAGGCTTGGGGAGTAATGGAATACATGGAACGGCAAAAATGATGTTGGCAAGCAGTTTGGATTTTTTTTCATTTTGTTTCTGTCGCATTTTATGTTAGTTTTGCCGGAGAAAAAAGAGATCAAAGCCAGGAGAGAAAGCTTACCACGTGTTGTGAGTCATCATTTTATTCATATTTAGTTTCTCATCTCATCTCATCTCATCAGCCGTACCGCTTATCCTCATTAGGATCGTGGGGGAGGTTGGAGCCCATCCCAGCCATCTCCGGGCAGTGGGCAGGGGACACCCTGAACTGGTTGCCAGCCAATCGCAGGGCACACAGGGACAGACAACTCATTCGCTCATTCACACCTAGGGACAATTTGGACTGGCCAATTCACCTGAAATGCATGTTTTTGGAACGTGGGAGGAAACCGGAGTTCCCGGAGGAAACCCACGCAAGCATGGGGAGAACATACAAACTCCGCACAGGAAGTCTGGAGCTGGATTTGAACCCACGACAGGTTCCAGTGACATGAACTGTGCCGCACAAGCGCTAACCACTGCGCCGCCGTGCTGCCCTATTTAGTTTCTTTTGTCTTTTATTAGCATATTTGGTATTGGAGTATATCCAAAAGTAATTGAAAGTAATTCAGTGAAAGTAACCCTACCCAACCCTGCTCTTTGGGTCAAAAAGATTCCTGACCCCTGACCGATGGGAACGCCACGCTTCGGGTCGGCGAGCCTTAAAATAACAATTAGCCACCAAAAAGAAGGAACCATTATAAATTCATGTCAGGGGAGGATTAAAACCAGATTCTCAATCGTCGACGGGGATGAATGGCTGGGTGTCCTGCGGTTTTGGCGATGGAAGGAGGGGGGTTGAGTTTTTTGCAATCAGCGTTAAATAGAGCCGTTTTGTGTGTGATTGTCAAGTGGGCCATTACTTGTTGATAAGAGCGCTTTCCTTTTTTTGCCCTGATTGGGACCTAGCATGCCGCGTCCCACTCGCTCCGTCCCGCCGCAATCAGGCACCCTTTTTTCAACCCGTTGCCATTTTCACTGCTGTGATTTCCCCCCGTGCACCCCCCCTCACTATGTTCTAAGCCCCCTACTCTGCCTCCTTCAACCACTCCTCCTTTTTAGATTCAATGAGTAGCCGTTTACAGCAAGGAGGAAAGGTCACGCTAATCGGCGAGTGTCAATCGGAATCCAACCCGTCACCCTGATTTCAATTAAAGGCAAAGGAAGACATAAAGAGGAGTTGCAGAGGTCAAATGCACTTTG
The DNA here is from genome assembly GCF_059441175.1 of Urocampus carinirostris. Classification (NCBI taxonomy): domain Eukaryota; kingdom Metazoa; phylum Chordata; class Actinopteri; order Syngnathiformes; family Syngnathidae; genus Urocampus; species Urocampus carinirostris. Next base: position 29,820,309 of record NC_142360.1, read on the forward strand.
CTTAAGGGGAAAAAAAATACTCTCACATTCTGAGAGTATTTTGATGAGTTTATTCTCTTTTTATTATTAGACACCTGCAAAGGAGATTTGTTATTTTAACTATTATACTCTACTGTTTTCTGTTGTTTGGACTATCATGCACTGCTTACATCATTGTCACAATTGGACAATAATGTTGCTGTTCTTTGATCTCCACACCCTTAAAGGCTGGGGTGTTAAACTGGCGGCTGATTGAATCCGGCCCACGAGACAACGCTGAGGGAAGCGCAAGAGAAAAAGGAGCTGCAAGTTGAAATATGTCCGCTTGATGTTGGGCAAAGCCAGGTACCTGTGCTTGTATTTTTCTCTCTCTGTCTGTCTCTCTCTCTCTCTCTCTCTCTCTCTCTCTCTCTCTCTCTCTCTCTCTCTCTCTCTCTCTTTCTCTCTCTGTCTCTGTCTCTGTCTCTGTCTCTCTCTGTCTCTCTCTGTCTCTCTCTCTCTCTCTCTCTCTCTCTTTCTCTTGCTCTCTCTCGCTTTATTTCTCTCTCTCTCTCTGCCTCTCTCTCTCTCTCTCTCCCTCTTGCTTTCTTTCTCCCTCTCTCTCTCTCTCTCTCTCTCTCTCTTTTTTTTTCTTGCTTCTCTCTCTCACTCTCTTGCTTGCTTTTCACTTTCTCTCTCTCTTTCTCTCTCTTTCTCTCTCTCTCTCTCTCTTTCTCTTGCTCTCTCTTGCTTTATTTCTCTCTCTCTCTGTGTGTCTCTCTCTCTCTTGCTTTCTTTCTCCCCTTCTCTCTCTCTCTCTCTCTTTCTCTTGCTTCTCTCTCTCACTCTCTCGCTTGCTTTTCACTTTCTCTCTCTCTTTCTCTCTCTCTCTCTCTCTCACTTTCTTTCTTTCGCTCTCACTTTTAACTCTCGCTTTTCACTTTCTCTCACTTTTTGATCCCTCTCTCTCTTTGCTCGCTTTCTCTCTCTCTTTTGCTATCGCTTTTTTCTCTCTCACGCTCGCTTTCTTTCTCTCTTTTGCTCTCGCTTCTCTCTCTCTCTCGCTCTGGCTATCTCTCTTGCTTTTTGCTCTCGCTATCTCTCTCGCTTTTTGCTTTCTCTCTCTCACTTTTTGCTCTTTTGCTCCAGCTTTCCGCTCTCTCACTCTCTCTCTCTCTCTCTCTCTTGCTTTTACTTCTCTCACGCTTTCCTCTCTCGCTTTCCCCTTCTCTCTCTCTCTCTCTCTCTCTCTCTCTCTCTATTCTCTCCCTCTCTCTCTCACCTTCCCCTTCTCTCTTTCTTTCTAATCTACTAGTCCGGCCCCTGAGAGAATGTTTGTTATATCGTGTGGCCCCCGAGTTAAAATGAGTTTGACACCCCTGCTTTAGAGCATGTTTGCCTTTGTAACATCCATCCATCTATTATCTGCACAGCTTATCCTCAGTAGGGTCGCGACGGTGCTGGAGCCAGTCCCAGCTATCTTCGGGCAGTGGGCAGGGGACACCCTGAACCGGTTGCCAGCCAGTTGCAGGTGAAGGATTTCATACATTTGACTATAAAGGATTTTGTACGATCAAATACAAATCACATTTAAATGCAAAAGATATCACTGGTTGAGCTGTGGGGCGAGGTCAATGTAACGTAGTGGAGAATGATGTTTACAGCGGGGAACTGGGACAAAGAGCTGATAAGATAATCAGCACTTCTCGACGCAGACGGCCCTGGTGACGTAGAAACGCTCGGGATGTTTTGACCATTTCAGACATCGAGGCAAGGTGTTTGGACCCCAGGTGGCAATTACTTTTGGATTACTCCAATACTAAATATGCTAATAAAAGACAAAATAAACTAAGTATGAATACAATTATGACTCACAACACGTGGTAAGCTTTCTCTCCTGACTTTGATCTCTTTGATCTCCGGCAAAACTAACATAAAATGCGACAGAAACAAAATGAAAATAAATCCCAACAGCTTGCCAACATCACTTTTGCTGTTCCATGGATTCCGTTACTCCCCAAGCCTGCACAAAATTTAGTCATTTTATTCATATTTAGTTTCTTTTGTCTTCTATTAGCATATTTGGTATTGGAGTAATCCAAAAGTCATTGAAAGTAATCGAGTTAAAGTAACCCTACCCGACATAGTGCACGACAGCATCATCCAGACGTGATGTCACAAGTTAGCCGGAGGAAGTATTTTTTTTAACTTTTGTTGACGTTGTTGTGGTCTGCTCCACGTCCCTTAAAAACTTGAACCCGCATCCGATGGCAATCTGGACAACGTGCAGGCTCCTGCGAAGATGGCGAGCTCATAACTTCTTCGGCTGCTTTTGATGATAAAGCACTCGATTCCGTCACTCTTCGACCTCCCGATCCGAGGTGGGCTTTAGTAGGGAGGGAAAGGTTTTATCTGATGGCAAAAAATTATTCATGGGCAACTGTCGGAACGAGACGCACGCTAGGACTGCAGGGAAAGATGATTCGATACCCTGGCTCGTGGAGTTTCATGCAAAGACCTCCTGCAAGGCAATAAAGACAGAGCAAAACAAGTCATGATATGTTATCTCCTAAGGACCTGATGTTTGATGACAGCGTGCTGCGGGAAATTGTCTAATTCGGGGATGCATGGCCGTAACCAGCCTGTTTTGGGGAGTGCTCGAGCACCACCCAAAAATATAGCATTTTGAAAACTCTATTTTCCCTAATGAAGGAATCACATACCTGTGGCGCTCCAGGGCTCCATGCCCTTACAAAATGTTGTATTTTCCCTTATAAAATACAAAATATTCTAACACCATATTTTTTTCAAACGTGTTTATTTATGTAGTTTAACATGTTATATTGTACATGTGTTTCGCTATATCGTATATATTGTTAATTAACATTTTGTTGTGAGATACTGAGTTGCTCGACATGAATGAGGTTTATTATAAAAAAGGTTAAAAAAGGAAGTAGCTTGGACGTTCACTGTAGAAGGAAAAAAATACATGCAAATATAATTATGTAGAATAATACATTTTCTTATTCAAATGATGAATTCATTTTCGGCATTATATCATTGTTGGTAATATACTGATTAAAGGGATAACCACAAACCTGTCTTTTTGTCATTTTCTCCTTTTATACTTCCCCTTTTTCTTAACTTCTTTATACAACAATAATGATTCGTACTATAATGCATCCAAGCAAGTGAGCCGTTTGAGAACCGGCTCTCTTTAATTAGTTGAGCCGAAAAAGCCGGTTCTCTAAAAAGAGACGGTCTTCCTTTCACTACATAACTTTCCACATGAAATCCAAGGCGGCAGTTGCATGCGCAGAGTAGCATCAAACCGCTCGTTTCGTTTGCAACCCAAAAAACGATACCGAGATAGAGGCGTCCGCGGCGAACTCGTTTGACTTGATTTATATACCGTTTCGTGATAGTCGGTGTATACCGGATGGTACCCATAATTGACAAATTTGCGTTTTTCCGTACAGATTTTCTTGTACGTCATACACGTCTTAAAATGCATAATAAACGTACTTTGTACGGCAAAAACGTACAGGTTAGAATCATCAGTTGACCAAATTATCCTCACAATTTGCTGGATTATGTCTAAACCATTTACTATTAAAAACGGTTATGAATCAATACTGATTTACTGAATTCTTATCTTCTTGGTAATAAAACAGATTGCGATTGAGAACATAGAGGTAAATTAATTATTTATTATTCATTACGTATGTAAACGCTTGAATTAATCTTTTTAATGACTGAAAGATGCTTGAATGCATTTGATAGGGTGAGAGATAAAGAACATATCATAATCTAAAAAGTTCCATGCTTCTGGTTCTGTATGCGTATTGTATTAGAACTAAATGATTAAAAACTGGGTATGGCATAGTAATAGTGTTTCAGCTGATCGAAAAGTGAAATGTGAGGTTCACAAATGGAAAGTGAGACTCATGAACAGTGTTGAATGATCCTGGAAAACATAAATAAATAAAGCCAGACAAGCAAATTGCTAATTAGGAAGCGAATCAAGTCAAAGTTATAGTGCATGAAGGTAAAAATACACAGGTTCCCCTGACGCTGTGTTCTAAATGTGGTACTTTGAAGTCAAGGTCGAAGTAGAACGAAGTTGAGTAAAGTCAGTAGTTTTTCGAGAACCGGCTTCTTCGGCTCGGCTCACTGAAAAGAACCGTCTCTTTCGGGTCCCAAACGGCTCTTCGGGTTATTTCTGCTTCTTTAATCCCTACATGACCAAATATTATGTAAAATTATGCAGGAAGGGGGGAAATAGAGCAAAAAAGAAACAAAATACCAAAATGAAAAAGTAGTGAAAAGCTGAGACAAGAAGAAACAAAAGGAGAGAAAAAGAGAAAAAAGAGCAGGAAAAAAATCAGAAAAAAAGCCAGAAGAAAAGAAAGACTCAAATAAAGGAAAAAAGGTAATAAAGAACAAAAAGCAAGAAAAAAGTAACAGGAAAAAATAAATTCAATGAGATTTTCTTAAAAAGGAATTTGAAGATACCAAACTGTATTACGATACCAAACTGTATGTAACATCCTACATGCCGACATTTCTTGTGTAAATATTGTGTAAATTATAACTATAACCTTATCCTCCTTGTTTTATAACCTTATCTTCTCTGTTCCTTTATCTTCTTGGCTTTTTTACCTCACTGTGAATGTGTGAAACTGGAGTGCCATGCCCAATTTCGTTGTCACAATATGTTAACCCATTTTGTAACAATGACAATCAAAGTATATTCTATTCTATTCTATTCTAAAAAAAAAGTAGAAAAAGACAGGGAAAAAGAAGAAAAGGTTTGTGTTGCATTCAAATAATTTCCAATTATATCAAGCCAATAATTGTTGC